>NC_091811.1:52912812-53220000 GCF_041296235.1 Equus asinus
TCACCTGTGCTCTTGCTGCCACCTCTTCCTTCTCCTCTGGCATCTTGTGCCATCCATTATTTCCTCTCTCTGACTCTATAGGATTCTCTCCTCTCTACCTCTCAACACATTCAATTTTCTTCCTTCTTAAAAGATCCACCCCCTCCATGACTTGTCATCCTCCTTAGAGCTACCAGACTTTTTCTATTCCTCTCTTTCATACAAGATTCCTGGAAAAGTATTCTACATTCCTTGCTATGTTTCTTTTTTTTTTTTTTGAGGAAGATTAGCACTGAGCTAATATCTGCTGCCAATCCTCCTCTTTTTTGCTGAGGAAGACTGGCCCTGAGCTAACATCTGTGCCCATCTTCCTCTACTTTATATGTAGCATATATATATGTACGACGCCTGTCACAGCATGGCTTGCCAAGCGATGCCATGTCTGTGCCAAGCGGTGCCATGTCCACAACGAGGATCCAAACCGCCGAACCCCGGGCCGCCAAAGCAGAACATGCACACTTAACTCCTGTGCCACCGGGCCGGCCCCTCCTTGCTACGTTTCTTATTGCCTCTTCATTCCTTGCCCTTCAGTCAAGCTTCTGCCCTCACCACTCCATAGTTCCCAGTGACCTACTCACCAGCAAAGTAGCCACTTTCAGTTACCTACTGTGGCTCTCGGCTACACAGTAGACTGTGATGACCTATCAGTATTTCCTGAGATTTTATAAAACACTTATTACTACCTTTTTCTCTTATCTCAAATCCCTCTAGATCCTTATGGGTTCTTTGTCCTCCACCTGTTCCTGAAGCACTCAAGTATTTCAGTTATCACGTTCCTCCCCCAACTCTCTGCTCTTTTCTCATTCTACCGCTTTTCCCTGGTGGGGGCAAGGGGAGGCGGTGGATCTCACTTGCTGTTAAGGGCGTGTCTAGCCCAGCTCTCTCCCCCAGGCTCCACTTTCTTACACCGAATTTCTTACCGGTTAACTATGCCCAAATGTCCCAGTGGGATCTCCAACTCAACTTGTCCAGAAACAAACTCGTCACCTTCCCTCTCAAATATTATAAATCTTGGCTCATTTGAGGCAGAAAACCCCTCCCCCAAATCACTTAAACCAGATGCCTGTAAGTCATTTCAGACCCTCCTTCTTCTTCCCTCCCCTCCACTGCCCTCATTTAGGTCCTCAAGTTTCTTGCTGAGATAATTGCAATAGTCTCCTAACCAGTCTTCCTGCCAAGGTTGCCCTCTTCAGAAACAGGCTTACCTTGTTATCAAAGACGGCTTCTAAAAGGAAAGTCTGATCATGCTGTTCTCCTGTTTAAAACTCTTCAATGGTTTGCCAGTGCCGAAGAGAGAAAGCTCACATCCCCAAGCATGGCATTTGAAGCCCTAAGTCATGTGGCTCCTACTTGTCATCTCCTAGTGTCATCTCCTGACACCCCCTGGTGTGGTGATATATTCTAGCCAAGAGCTCAGCAAGCTTTTTCTGTAAAGGGCCAAATAGTAAATATCTTAGGCTTTGCAGGCCATATAGTCTCTGTCACAATACTCAACCCTGTGAAAGCAGCCATAAGTAATACATAAATGAACAAATATGACTGTATTCTAATAAAATGGTATTTTCCTAAACATTGAAATTTTATATTTTTCAAGTGTCATGACATTTTCTTATTTTTTGATTTTTTCCCCAACTATTTAAAAACGTAAAAACCATTCTTACTTCGTGGGCCATACAAAAACAGGGAGCAGGCTGGATTTGGAGTCTTGAGGCTCCGACTTCTCCTCTAGCTGTAGCAAACGCCCTATAATTCTCTATGTGTTCTAGACGTTTCTTGGCCCATGCCTTTGTTCATGCTGTTCCCTCTCTCAGAGTATCTTTTCCCTTTTTTTTTTTTTTTGAGGGAGATTAGCTCAGAGCTAACATCTGCTGCCAATCTTCCTCTTTTTGCTGAGGAAGACTGGCCCTGAGCTAACATCCCTGCCCATCTTCCTCTACTTTATATATGGGATGCCTGCCACAGCATGGCTTGCCAAGTGGTGCCATGTCTGCACCCGGGATCTGAACCAGAGAACCCCGGGCCACCAAAGCAGAACGTGTGCACTTAACCGCTGCACCATGAGGCCGGCCCCTCTTTTCCCCTTTTTGCCTGGCTTTGTCCTATTTAACCTTCAGGACTCATTACAGACCCCACTTTCTTGGGGAAGGCAAGTCTTTTCTGGCCCCAGCAGGTAGAGGTAAGTGCCTATCTTTTGGACTCCCACATCACCCTATGCGTATGTTTGTGATAACACTTAACCACATCGCATTACAATGTTCTAACATGTGTCTGCTCCTCGCATTTCTCCACCAGACACTGTTTGATTCATCTTTGTGTGCCTAGCACTTGGTATAGTGCCTGGCATTTGGTAGATAATCAAGAATATTTGTTGAACTGCATTAAGAAATCTCTAAGATGGTGTACTGCCGATTGATCGTGTCTAAATAAAAGAAGATTCTATTGATTATATATATAAACTATTATAAAACTATTTTGTGCACTTTCCCCCACCGTATTCACTACTGTGAATACTCCCGGGATAAAGAGGTGGTGGAGGAGAAGCTACAGGAGAAGTTGGCATTGATGGCGGGGAGCTACCTTGCACACAATTACATCCACCACTCAGGCCTAGCCCCACTGCAGCCATAACACACCACAAACAACTTCTAAAGAATGCACACATACACCACCATACAAATGTTGGGCCACATACAAGCTTTTGGAGTGAGGGCATTATGCAGGATGAATTTTAAGGTTCCTTTCAACTTTGAGATTCTGTGAGTATAGAGATTCTCATTCAGACGCCAGAGTAGAAAGTTGAATTTGTACATGAGGTCGGAGTAGGTGTGGAACAGGGAGTAAAGAAAAGGTGGAGGGTGGGAGGCAGAGAGGGGAGGGGCCTGGGGTGGGACTCCCAACACTTCCTGCGTGTGTTCACCTGGCATCCAGAGCGAATTCCGTCTCCTCCAGCACACACCATGGTGTTCTTCACAGTGGAGCCCCAGTAGGAGGAGCTGGAGCAGGTGGAATAGTCCACGGAAGGCAGGTAAGCCTCCTGCAGGGTCTGGGCCAGCTGCCCATTAGCTGAACAGGACACACAGCATTGGAGGTCAGCCCCAGATGTCACCCCGAGGGGGGGAAAACCTTCCACACCCTGCCAAACTTTCCCAGGCTCTGATGAAAGCTGACCTCGGGGCAAGCTCCTCCTCTCTGCTCGTTGCTTATTATAGATCCTCCTCTTTTCTCTCTTTACATGGAAGCTACAGGGCCCCTTCCTTCAGTGAGTCAGCCTTAATTACTGTTCTCAGGCTCCAAACTGCCAATCCTACTCTTGCTTTTTTTTTTTAACTCGTTGATACCTCAGTTCAGTAATTAGAATGGTCTTATTTGTTGATAACTTATCTGTCTGTCCAGTTTCCTCCTTACACTGTGAACCCCAAGAAGCAGAACTGGGACTTGTTTCCATGCCTTAAGAGCTTGGTGCAGCTTTCCTTTATCTGGCTCTTTTGACTTTTCAAAACCTTTGCCCATGAATTATTTCTCTGATCCTTACAACAACCCTTCCATATTATAGAGCAGGAAATTGAACCACAATGACATTAAGTGAACTGAGAGCAGAGCTGGATAAGAAGCATCTCTTTCTCTCAGCTCCAGGTTCTCTCAGTAGACTGGCTGCTCACAGCAAGGCCTTGCCTCCTCTCCAGAGCTCAAATACTGCCTGATGGCTGACAGACTTCTGTGTCAGGCCTAATGTCTCTGCCCTGCTTTTTTCTTTCTTTCTTTCTTTTTTTTTGCTGAGGAAGATTTGCTCTGAGCTAACACTGTGCCAATCTTCCTCTATTTGGTATGTGAGTTGCCACCACAGCATGGCGATCCACAAGTGGTATAGGTCCATACTCAGGAACTAAACCTGGGCCGCTGAAGTGAAGCACACCAAACTTAACCACTAGGCTACAGGGCTGGCCTCATGTCTGTGTCCTTTTGACTATCTCTGCTCATAGCCCTCCCACCTTTCCACCTTATCTGAATGACATTCCCCACTAGAAATCTTCCTGTCATGACCAGAAGAGGTCTCCTAAGGCCTCCTCTGCCTTCACTTCTCTGGACTTACAGCTACTCCTGCTTCATTCATTCCAACCCACAGCCCGGTGACTGTCTATGGAGGTAGCATGATGGTGTAATGACCACCAAAGTAGGAGCCAGGATACCCAGCTTCCGGCCTCAGCGAACTAGTTACTAACTAGTCATGTGATCTTGGACAAGGTCTTTAATTTCTTTGGGTCTCAACTTCTTCATGCATAAAATGAGAGGCTGATACAAAATAATCTCTGAGGTTAGGTTTTTTTAGCCATAAGAGACTTTGAGTCTCTGACTTGACTATTCCACAGCCCGTTCTTAACTTGATTTCACGTGTCAGTCATTTTCTCTCTAGTTCCTTTGGTTTCTGGTCTCTGGCTATGAATACCTAGGACCACAGAAAAATGTGCCCCAGAAGCTGAGCTGCCCAATCAAGAGGCATGTGGCGGATGGTACCAGCGTAGGTGACTTACTCTTGGTCCTGCCCCAGCCTGTGATGTAGCAGGGCGTGTTGTTAGGCAGGATGGTTCCCGACTGTGGCAGAACACCTAGCTGGACGTAGCTGTTAAGGGTGACGCTCTGGGCCAGGAGCAGCAGGGCAATGTCATAACTGTGGGAGGAAAGGAGACTGCTCACTCATGGGATCAGTGCTTCCCTCAGGTCAGCATACGGGCCCTCTTGGGCCTTCTCTAGTCTTTGTGTCCCCATAGAAGTGGAAACTAATGACTTTGAAGAAGGAGGAGGCTGATTTGCTAAGCCTCAAACTTGAGGAATTACACATTTGGATTGTAGGAAATGATATGTTTAACAGCAGCACTGCTGCTGAGGTCTTTTGTTGTACTCCAGCTCTGATCTCTGCAACCCAGGGGAGTGGAGCCTACGTCTTTCTGTTATGAATGGGGATTCAGAAAGGAGCAGAGTGGTGTGATCTTGGTAGCAAAGAAGACTTCTCAAAAAAGAAAGATGTAAAATGCTGCATGGTTCTGAAAGCTCTACAGAAATGTCCCAACTACTTGAACCCATCCTCACCTCCATACTCTACAGAACTGACCACATTTTATTTTTATTTATTTATTTATTTATTTTTTGCTGAGGAAGATTTGTCCTGAGCTAACATCTGTTGCCAGTCTTCCTCTTTTTTCGCTTGAGGAAGATTAGCCCTGAGCTAACATCTGTGCCAGTCTTCCTCTATTTGGTAAGTGGGTCACCGTCACAGCATGGCTGATGAGTGGTGTAGGTCCACGCCCAGGATCCAAACCCGTGAACCTGGGCTGCCGAAACAGAGTGCACTGAACTTAACCACTACTCTACAGGGCCAGCCCCTGACCATCATTTTAACTACTTCCGTTTCAAAAACTTACAGCCCAGTCTTGCAGGAGTTTTCTCATGTGAGATTCATTTTAAGAAATTTACTTTTGCTGATGGAGTCTATTCTATAAAATGAATAATAAATAACAATAAAAATGGAAACATTGAACTCGGCAGAGAAGGAGCTTCAGGTGATCTAATCATGCAAACCAGCCTAGATCAAATAAATCCCAAAGACCTTCAAACATTCTCAAGCTCTCCACAATCTAAATTCGCAAAGCTCTCCTGGATGAATATGAAATAAGCCAAGATCCCATTACTGGCTACTCAGCCCTCCACCTCCCAGCCCAAGGCCTCCCCAGCCTTGCTCCTACCCAGCGGCCACGTTATTCCTGTTCCACTGGGAATGCACCACGATCTTCTGCACATTCACGTACTGCTCAGTGCCATCGTTCTGGTTCAGGTTGTGTTCTCCAACCACCACACGGAAGGTCAGTTGGCTGGAGTGAGAGAAGGAAGCCCCGAGTGATCCAGTGGGCTCACACCGTCTCTTTCCTCCTTAGAGAAAAACTGGGAAGCGATCTTATAGCTTGTCTTTAGGACAAGAACCCATCTTATCTGGCCCAGGTAGAGGAGGGAAGAAAGGCCCTGGAGGATGAGGAAGTAAAAAGCTCTTTCATTCTCTCATTTACTAACTTGTGGAAGTGACAAACGCTACCATCAACTTCATTTTCCCAATTTATTGAGCTAAACATCATAGACTGAATATCTCACAACCTGGGAGAGGTGTGGTGAGCATAAAGGAAATGATGGCTCTCAGCCCACAGTGGCTTTTGCGGGAAGTACAAGCTCCAGACCAGTAGTTCTTAACACATGGACCAGCAGCATCAGCATAACCTGGACATTTGCTGGAAATGCAGATTCTCGGGACTCAACCTGGACTGACCAAATCAGGAACTCTGCTGGGTGGGGGCCAGCTATCAGTGCCCTCTAGGTGATTCCATACATGCCCAAATTTGAGAACCATTGCTCAAGACCAATACTTAAAAAAATGGTTTCCAGCCAGGCATTGACTAGGCACTTAAATATTTACCTACTTAATCCTCACAATAACTCTACAAAGTAGGTATTATTACCCCATTTCAGAGATAAGAGACTGAGGGCTTCGAGAAGCTAAGTAAGTTGCTCAGGGTCACGTAGCTAGAAGAAGGTAGAATAGGATTTGAACCAGAGCTTGTCTGACACCAAAATTTGTACTTTTCACTCTGTATTCCCCTACCTCCCCACAGGCCCCAGCACCCACTTAAAGTCGGGTCCTGAAAGGCCAAAGATACATACTCCTCCAGAAGGGCCAGACTCTTCCCCTCCTAGGGGTTCAGGAAAGCTGGTCTTTGTTTTTCTTACCTGTCCACACAGTGAGCAGCTGTCACCACCCATTTCTGTTTGATGAGGGTCCCTCCACAGGTGTGATACCAGCTACTTCCAGACTTGTACTGGAGGGAAATCTACATGGGGAGGGAAGAAAGGAGGGACAGGTTGGTGTTTCTTAAAAGGCTTCGTCCCAAACTATGTGTTACCTCCTTAAATTCCAGCTGTCCCTCAAAACACTCTCCAGCTTTCTGGGCTAGAGATGGCAAATAGGTTTCATTTGACCTGTCAATTGCTATTGATTGGTTGGTATGGCTACCTGGAGTGGTGGTAAGAAGGGGTGTGTAGATTTCTCTGGAATCCTACACAACAGGAAAGAGTGCTCCATTGTTTGGTGATATTTGCTGTGTACATGATGGGGGAGTAAAGGCACACACATGGTGTGTTTGGCGTCTCTACCCTTGGTTGTTGCAAAGGGCCGAGAACTCAGGTCCTTCTATTTCTATTCTCTCTTGGGAAGGAAACGTAGCCATGGAATTGCTTCATCACCTAAGCCCCACAAGCTTAAGTCTCCAGAGCTCCCCCTCCAAGGTTCAAGTTATTCCCTGTCCCCCCACTTCAGGGAAAACTTAGAAATACCATTGGAATGGCCACTTTGATCAGTTTATGTCTTCTCCTTCAGCACTTCATATTGCACAATAGCTCTATTCCTGAAAATCGGAGCTCAATTGAGCTTTTGTAAATTGAATTGAATTGAATTACACTGGTTCCTCTCAAAGTGTGTCTATTTACCAGTTAATTTGCCACTTTTACACATTTAAAATTGCTTAAATCAGAGCCTAGCTGCCCTGTTATGAAAGTGGAAACGCTTTAAATAGCCAAATAAACAACAACAACATCTTCTTGGGGCTGGGGTTGCTCTCAAACGCAAGACACACACTCTGTGTGTGTGTGTGTGAACGTGTCAAGGTATGTGGAGTCTGAGGTGTGTATTCTTGCTAGTGTGGCATAAATGGTGTCACTGAGAGTGTAAATGTGGTTTATGTTTGGGTGTGTGCCTGGGACAGTCAGTGTGGTTGGCGTGTCTAAATTCCCTCCTCCAAGTCTTTGGCTTTTAGGAAAACCACCTAAGCCTTGTCCCATTCATCTTTAAAACCTAGAATCGAGGCAGTTGGAGAGCTTCCTGTTGATAAGACATACACAAACACACATCATGTTGTATATCAGCGCACAGGCAACTCTTTTGTTGGAAGGCCGGGGCTGTGAAGGAACACCCACCTGAGAGGGCCAAGAATTCTTCCGGGCATCATTCCCTCCAACCACCCGGGCGTTGGTTTCTGGAACGTCCTGGGTGCTGTGTCCTTTGTGGGGCAGAAGAAAAATGAGTGATGACTAAGCGTGGGTGGGGGTGGGGGGTGGCAGTTGTGCTTTGTCTGTGAATTCACGGTTCCTCCCTAGCAAATGAGGGGCCCAGCTGCGAGTTCTCTGAGCCCCTTTTGAAAGCAGGGGCGTCTGAGAGCCTTCTGCTTCCCCCTCAGAAGCATCCTCAGAACTCTTAGGGGTAGTCTGAGGCATGCTGTGAAGGACCTAGTTCACATCGCCAGGCAAGGGCCCCAGAGGCTCCTTGTGGTCTCAGCCTTGCTAGAGGTCATCCCTTGGCCTGAAGGGACCTCCCCTTCTCCCAACCCCCCACCACACAATGCTTTGGTTGGATTCTCCAGGGGGCTGAGACAGCAGTGCACACCCCAGGCACACACCTGCTGAGGATGTCTTCCTGTCAATGAGGGGTGGTGGGGAAGCTCAGGCCCCTGGAAGAGGCTTTTGTCTGTTCATGGCTCAGGATCTGCCAACCAGAGAGGCCTGCATGGAGAGTGGCCCTGACCTTTGCTAGAATGGGCTCCAGGACAGTAAGGTTTTTGCTAGACTCACAAGCAGTGTCCCACCCCGCCCTGGGATAGACAGCAGACCTGGGCTTAGGGATAGCTTCCCAACCCTCCTGCTCAAATCCCCCTCCCTACAGAACTTGGGCTGGATGACCACTTACCATGAAGGACCAAGGTGGCAAACACCAGGAAACGAAGCATGTTGCCAACAGAGCAGACCACTACCCCCTTGCCATGAACCAAGCCCTCTTTATACTCCTCTTATCAGCAGCTTTGCTGACCTTCTTCCTGCCAGCTGGCAGGGCTGCTGGTGGAAGGCAGGGAAAATCACAGGTGACATGGAAATACAAATGAAAAGATTTCTTTTCAAGTACACTAATTTATCTGTTGTTCAAAGACAGAACAAGGCCAGGGCTGAATTAATAATCTGCTTTCAGTTGAAAAGCATCCAACACACTCTTTTTCAGAAATAAGATGGAGAACCATGACTGGCTTTTCCCTCAGGGGGCTCCCCTGTTGGTCTGTGGCTGCCTTATTGTCCTTAGCGGCGCTATAAGTGCAGAGACGGATCCTGTGCACTGGGAGGTGGAGGCAAGGAAGAGTGGAGGAGGGAAGAGTGGTAGCAAGAAGAAAGAAGAGCCAGCAACATCTCCCCGCCCCACGAGGGAGATGGGACCTTCCCCCAGGACACAGACAGAGGTACAAATGCAGGGAGACAAAAGCAAAGTAGATGCAGTGGAGAGAATTCTGGTGGAGGAGGCTACTAAGAAACAGGTTTGGGGAGACTCAGACGGAGAACCAACGAAAGCTCCCAGAGAAGGAGAATGTGGGGCAGGTTAGAAGAGGGGGCCCTCAGGATAGCGAGATAGTTTGAGGGCTGTGAGGGTGGAGGGCAGAGGAGCAGGAGTGTCCTGCAGGAGATGAAAGGCTCCACCCATCAAAGTGAGCAGAGGAGGAAGGAGGGACGTACATGGGCCTGGAGGCGGGCAGAGGAGTTTGGGTTGGGAGGGCCCAGAGCAGAGGACTACGGGTGGAGTGGTGATTTAGGCAGAGAGAAGCCAGGGAGCCTAGAGGGAGATGGCAAAGTCACCTGGTCCACCTGAGGGCTTTTGTTGCCTGCACACTCCAGAATTCAAGTTTCATGCCTGCAGATGGAGGGGCCTGGAAAAGGCTGTTGGAAGGAATTCTGTACAGGCCACCTTTTCAGCTCCTTGAGCTGTGCAGGGGCATGGCACTATGATGCTGGGGTAACCTGGAGGGCTCCCTCTCCAGTCCAACCCCCAGCATTCTAACACACAGTAGAGGTCCTGGAAGAGGGCTGAGCTGGGTCAGGGAACAAGAGCCCCTTTTATTGTTCTCATCCCACCTCCCCGCCTCCTCTGGAAGGGAAGGAGGCAGCTCTAGCCCCAGGATGAGGAGTCCAAGAGGAGGCTTTAGGGCCTCCTAAAGGTTACCCCTTGACATCACATACTCCAAAGTGAGCCTTGAAGGGCAGGGTTAATGTCACATCCATCTCTGTACACTTGGCCCAGCCCAGAGAAGCCCCATCTGTATTTGCTTAAAAATCAAGCTCTTGGGGCTGGCCCAGTGGTGCAGCAGTTAAGTTCACACATTCCGCTTCGGCAGCCTGCGCTTCGCTGGTTCCGATCCTGGGTGTCGACGTGGCACCACTTGGGAAGGAATGCTGTGGTAGGTGTCCCACATATAAAGTAGAGGAAGATGGGCACGGATGTTAGCTCAGGGACAGTCTTCCTCAGCAAAAAGAGGATTGGCAGCAGATGGTAGCTCAGGGCTGATCTTCCTCAAAAAAAAAAAAAAAAAATCAAGCTCTTTAGGACTGCACTCCAGGCCCTCACAACCGGTCCCTAATCTACACGCCCAGCCTCATCTCCCATGCTGGTCAGACTCTTCTTTCTCCTCACTCTTAGCGCTAGGCATAGACAGTGGCTTTGGCTTAAATTTGGGGTACTATATTTCCTCTAAGCAATTCTAAGTCTAGAAACGCATCCTTTTGAAATAAACACAGGCACAAAAATAAATGTACGAGGTTGTGGGTTATAGTATAGTTTGTCACAAAATTGGGGAAAACCTAAATATTTATTAATAGGGAAAGATTAAAGAAATTGAGTTTAACAATATTATGGACTACTATTCAGCTTTTAAAAAGAATGAGCTGGACTTAAGTGAATTGACATGAAAAGATGTTCTAGATACATTAAATGAGGACATCAAGTTGCAAACAATATGGTACTGTGTATGTTTGGATATTCATAGAAAAAGGGTATGGAAGGGTTTATATGTAGAAGTTATTATTTCTCTAGAAGTTATTACTTCTAGAGAATGAGTCAATAGGTATGGAGGCATTGTGAGGATCAATTTCAATTTTTATTTTTTATTTTATTTTTTACTATTTTTTAAAAGATTCTATTTTTTTCCTTCCCAAAGCCCCCCGGTATACAGCTGTATATTCTTAGTTGTGGGTCCTTCTAGTTGTGGCATGTGGGACGCCGCCTCAGCATGGCCTGATGAGCAGTGCTATGTCTGCACTCAGGATCCGAACTGGCGAAACCCTGGGCCGCCAGAGCGGAGCATGCAAACTTAACCGCTCAGCCACGGGGCCATCCCCCAATTTCACTTTTTAAATTCCTATTTTTCTGTATTATTTGACTTCTCTACGGTATTATTTTTGTAATTAAAAATAAGTAAAACATATATTCTGGGACATTTAGCTATTTTAGGCAATGGTGCCAATACTCTTCAAGTGGGAGAGATTCCCAGAGGGGACGAGCCATTCAGTATAAGGAGAGAAGCTTCTAGAGCCAGGAGATAGTAGCACAGGGCTAGCATCAAGGTTTTTTTTTTTTTTTTTTTTTTTGTGGAAGATTAGCTGTGAGCTAACTACTGCCAGTCCTCCTCTTTTTTTTTTTTTTGCTGAGGAAGCCTGGCCCTGAGCTAACATCCGTGCCCATCTTCCTCTACTTTATATGTGGGACGCCTACCACAGCATGGCATGCCAAGTGGTGCCATGTCTGTACCCAGGATCCGAACCAGGGAACCCCGGGCCGCCGAGAAGGGGAATGTGCAAACTTAACTGCTGTGCCACCGGGCCGGCCCTGCATCAAGGTTTTAAGCAAGGTTTTAAGTTAGCTCTGAGAATGGTCAGAGGGATGGATTTTGAGGAAGGGTGCAGATGTTGGGTTAAGGCAATGCCAACCTCAGCTAAAGGGAGGCCATAAAGCTGGTTTCTTGAGCCTTCCCACCACCCCGTCAGGGCCCTCTCCCTCTTCTTGATCACCACCTTCCCTAGTCCTCCCCTCACCCCTAAACTGGGCCCACTCTCTAGGTTGTGGCATGTGGACTTTTCTCTCTTCTGCTGCATCTCTCACTCCCGTGAGTTACCCTCAGCTGACTCCTCCTGGCAGAGGCTATGATGCTTTGGGGCAGAGGTGAGGAAACTTGGCACCAGACCAGGGCACCCTGGTTGGGTGTATATCATAAGATTGGGCTGGAGAGCTATTGCGTGATGCCAGAGAGTATGAGGGATATTGGGATAAATGGCAAACAATGCCTGATAAATGTTTGGATGTTTAATGCAACCATGAATAGGGCTAGGGTAAGAATTAGGCACTATGGCTCCCTATGGCTTACCCAACTTACTAGCATGGCATTCAAAGCTTTCTCAATTGGGCCCCAACCCACTGTTCTATGGGGCTGTCTTTACCCAGCTGGCACAGTGCCAAGGGCCCCTAATACTTTTAGGGGCCCACAAAAATGTTTTCGTTTCTTTTAAATCAGAAGAAATAAAAGGAATACAATCAGCCTGGATTGTATTCATCTTTAAACCAAAGCAGTTGTAAAAGATAATTTTTAATACTTTTTTATGACGTCAAAAGTGCCTAGGGCCGATGAAAGTCAAAATGGGGCCCTGATCATTCTAGCTTCCACATCCACTGCTCCCTCAGCCTGCTGTTCTCTTGGTTTCCCAGATCCACTTGTACCTTTGTCCCTCTGTGACTTTTCTCATGCTTGATTGTTGCTTGTGTGAGATCTTTGCTTACTGAGCCCTTCCCACCTGAGGACTCATCCTTCCAGATCTAAGGTCAAAGTCACTACCTTTGTGAGGCCTTCCCTGATTCTCTGAAATGGAAGGAATTCTTCTTTCTAACTCACCTGGCACATCTCTGAACATCTCCAGGATTGTCATAATTTGCCTTCATGTCTGTTTCCCCAGCTAGAGAGTGAGTTTCATGGAGGAAGAGCCTCCCCTTAGATCTCCTCGTGTCTACATGTGCTTGACCCACAGTATGTAGGCTAGATTGGGGGCCAGAGGATGTTTGGGGACAAGACAGTGGCTGTGACAGAACTTTTCAGATGGGTGTGGTTCTTCACAGCCTGAATCAACTGATTCTCCAAATGGATCAGCTAAGGGACAATGCAGGGGAGGAGGAACCCAACGCAAACTTCCTTTACCAATGCCATATAACCTTTATTTCCCCTGGGATCTCATGTCCAATTTTCTTCTCTTTCCAGGAGAGAACTTTTCCCTTTCCACACTCCAGGTCACATCCTGGCTGCTCTCTCCTCCCCCTCTGGCAGGGCTCCCCCAGAATCTTTCCTCTCTGGGGTCCTGAAGGCCCTCAGGGGCCCAGGAGACCTCCTATAGTGTTGAGCTGTGCCAGAACAGGCAGCTGTGATCCCACGGCACCCTCATGTGGTGATGCCCAAGATGACAGCCTGCTACTGAAAGTCGGAAGCCCGCCTGGAAGGAATGTGAGCCCTCCTCTAGGCAGCTAGTGTCTGTGTCAGGCAAAGCAGTCCTGTGCGCTGGGGTCTGACTTGCTTGAAGAGCTGACATGCGTGTCAGGTCTGTTCCACGTGGGGACATCACGAGAGCACAGCAGACAAGGCCAGTCATGCTCGACTCCACACGCTCGCCCCTGCCTCCTCAGACTTCCCAGGACTCTTATTAGCCTTACCCGGGTCTCAGCCTCAAGGCTGCCAATACCTTGCCCAAATTACTTCACTTATCTGACCTCAGTTTCATAATATAAAAATGATAGGGTTGGACTAAAACACGGTTTTCAAATTGAGCTTATAGACCTTAGACGTTCAGTGGTTGGTAGGCATTGCCCTCCCCCACCCTCAATTTCACCCATAGCTACTTTGCCTTTTAATTACATTACATTTGGGGCATTGAGAAAAACAGTTTCGGGGCTTAAACCTGAGAATCACTGGATCCGTGAGCTTTCTTTCAACACTAACATCCTAGGATTCCCAAATGTGGTCTCCCTCATGGCTATCTGGCCCCATTGTTTAGGCTTTATGGAGACCAGCCAGACAGAAATGATCAGAATAGGGGGAAGAGGGAACGGCAAGGCTGATAGCTAGTTGTCTAGTGTTCTTGTGGTGTGGTGGAAGGAGCCCTGATTCAGCATTCAAGCCTGAGGCTCAATCTTTGCTCCAGCCATGCACCAGCTGCGGGACTACAGACAAGCTCCTTTGCCTCTCTCTGCCTCAGCTTTCGTATCTGTAACACGGGCATGGTGCTTCCTGGCATTCTCACAGGATTATTGTGCAGACGAAGTGAGGTAAAGGATTCCTGTCAGCGTGCTTTCTGTAGACTATAACTGGCTCTATGAACTTCCAGGAATAGTAGCAAGCCTCTCTTAGACCTCTAGTCCGTCTGCTAGAATAGACTATTTCACCAGATTCTGCGGGTGCTCTAGATGACCAGGGACCCAGGACGTGGCTACAGAGGTGCTTTTCTTGAATTCAGCATTGCTGCCCTGGGCCCTATCCCAGCTGCCTTCTTGGCTTTGGAAGTCTCTGTTTCTAGGAGAGAAGGAAAGCTCTAGGCCAAGTATAATGTATTCTAATGGTCCCTTCCATCAATATGGAGGAAAAAAATCGGTCCAGTGTTGTTGCAAGGAGTAGGAAGGTCCTGCCTTGACATCCACTGGGTTTAGAAATCCATCTTTAAGGCCTACAGAGAAGCTCATGATCAGATTCCCAAAAATCCTGTTTCCTGAGTAGCTTGTGGGAACTCCCACGGGGTGTGATCCAGGGCCTAGATGAAGAGCCAGTGCTGGTGGGGGTCACTGGGATTGCAGGAGGCCATGGCTGGCTTTTTGTCCTCAGACGTCAGGCAGGTACCAGATCCTGAGTTCCTGATGAGCTGGTCCTAAAAGATGACACAGCAAAGGGTCACTGTGGGCCTCAGACCTCTAACACTGCTACTAGGGGGCAATAAGATGGGGGCAACACATAAAAGGACAAGGGAGCCCAACAAGGCACAGAGAGGACATTTCCAAATGCCTCTCCTTGGAGGCCAGATACTCTGGTGGGATGTTTCCTGAGTTTCCACCTGTGTCTGGCGCCATTTGCTCACCTCAGCTTTAGCCTGAGTGGCTGGAATAGAGGAAGGCAGGACCATAGGATAATTGAAAAATGCTTTCAGGGCCACCCTCCTCCAGATAACCAGTCTCAAAGACCAGGGCCACTGCTACCCACCCCACTTTCTTTTTTTAAAGATTGGCACCTGAGCTAACATCATTGCCAATCTGGTTTTTTTCTTCTTCTTCTTCTCCCCAAAGCTCCCCAGTACATAATTGTATATTCTAGTTGTAGGTCCTTCTGGCTGTACCATGTGGGACACCGCCTCAGCATGGCCTGATGAACAGTGCCATGTCCGCCCCCAGGATCCGAACCTGTGAAACCCTGGGCAGCCAAACTGGAGTGTGCGAACTTAACCACTCAGCCACAGGGCTGGCCCTCTCACTTTCTGCCTTTGATCATATTTAGACTCCCCCTTTCCTGTAGCCCCAAGATTAGGCTCCTCTCTTCCTAAGCTAGGGACTTGGGATTGGGGTAGAGTGGGGTGTGGTGGCTCATTGGGGGTGCTAGGTTGGGCTCAGCACTGTAGAAGTTACATTATATATCCTGAGGCAGTGTGGTGTAATGGAAAGAACCTGTGCTTTCAAGTTAGACTTAACTAGGTCTGACTCCCAGGCCTGCCATTTACTAGTGATGGGTCTTAGGCCAGTCACAAACTTGCTGAGCTTCAGCTGGCTCATCTATAGAAATGGGGACACCACCTACTTGGGAAAAGCCTCTCAAAGATTAACAAACCAATGTACGTGAGTGCATAGCTTTGCACTGGCACACAGAGGGCAGGCAGGAACCATGAGTGACTCTTTACCTTCATCTACTTGGGTTCAACCTAAAAATACTTGAGCCATGACAGAGCTGGCCATGAACCATAACCCCTGACCCCATCTTTTTTTTTTTTTGAGGAAGATTAGCCCCGAGCTAACTGCTGCCAATCCTCCTCTTTTTTCTGAGGAAGACTGGCCCTGAGCTAACATCTGTGCCCATCTTCCTCTACTTTATATGTAGGATGCCTACCACAGCATGGTGTACCAATCAGTGCTATGTCCGTACCCGGGATCTGAACCGGCGAACCCCAGGCTGTCGAAGAGGAACATGTGCACTTAACCACTGCGCCACCTGGCCAGCCCCCGACCCCATCTTTATATTAGCCAGAACCAGCCATCACCAAATATTATTTAAATCCCAAGAACCCTGCTTGTGCCAAGCCCACACTCTCCATACTTTCTACATCCTCCTGACCCGCCCCATGGTATCTCAGGCAGAAGATGCAGAAAATAAGGAGGGGGCAGTTGTATCCTCAGGTTCTTGATTCTGAGCTTTCTGGGCAGCAGGCTCACCTGAGTCAATTCCCATTCCTCGTCCTTGGGGACTTGGCTATTTTTGCCAGTGAAGTGACAGCTCCTAAGGCCCAGAGTGCCAGCACTGGCATGTAGACACAGCTGCTTTGCGATGTTGTGGCGAAGGTCCCTCTGGGTTGTGTACTCAAAGTACTAGAAGTTAAGACAAGAAGAAGTCCTGAAGGGCAGGCAGAGAGTTTGCCCACCACCTTCCAAAGCCAACTGCCCAAAGATGCCAAACAGAGATGGCCTCGTAGGGAGGAAAGCAAGCGAGTGCCAAGACTTTAGCAATTCATGTGCTACCTTCAGATTTTTACTAGATCTGGGCTCTACTGGAAAAATACTCAATATTTTTTCTTTACTTTTATCTTTCTTTTTTTTTTGAGGAAGACTAGCCCTGAGCTAACATCTGCTGCCAATCCTCCTCTTTTTGCTGAGGAAGACTGGCCCTGAGCTAACATCCATGCCCATCTTCCTCTACTTTATATGTAGGACACCTACCACAGCATGGCTTCCCAAGCGGTGCCATGTCCACACCCGGGATCTGAACCAGCGAACCCTGGGCCACCGAAGTGGAACGTGCGCATTTGACCACTGCACCACCAGGCTGGCCCAGATATTTTTTTCTTTAAATTAATTAAAAAGGTAACTTAGCCTCATCTTAAGCATTACCTGTGAAAACAAGTGTTTGATATGCCAGTTCTTTGTCTGATAATAAATTAGTATTAAAATAAAAAATGTTCACCAATGTACCACCTACAATCATTTTGCAGGCCAATGGTACAGGAAATTGCTTTTGAATGACTCTGTCTTCATTTGCACATGCTGAGCTGGGGCATTGTAGGGCCTGGAGTAACTGTGGGAAGTCAGTAGGTGGTCGTTTTGGGGTCATGATTCTGTCATAGGATCAGAGTGGTAGCTTCTGGGCACGGGAGGCATTGAAGATGGAAGTTGAGCGCAGCTGAGGGAAAGTGCTCAACAATTCTCTGCAGTCACCCTAAAACATCACTCAGCGGCTGGCATCCTCCAGCAAGCCTTCTCCAATCAACAGTCTTCCCCTCGCACCCTACCTCAAGCCCCCAGCACTGATGCCCAGTGCTCTCTGGATGTCCTTAAGTCGTACTTCAGACCTTGTCTGTTTCATGCAGTTCCCCTCACACCGGGCACTTTCTGAGGGCAGGGATGGTACCTCCCCGACTCTAGTCCTCAGGAAAGGACTATTTTGGGCCCGTGAAGAGAGGAGCTGCCCTGGAGACAGGCTTCTCTCTTGCCTGTCCTGGTACAGTGGGGCTGTATACCTGGTACAGTGGGGTTGTATACCTGGTTGCCGCCAAGGCCGTGGCAGGTGTACATGATGAGGGGCTTCCCTCCATGGTTGTTCTCACCCACATCCAGGCAGTGATCAATGCCAAGGTTCTTGATCTGCAGAATGGTGAGCAGAGAGGGGAACCAGGATAGCACAGTCAGTTTTTTGGTTTGTGGTGTGGGGCCCAACTGGAATAAATTTGCATGGCTGGACTTTCCCTCTGTGATTTTCTCCCCTCTGCTCATCCTTTCTCCTCATCAACCCTGATGCCTGGAGTTAACAGCAAAGTGAGGTTCAGAGCCTGGAGGCCGAGCAAGGGCAGGATGGGCACCCTCCCCGGTGGCCAGGTCCCTGGGAGAAGCTCTCAGCACTAGAGAATTTCCTTATGAGCAATGGCTCTCAAAGGCATCAGCATCACCAGGGGACTTGCTAGAAATGCAGATTTTCAGGCCCCAACGCAGTCCTACTGAATTAGCAGTCAGTGGGTTTTTTGGGTTTTTTTGAGAAAGATTAGCCCTGAGCTAACATCCGCTGCCAATCCCCCTCTTTTTGCTGAGGAAGGCTGGCCCTGAGCTGACATCCATGCCCATCTTCCTCTACTTTATACATGGGACGCCTGCCACAGCATGGCTTGCCAAGCAGCACAATGTCCACACCCGGGATCTGAAACAGCGAACCCCAGGCCGCTGAAGCAGAATGTGTGCACTTAACAGCTGCGCCACTGGGCCCCCCGCAGTCTGTTTTTAACACGCCTCCTAGTGATTCTGATGCAGGCGAATGTTTGAGAACCACTGCTTATGGGTTGTTTTTCTCTTACAAGGTTTTTTGCTATCTCTAGAAGCCCCAAAGTGGCCTCTCGGTCCTCCTTCTAAATAAAGGAGCATGAAGAGTAAAGGTCAATTCTTGTGTGTCATCCATCTGTGGGGTAAGTGGTCCTGCATTTCTCCAGGGGGTTCTGTGATGACAGGTAGGCACGCTGGTACTCAAGACTCACGGCTCCATAGAAGGTGGGCTTCAGGTCAGGGACAAACATCTCTGGGTAGATGTTTTGCAGGAACCAGGAGAAGTTGTGACAGTGTAGTCGTTCCCTCAGCTGCAGTCGCTCCGAAATGTCACCAAAGGATTTCTGTCAACCAAGCCACCCCTAAGGTCAGTTCCATCCAGTCTGACCTTCTTGTCCAGGTTGAAGTAGCCCAGAGTTCCTGGGGCCACTTCTCCCAGGCTGGGTCTCATGCTCATTCCCGCTCAGGACCTGTTGGGGCTACCAGCTCAGCCTCACTCCAATCCCAGACCCCCTGCCTTTGCTTTGCGACTCCCACCCACCGCCCCCTTACCCCTCATTTCCTGTGACTTCCCAGTCAGTTTTCTCCCAGTCCCCGACTCTGAGCCTCACAGAGCAAAGAACCTGCTGTAAGAGGTTCATCCTCCAAATGTCTTTTGCCTCCCCTCCTAAAAGATGCCGGGGCTCTCCACGCAGGGACAACAAAGGGGCCCCTCCTCATTGCCTAGCCTTCAAAATCTCGCCTCCCTGGGTTCTCACTCACAGGCTCTGAGGGGTAAAGGGAGGCACCAGATGGCAGAGATGGGTGGACCTTCTCCCATCAAGCCCCTGACCAGGGTCTGGGCTTCTGCACGTCTCTTCACCCAAACCTCCCCTGAGCACCACTTCCTCTCACCTCTTGGGCCATCTTTGCTGCCTGCATATTTCTCCGGTAGAAAATCTCCTTGTAGCCATCCATCCAGACCTCAGCCAGGCGCACTTGGTTGCGAGCAATGACACTGATGCCCTTGGGGAAGGTGTGGGGGCTCTTGGTACGGAACACGTGGCCTACCACAGAGCAGGGGATGATCTCCAGCTGGCCTCCACACTGCCACACCTGCCATAAGAGGATACAGGATGTGGCCTTCAGGGGGTGGGTGGGACAATCTCCCCTCAAGCAGCACTGTTCTAATCCCAGTGTACCGGACACTAGGTCCAAGGACCCAGGGCAGTGCTGCTCTCTCTCCCTGGAAAAAAGGACACTGACCAGGCTTCTTGCTAGGCCATGACTGCACAATCCCTGGCTCTCTGATCTGGGTTCTCTCTGATTAAAGCAAATGGAAATTTGCAGGGTTCTGAGGGTTGCTAAGGCCCGCTTTAGGGAAATGAGGGTGGCTAATTTTGTGTCCGTATACCTATTCTGAGCTCTGGTCACTTGGCTTTTTGACCTGGAAATGTGATTTTATCAGCTCAGAAGGTGTTACTGGAAACTCAAGCTCCCCCAAATCAAGAGATTTGTGACCTGATCAGAGCCTCAGTGCATTAATTATAGCAAGGATAGTCAACGGCCAGGTGGCCTGTGGCAGTCACCCGAGCCTTTAGCACAACAGCTTCCAGGAGAGGGACTGAACAGAAGTCAGAGCCTCACGGATGAGCCTAGAATCAGAACCCTGGGAGTTCGGGTGACTGAGGTGGTGACCCTTGTCTATGCCAGGGGGCTGGGTGAGGGTAACCCTCCCACCTGTGTCTTCTCTTTTCTAGGTTTTAGATTGGGAGGCATGCTGTTATTGATTTTAGTATGGCAGCCACAGAAATACACACTCATAGTCACAGTAACAGCAGGTGTCAGTGATGTGCTTAGTATGTGCCAGGCACGGTGAGTGGCTCACTTCATGAACGAGCTCATTGACTTACTGTCACTTCTCTACTGGCATGGCGATTTGGATAGATTTCATGCAGAGGCAGTCCCTTCTGCCTAACCTAATCCTGATTTGCCTAATTTCTGGAACCCCTCCGCGTTCTGGGGGCCACCGTCTTCTCCCACAGTTATGAGGGGCCTGCTCAGCACGGAGGAAGACGACTCCCAAGGCTACCAGGGCGTGTGTCCTCTGACCCGGAAAAGGGAGCCTGATTTTTCCAGAAAAAGGACAGTGATGGCTTACTGACCTGTTCCACCTTCACCCTAACCCTTTTCCCACAGACTTCATGAAAGATATCCTCACATGTCCAGTCCCTAGCACCCATATTGTCCCTTCCCTCTGAGGAGTTGTGTCCAGTCATTTGTTCCAAGTTGTCTAATCTGATTCCCACAGCCGGACCGCCATGGACAGGGAGGGCAGCAGAGTGAAGGCAGAGCCATGACAGGAAACAACCACCCTTTTAAGTTCGGCTCCAGATGAGCTATCCCTGAGGCTGCCGCTGCCTCAGAGACAGGACCTCAGGCTGTCCCCTGGGACGCTGTGGTTCCCCCGCGAAGCCCTCCTCACTCTCACCCGGAAGGACATTTCCACGTTCTCCCCTCCCCAGATCTCCATCTGATTATCATAGGTACCGATGTGCTCAAAGTAGGACTTGGAGATGGAGAAGAGGCCACCAGCAAACGTCGGGGATCTGGAGAGACAGACGGAGAAGCATGTGCATCTTCTGGGGGGAAGAGGAGCAGGAGCCTGGCGGGGAGGGCTGTGGACTCACTGCTGATGCCTCCTGACCTCCCTCCCTCTTCCTCGCCTCTTTCCTGGGATATGCAACCCCTATCCCATAACTTAGCCATTTAGCACATGTTCACTGAGCTTTTATGATGTCCTCTTCACCTTCTAGGACCAGGTCAAGGGGAGCTGTAATCATCATTACTCTCTTCTAAAAGGCACTCATTCATTCAACTGAGAGTGTATTAAACACAGGCCACCAGGGCCTGAGCTACACGTTAGGCAGGCAGAGCTAAGAAAGACAGATCCCATTCTCTGAGAGTCACTTTAGTAGCAGAGGGCAAAGCTACCACAGTTTGCTTTTCGGCAGCAAAGTTCCTGGAGCATAGTAGATACTCAGTTAACAGAAACTGTGTCAAATTGTTTTTGGAGATAGGATTCAACCAAGAATGAATGAATATTATGAGCTGGATAGACCCCATGCTGTTTCAGGGTCCCTGGCCCTTCAGGGACTACAAAGCCACAGTGTTAGTATGAGCCTAGCCCTGGTGCTAAATACTGCATGAGAAACCAGCTTGGGGGGAAAGTTACCAGCTGCTTTGAACAGAAGACACTGATAAGAGATACTCCTGGAAATAGAGGAGAAAGTGAGGTGAAATCAACCTCATCTTGGACTGCAGGGAGCATTTGGAGGTTAGAACAAGACTCTGGCTTTCAAATGCAGGGAGGCACAGACCTGTGTTAAGATAAATTGACAAAAACATCTCATTCCTAGAATTTAGATACCAGGTTGCTCATAAGAGGGGCTGGGCTAAGGGTGAGGGTACTCAAATAGATCCGGGGAAGCATATGCAAGGTGGAAGGCGGGGTGGGGCCGGGGGCGAAGGGGGCAGGAATACCTACATAATCATTAGCTGTTGGCGGCTGTGCCTGGCCAGCCTGGCTTGCACGGGGCTTTGCTGCCCTCAGTGGGTGGCTCCATGTGGTACAACCAAGCAGAAAAAAAGAGACTGAAACTTCCTCTGTAAGCCCAGAAGGAACAAAGTGCTTTACACACAGCAGAGGCTCTGATCTGACCCTGACGTGACTCTGTGGTGGCTCCTGCAGCCGCTTTCTGGAAGGAATTTCAGTTGGGAAACCTCATGCTCAGGCAGGCTTTCTGTCACTGGTTCTGGCCCCTCTCGCAGGGGTTCTAAGCCAGCCCGAGTAAGGCTTGGAAAGGCTCACAGTCCTGGGACTCCAGATGAGTACTTTGGAGCTAAGTGGCTTCTTCTTGAGGGTCTCCTGGAACTGCGGCTGTCTCTTGGCTTTGTGGTCTCTCCGACCGAAAAGCCACTGACAAACTACTTCTGAGGATAAACCCTACATGGGGAACTTCACTGCAGACCCACAACCAACAGGCAACACCTGTTTTTCCTGGCCTACTTCCTAGGGTCGCCTGGGTCCTTTACAGGTTTCCTCCACTATCTAAAATAGAGGGTTCCTACGAAACTTTTGTAAGCCAAAATGGCAGAAAGCGAAAAAGCAATTACCGTTAATTTGCATGGGAAAAAATTTTGAGCATTCCCAGACCCAAAAAATAACCTAGCGAAAAAAATCGAGATAAAGCACAGATGCTCACAGACACAGTTCAGAACTACGGGAGGTTGATGCTGAGACGCGGTGTAGCTCCCGGGGAAGGAGCCTGCTGGCGCCACCCTTGCTGCTTGGGGTGCGCACTGCGTCCATAACGCTGAACGCTATTCCCGCTTTTCGCTCTTTTTTGTAAAAACAAAAATCCTCTTTGATTTCTTTCAAAAGTCGAATGTAGGTCTTTCATAAAAGCAAAGAGGCGTGAAGCGAACTTTTGGATAGCACGGGAGACTTGTACCTCGCCTCTGAGCCTCCTCCGAGCTTTGAGAGTGGAGGATGGGAGGGTGCTGCCCGCAGGCCCCCCGGGGGGATGTAGGCCACCAGGGCACTGGGACCAGGCAGCAAATTCAGTCCTCAAACACTGGAGCTTTGTCTTCCAGTCGTCTGGTCTCTGGACATCGGAGATGGGGACGTCAGTGATGGGTGGGGGCCAGGTGCCCTGCCCCTGACTGTGCCACTGTGTGCCTGCCTCCCATCTTGGGGGAGGGGGTCTTTGCTGCTGTACACACCAAACAAAAGACATCTATGAAACATCAGAGACCAAATAGGGAGTTCCAACTTCTTTTCTCTCTCCTGTCTTCTCTCTCCCCTTCTTTCCCCTTCTATTGCTATTCTCCTCCTCCTAACAGAGGCAAAGCAGCTGGCCGTCAGGATCCCTGGGATTCCTTCCTGTGGCACCCATCTGAGCCCTCCCGACTGAGGCCCTGGGCAGCATTTCTTAGGATTTGGGCCTGTGGAGGGGAGGAACTCCAACCCTCTCCTCCGTTCAAGCCTTTCCTCTTGCCTCTGCTCACTGTATCCCCAACCTCTGCTTCCCTCCATCCCTGATACAGACTCAGTTGATCCTTAAGTTTTCTGGCCAGTATAGGAGAACAGTGGCACCACAGGATACCCTAAAAGTCACTCTCCAACTCAGTTTGGCTGAGACATCTGTTAAAACAAACCTGTGTCTCTAACAACACCAACAGGTAATCTGGGAGAGGGAAGGACAGGGTGGGTGCATCAGGGGAAGCCAAACCCCGTTGGCTTTAAACAATGGATAAGCTTTCAAGTAGCCCCTCTACAGCCCAGGGGTTGGCCAACTACAACCTGTGGGCCAAAGCTGGCCTGGCCCTATTAGGCTCTGAGCAAAGAGTGGTTTCTACATTTTAAAAAAACAAAACAAGGAATAATATGCAACAGACTGTATGTAGCTGGCAAAACCTAAAATATTTACTATCTGGCCCTTTACCAAAAAAGTTCAGGGCAACTGCAACAAACTGCAAACTGAAGAACTCTTATCTATTTTCTTTCTTTTTTTTTTTTTTTTTTGCTGAGGAAGATTAGCCCTGAGCTAACATCTGTGCCAATCTTCCTCCACTTAATATGTGGGTTGCCACTACAGTATGACTAACGAATGGTGTAGGTCTGTGCCCGAGACCTGAACCTGTGAACCTGGGCTGCTGAAGTGGAGCACACTGAACTTAACCACTACGCCATGGGGCTGGCCCTCTATTTTCTTTTAATATTTTCTCAGTCTTTTTGAAGCTAGTGACCTGGGAGCACAGACCACCCCCTCTTATTACAATGGCTTTTCAACAACGGCCTCTACCCACCATCTCTCAGTGCCTCTGCAAGCGCCAGTCCCCTCCTCCTCTGTGTAGGGAGGAATAAATGGGATAAAGTATGGAAAGCCCTTAGTCTGGTGCCCAGCACACAGTTAGTGGTGAACGAGAGCAAGCTGTTACGGCGCGAGGCAGTATAGTGCCGTGGTTAGGAGCACGGGCTTTGGGTCTGACTGGCTGGGATGGGCATCCTTGTTCCACTTGCTAGCTGCATAATCCAAGGCCAATTCTTCATCCCTAGGAGCCTCCGTGTCCTCACCTGTGAAACAGGCTAATCGCAGTACCTACCTCATGGGGGATGAGGATTAAATAAATTGTCAAGTGTTTCATAGAGCACCTAATAAATGTTGACCTGAGATGGGCCAGGTCCCTGGAACTGGGTGGGCCTGGGGCCACGGAGGCCAGGTTAGGGGCTAACCAGGCTCTGCTCCTTACTTGATGGGGTAGGTCTCATCCTTGCGCCTCTGCTTCTCATGTGGAGGCAGAGCCTCCCAGCCGAAGCTCAGGCTCCAGTCAAAGTTGCCACGGCTGTGGACTCTGCCCCTTTGGACCGGCTTGGAGAACTCGAAAGTGTTAAGGTCGATGGTGACGATGTCTGGGCTCACCACCGCTGTCTCGTCCTCGGCGATGCGAGCCAGAAGGGGCTCCAACCAGCCATGGAAGCACTCACCTGCAGGCCGGGGCCAGGAGACAGCAGTCAGGGTCCAGCACACAGCTGAGCCCGTGGCCCCATGCCAGCGGGGAGATCCAGGAGGACAGGAGAACCCTCCAGCCACTCCCTAGTTACAGGCAGAGAACCACAGGCAAGCTCCTAGCTGCAGAGAGCACAGAGAGATCTCCTGAGACCCTCCTACCTCCCCCACCCGCACCACCAAACGGTGGCGGCAGCCTTGGAGGGGGAGAATGGAGCTCTCGGGGGAGTAACATGGTCAACTCAAATGATCCAAAAGCACAGGGAAGGCCCTGGATGGGTGTCTCCCGCCCATTCTCTGGATCGGGCCTCCCCACCCCATTGCAGATTTCTGAAGGGGGTGACCCTCCGCCAGGGGTATCTGCACCTCCAGCTTCAGCTCCAGTTGTAGGCTAATAGTCCCTTTCATTTGTCCTGCCCTTTGAGATGTTCAATGAACTGCATACATTACTTTATTTGGCACTCTGAGTAATACTTCTGTTGGTGAGTAAGGTTGGTATCCTTATTCTCTCTTTACAAATGAGGAAACTGAGGCTCAGTTAGTGTCAGAGCCAGATCGAAAAACCAGGTCTTCTGACTCTGAGTCTACAGCTTTCCCCAATAGATATTACCACTTTTTTTTTTTAAAGATTTTATTTTTTCTCCCCAAAGCCCCCCGGTACATAGTTGTATATTCTTCGTTGTGGGTGCTTCTAGTTGTGGCATGTGGGATGCTGCCTCAGCATGGTTTGATGAGCAGTGTCATGTCCGCGCCCAGGATTCAAACCAATGAAATACTGGGCCGCCTGCAGCGGAGCACGCGAACTTAACCACTCGGCCATGGGGCCAGCCCCAGATATTACCACTTTTAGGGAATGGTCTTTATTCCCGACACCAGTGGGGAGGTGTTTTGGTTTGGGGCAAGTGGGAGGCCTTGCTGGCTCCATGTGGCCCTACAGGAAAGCTCTACGCAAACCAGTTCTCAGTGGTGACAGGAGGCCTCTCCGAGGCACTGGGCTCAGAATGAGGTCCAGATCTGGGGAGGGAGGCCCAGAGGAGCGTCTGGGGCTCCAGAGCACACTCCCAGCAACTGTCAGTCGGGTCACCAACTGCTAGGGCTGTTGTGCCTCCTGAGGAGACTTCCTCGGGATTGGGGTGAGAAAGGGGTCAGAGGCTGGAGGAGTCCCAAGCCTCCTTCACTCCTGGGACAGAAGAGCAAGAAGTGATACCACAATCCCAGCCCTCCACTCTGCCAGAGAGCAGGGGACCAGACCCCATGCAGGCCTCCTGGTGCCAGGCCGGCACTCCTGTACTCACAGTGGGCGTCCAGGAAGGTGAGCACCTCTGCCTGTGCCACGCTGGCTCCCAGCAGTCGGGCAGTGATTAACCCCGTCCGCTCCTTCTGCCGCACCACCCTCACCACCTGCAGCTGCTTCACGTACTGCTCCAGTTGCTCCTTTAAGTATTCTGGAAGGGACAGTGTCATTGTTGCCAGCTCTGCGACTTTGTTGCAAACCTAATCCCTTGTGGGCAGTAAGCCGAAGCCGCTCTCCAGCCTCCAGCAGGCTGGATTTGAACCCTCCCCGTGTGCCTACTGCACTAACCAGTTCCAGAGAAGCTGAGGTGGGGAAGCGGGAGGAAGGAGGAAGCCCTGTGTGTGGGCAAGCGTGCCCTGCCCCCGAGGCCCACCCTGCCAGGACACCGGCTCTGCGGCGCCCATTCTGCGCCTGTTGACTCAGGCACCTTCTCTAAGGGCTGACACGGGACCTCAGAGTCGTGTTCCTTTGGTCTCAAATCAAGTATAAACTTCCAACAAAGGCTCTCAGATGCCTCTCTTGGTCTCTGCACCCTCCCAGTCCCCATCTCTCAGAGCCCTGATTCCGGCCTCCTCTCCTCTCCTTTCCACACCCGTGGTTGTGGCAGTCCTTTCTCAGTGTCCGACCCCCTGTCTCCAGGCTCTTCAGAGTAAGTTTGATAGGCAGAACACACACAAATGTTGACTTCCAGCTTGCTGGATCAGCAGCAAGAAATCTGACTCGAATCCTCTTCATTACCTCCTCTGCATGCGTAATTCTTTAAGATGAAAAGATGCCGGGCAGTTTTTTAATTAAATTTTAAAAACATGTCTCAAGAGCCTGCCCTGGGCCAGGCACAGTGGTGAGCCGGCCGCCCAGGGGGTGGGCGGTTGCCAGGCAGGTGATCAGGGACCTGACAGAGGTAGTAGGGGGCTGCGGGAGCCGCAGGAGGGGCAACTATCCGGAGTTTCGGGGGGGGCGATTTTGGGGGGAGGGTATGCTCTTCGAAGGGAGGGGGTGTCTCTACTGAGACCTCCAGCTCCTGCTGAGTTGGGGCTTACCACACGACCCCATTATTCAGGCTAAGTCCTCAGAGCATTAAAAATGGCTCTATTCCGCAACCATCCATCTTGAAACATACCCCCAACCTTACCTATGTTTTATTAACTGCTCTTGTGGTTTATCTGCGCCACCATCCTGTTCCCGACTGGGCAGAACGGAGTTGCCCGTAGTTTCAGAAGTGAAAGTGGAGGGCAGGGGTGACAGATGGGTGTGTCCTTTCTCTTTCGGGCTGTAGGATGAGCCAGGTGCTCAGGCCTTGTTCCAAGTGCAGTGTTCTACAAACTGTGGGGCCTGAAGTCAATTTTGTGGGAGTGTGATTGACCTCTCTCTCCCTCACACACACACACACACACACACTATGCCCAAAACCTGAGCACCTACTGTGTGCCAGTCATTGAACTAGGCACTTTCATGTTGACCTTCTTATTTAATCTCCTCTGTGAAGATTAAAACACTATGAAATAGGGAGTACTGTCCCCAATGTTTGAGTCAAAATTAGCCTCATTTGGCAGCCCTGCACTCGCTCAGCAAGCACGTGCTAACACTGCCTGGGGACCAGACACGACCCTGGGTGGGGAGGGGCCTGGGCTGAGTCCTGCCCCCAAGGAGCTCCTGACTCCGGATCCAACAGCAGCCCCAAGTGCTGGCTGTAACAGGACAGAGGGAGGAAGCCCAACCAGGAGCCTCTCGTCCTCGGTGTGGCTGATGTTTCCCCCGAGAACTCGCTTAGCCGTCCTCACAGGAAGTTCACGGTGGCAGAGATAACCCAGGGACAAACATCACAGGAAGTGGGTTTTGTGGTAAGAGACTGCGAAGCGCTGAGCCGTGAGCCTCAGGGGGGCCTGAGCTCCACAAAGCCCTTCTCCCATAACTTCCTGCCAGTCGAGGGTGGCTAGGCTGGACCTGGGGATTCTGAGCGTGGGCCTCAGGCCCCTCGAGGGGAGTGAGACAACTCCCGTGAGTTATGCCCCTCCTGACAGTCTCCTGTCACACCCCTGGACCCACTGGACACATGCCCCAGAGCTGAGTACAGCAGGGCCAAGTGTGGAGACACAGCCGAGCCCAATCATACTTTCTTACATCCCCCGGTCAGTAGTCTCCTAATTTAGGTTCAACACCCCACCACGCTGACCCAGCTTCATTCCTCATGACTGGCATCTACGGGGCTCCTATGACCTCAAACACACACACCTTACTCAGTCCCGTGGTTTGCAATGTCATCTATATGCAGAGGGCTGCGGGGTCTTTTTCCTGGCCTTGCCATCTTCCCTAGATGTCTAACGTGCCTGAAACAGAACTCTGGGTTTCCCTCCAACCTGCCCCCATGCTCCCCCATGTCAGTACTCGGCACCAGAACCCTTCCCGCTGCTCTAAGCTCAGTATCACGCTGGGTTCTCCCTTTCCTCACCCTCCACACTCAGTCCATCAGCAAGTACTGCCAGTTCCCTCTCGTCCCCATTGTCACCCCAGCAACAATGCCTCAGCTGGTCTCCTGGCCTCTACTCTACACCACTCTTCCCAATCTATTCTCGACAGAGCAGCCACAGTGAGCAGCAGAGTTAGCTCTTAAAACCATAAATCAGATCGTGTCACAACAGCGGTTTGAAATTGCACTTTAAAACAAATCCAAACAGTATGGTGGTTCCCCCAAAATTAAACAGAGAATTACCACATGAGCCAGCAATTCCACTTCTGGGTATGTACCCAAAAGAACTGAAAGCAGAAACTCGAACAAATATTTGTACACCCATGTTGACAGCAGCATCATTCACAATAGCCAAAAATTTGGAAACAACCCAAATGTCCACGGGTGGATGGATGGATAAACAAATGTGGTCTATACAATGAAATTTTCAGCCTTAAAACGGAAGGACATCCTGACATAGGCTACATCATGGATGAACCTGGAAGTCATTATGCTAAGTGAAAGAAGCCAGTCACAAAAGGACAAATACTGCATGATTCGCTTATGTAGGTACCTAGAGTAGTCAAATTCATAGAGACAGAACATAGAATGGTGGTTGCCAGAGGCTGGGGGAGGAAGGAATAGGGAATTAGTGTTTAACGGGTACAGAGTTTCAGTCTGGGAAGATGAAAGAGTTCTGTAGATGGAAGGTGGTGGTGACGGTTTCACAACAATGTGAACACATTTAATGCCACTGAATGGCACACTTAAAATGGTTATGATGGTAAATTTTGTTAGGTATATTTTACTACACACGCACACAAAAAAAACAAACACTGACCTTTGATTACAAAGGTCTTATGATTCAGCTCTGCTCACCTTTCTACACTCACTCTGTACCAGTGTTGTTTCTGCTTCTCAGCTCACTTCTCTTTAGCCACGCTGGCCTTATTTCTGCTCCATTAATATGCTAAGCCTCAGGGCCTTTGCACTGGCTGTTCCCATTGTGGGGAACACTCAGAGAAGCTTTTCCTGGCTACCCTGACTAAAGGAGCTGCCTAATGACTCGCCAGCCCATCACCTGCATTCTTTCTTCCCCTCTTATTTCTTCATAGTACTTATTATTATCTGAAATTATATAGTATTTTCTATCTTTCCCATTAAAAAAATAAGCTCCAAGAAGAAGAGACTTTGTCCAACTGGTTCACTGCTGTACTCCCAGGGCCTGGCACCTACTAGGTAACTAACAAATACTTATTAAGCAAATTAGTGAACTCCTGCCTTTGGTTACTCTTCTTTTGTGTACTGTCTCCCTCTTCTTTGGCTTTTGAAAAATCTAGAAAAGAAAACCAAAAATACTTTCTTGTCAGGAGGACTTCCTATCTAATTTTTCCTGTTTTCTTTGCTTTTATTCTACTTTTATGTCCATCCATACACTATCCAACCTCAGCTCTAACTGCAATGGGGCCATTTCTCTTGGTTAATCCCTTTGGAAGGATAAAAGCAGAAATAAACAAGTATAACACCTTTGAGAGTATTCTAGAATCCACCTGTCCAGACAGAACATTTGGACACTGGGTCATGTTTTCAAACCCAAATCAAGACCCCCTGTTGGCCACTTTCCATTTCCAGGTGTCAGGAGTAGACAGGCAGGTGAAATTGACATGTGAGACTAGATTTCTTTTTTTTTTGAGGAAGATTAGCCCTGAGCTAACATCTGTACCCATCTTCCTCTACTTTATATGTGGGACGCCTACCACAGCATGGCTTGCCAAGCGCTGCCATGTCTGCACCCGGGATCTGAACCAGCAAACCCCGGGCCGCCAAAGCGGAACGTGTGAACTTAACCGCTGCACCACCAGGCCAGCCCCAAAGAGAACAGAATTTTTTAATGGGGAAGAAAATATTGAAATGGAAACTTTCTCAGAAAATCCAGGACATAGAGTTACTATAGAGACCTTTTCCTATCTTATAAAACAAGTACAGAGGTGAGAGATGGAGGTGATGAAGCAAGCTTACTGGTTAGAATAGACTCTGGAAGTTGTAATTCAACTAAAATCGGACCCTTTGGACAATTCCTGACTTGCGTTACTGGTACCTCTTAGGATTTCTGGAGGCCACGAGAGGAACTGCCACTCACTTCAGGTCTGACCAGCTCTGACTTCCAAGGGGAGATGGCAGTGGGAGAAATCATGGGCTAACCCAGAGTGCTCCCCAAATATCTCCTCCCGAGTTCTCTGACGTCAGGGCTGCCCCTTCTCTCCTTTCCTTCGCCCGCTGGTTCCTCTACCTTCCTCCTACAGAACCTGCTCCCTGGCCAACCCCACCTGCCCCATCCTCCTCTCTCCGTGAGCACCTTGCTCATTGAGGGTCCTGTTCACTTCTTGACTCTTGGGGTCCTGGTATGTGCTTGATTTCCTCCCATCCATCTAGCAGATTCCCTTGGGAGTGAGGCCTAGATTCTCTCCTCAGCCTCCCGCAGAGGCAGCGCAGGGCTTTCAACAAGGGGATGACTTGTTTGGGGCACAGGAGACCGATGGGCCTGGGGGGCCAGTTTTCAGAAGCTTGTGGAACGTGCCAGACCAGAAGTGGACCCGGCTGCTGACCTGACCGGGCAGGACTGAAATCTGTGTCTGAGGTTGACTCTGAGGTGGGAAAGAAAAAGTTCCCCAGCCTGGCGCTGGGCCTCTTGCCCTGACCCCAGTATCAAACGCCCCTATACTTGTGGTCATAGAGCGTTGCCAGGCGCCTGGATAGGAGGACAGAGAGCACGGTCATTGCATTTCAGTGGAGACACAGCCCTCGTTTGTGTGTGTGTAATGAGAGCCAGTTAATCTGATCAAAGCGTCAAACGTGTGGGAAATTTTATCCCGCTGTGGACTGCAGGGATTTCTGACCATAGATGTGAGTTTCTCCCTTTTCCCCACTGAAGCGGACATTGCTGAAAGTACTTCAAGAGTCCGCAAGCCCTCAAGGTGGGGTTGTTTATCCTAGGGTCCACAAATTCCCTGGAATTGCACGCAAAAATGTGGGTGTGTGCACCCTGGTGTGGCAATTCGACACAATTCTAGGGAGAGCAGCATAGCTGTTAACAGATTCTCAAAGGAGGCCAGGACTGGAAAAATAAGAATGACCAGTTTAGGTTTTTCAGGCCCTGATTCCAAGATGCTGGGATTGGCCCTAAGAGAGAGTTCAGGGCAACAAGGGCGTGACAACCAGAAAGAAGCGAACACGTGTCCTTCGGAGGGGCTACGGGAGCTCCTGCAAGGATCACCTACTAGGTACAGGCTGCCGTGCCCTTTAGATGCTGCCTGTGCCAGCCTGGCACTTGTCACTTGTCTAGCCTGCTCAGAGGAGTAGCCCAACTGGGCACTTGTACCTTACGGACTCATAAAATCCTGGGTGACAAGTTGAAACCGTTTAGAACTTCCACCATATGTGAGTCAAGGGAAGAAGCTTCTGAGGGTTGGGTAGCACAGGTCTGGGGGGAGAAGGGTTACCAAGGAGCCCAGCGCGAAAGGAAGGGCAGCCACGCACTCCCTCCCATTCCATACAGCCACTCCTTCACTGCTAAGATTTCCTAGAGGCCACTCCCAGCCCCTCCCATCTCCGCCAGATTCTCTGCCCCTCCCTCCCAGAAGCCTAATCTCTGCGCTCCTGGTCTGCCAGACCCTTTCACTGCATCCTGACACTTGTTTGCCTTTGCTTTGGAAGTGCTGCTAGGTGTCTGACCGTCCTCCCTTGGGAAATGTGTGCTCCCTGCGGAAATGGACTGACAGTGCTCATACTCGGCTCCTCCTTCCGCCACCCTCCCCGGCCCTAGTCCTCACTGTCGCATCACCCCTCCCCCAGGGGGCAGCAGGGGAAGCTTAGGAGAGGAAGCAGCCCTCGATATGAGAGCGTGGGCACCGGAGAGCCCAGACATCACGCGCCCCCCGGGAGGAGGGCTCAGCCCCTGGAGACGCCCAGGCTAATGACGCATCGGTCCCACCGTCCCTTTTCTAGTTCTGGCCCCGCCATCCTCCTCTCAAGAGCTTGTAAGAACTTGGGGTCCTTTGCCTCTGTTCCTGACAATTACCCTTCCACGAAATTGCCATCCTTTTGAGACAAGGTCACTCTCCAGCTTAAGTACCTTCAACAACTCCTCATTTTTTTCTCCTAAATAACTACTTTTAGCATGGAATGGATTTCAATTTAACATTTTTTTAAGTGTTATTTCCTACAACAAACTGAAGCTTCGGCCACATCAACTTCTCTATTTTTCACAAACACCCCTCTATCTCTAGGATTCTGCTTATGCCACTCTCTCTTCCAAGAATGCCCGTCAACGCCTCTTCTCTCCCCAAACACTCATGCTTCAAGGCCCAGCTCCAATCTGACCTCCACTGTGGACTACCCCCGCCATGCCCCGCAGAAATACCCTCTCCTGACTACGTACTCCGGTACCACGTTTTTCCCATACAGAGAATAGAATGAAACGAATGCTTATGGAGCTCTTACTCGATGCTAAGTACTCTGTAGCACGTGAATTATTGCGTTTATCACCTGTCTCTGATCCTTTGTCCACCAGGTAAGGGAGTCAATTGTCTTCATTTTTAGAAGAGGAAACTGAGGGTCAGAGAGGCCAAGTGTCTTACTCAAGTTCACAGAGCTAGGAAGAGTCTGAGCTGGAATTTGAATTCCTGGGTGTTGGACTCTCAAGGCCACACCCTTTCATGTCCGTTAGGCGTGCAGTCAGTGTTGTAAGCCGCTATCTGACCTGTGAGGGTTGTCAGCCTTTTCAGCGCAAGATCTGTCTCATTTGTCATTTGTCATGGAATCTCTCCTGCCGGAGTCAGTGCCAGGCACAGAGTACTCAGTAGATGTTTGTGGAATTGCTTTGAAGGTAGATGTTTGGTGAGTAACTTCATTGGACTATTAACAACGATAGCACAAATGGCTTCTGAGGCGGATGGAATCTGCAAGAGCAGAAGTGTGGTCTAGCAGGTGGGACACAGAGGGAAGACCTGTTCCTACCCTCTGCCCAGACCACTCCCAGCATTTCTGACTCGGGGTTGGGCCTGGCAGCTCTAAGGGAGTCTCAGAAGCCAGAACTGCAAAGCTTCTGGAGCTCTTTGGGTGAAGTGGGAATGAGGTCCAGGCTCTAGGAACGTGGTCTGCCTGCCTCCTGTCCCCTACCTGTCTGCTCCCTGCTCCTGGCCTCTATGATGAGCTTGATGCCAGGACACAGGCAATGAAGGTGCCTACTCCCTCGAGACAATCTGTCCTCCTTCCCAGAGTACCAGGGTGACACCAGCCCCCTCCTCAGGGCCCCCGCCAACCTCACCATCAGTGCTGGCATCATCCACCAGAATGATCTCCCTCAGCAGGATGGCAGGGGTGGTGTGTAGGACGCTGTACACCGTCCGCAGCAGCGTGGACCAGGCCTCATTGTGGAACACGATGATGACGCTGGTGGTGGGCAGTGGGGGGCAGCGCCGGAACTTCTGGTCGACACATCTGGAAGGATGAAAGTGTAGATATAGCTCTCCAGGTCCCTGGGAGTTCCGGGGGTGGGGAGGGCTCTGTTCACAGATTCCCATGACCATCCAGCCTATATTCTCTGTTGTAGCTGAGAATAGCTGCTCCCTGGGACCGGCTTACGCTGTATTTGCCACCCACTCTGAGCCTCTGCACAGGTCCTAGCCAACCCAGTCCAAAGCTTGCCTCCCCCAGAGCTGGCTCGGTGCCCCTGCCGCACTGCTGAGGGCTCCCCACTGCTGCCCCCTCGCTTCTCTCATTTGCTGTAGGAGTTCCCGGGGCTGACTCTTTCCTCCTTGGTAATATGTGTACTGCATAAAGTGTAATTGGATCCAGAGGTCCCCAAGGGGTGAGTGATAAAGGGCAAATTTGACATCTGAGAAAAGTGACTACAATTTCCACACTCAGCAAGAGACAAGCGCTCCTCTCTGCACAATTTACAGTCCCTCTCTAACCCATTTCCTCATTAATTCCCTGCTATCTGACACTGCCATCACAAACAATCTTCTGTGACCTTTTCTCTATCCTCATCCACTCCAACCACTCTGTGCACCTGGCCACACTGCCACCCTCTTGACACTCTCTCGGGTGGGGGGGTGGGAATGTGCGAATACTGGACCTCAAGAGAGCATGCGGCCTAACCCCCTTTCTTTTTTTCTTTTCTTTTCTTTTCTTTTATTTTTTTGTGAGGAAGATTGGCCCTGAGCTAACATCTGTTGCCAATCTTCCTCTTTTTGCTTGAGGAAGATTGTCACTGAGCTAACATCTGTGCCAGTTTTCCTCTATTTTATGTGGAGGCCACAGTGTGGCTTGATAAGGAGTGCATAGGTCTGTGCCCACGATCCGAACCAGCAAACCCTGGGCTGCCGAAGCGGAGCGCACGGACTTAAACACTACACCACCGGGCTGGCCCCCTAACCTCCTTTCTTAACCTCCTCTGCTGGTCAGAGATATCTCCTGGACCCTCCAGAGGAGACTCCTGAACTTCCTCCACTGGCCGTCCTCATGGCCAACACCGTTGTTCCCCGCTGACGAGCTCCTGACGACTCCAAGTGGCCCCACATTCCAGGACTATAATACTTGGTCCAAATCTGGGGAACCCCAGGTTCGCAGTCCTAGAGAATCATGAATTTGGGGATGCGGGCTGCCATGTAAGAAAAGGCCAAAAAGGGTATAACCATTGAGTTGGAAAGACAAAGTCTAAATGAGGAAGACACAAAATCTTTAACTCGGGGACAGTGTGAACGCAACCTCGGCTGCACTGGTGTGAAGTGGCCACAGCTCAAGGATCCAAGTGCTGGTTCCCCGCCCAGGGCTGAAAGTAGACACAGCTTCAAATAAAGCTCGGAAAGAAGTCATGGCTCTGTGGGCCTTCACTGATGGAAACCAGGAGGTGGGGGGATGGTCCTGACCGCCAGGGCTGCTGTCAGGAAAGGGCCCTCCCCCAACAGTCCAGCAGCAGGGTGCCATGGTCTCTGGGGCAGGCCTCAGCAAGGCCACCGAAACTGTGGCTGGAATCAGTCCCTCCCAGGTGCCCCTGTGCCAGGTCCTGGCCCCAGGCCCTGAGTTCCTCCTTTTGTCCTGTCACTCTTTATAACTGTGTTTCGCTCCCACAGGTCTCCCTGGGCCTCTGGCCTGGCCACAATACTCCTGAACCCCACCCCTTCGGATAAGGGCAGTTGGTCAAGCAAAGAAGCGAAGGCTTAGAGGAAATCCTTGCCCACGTTCTAAAATCCCCTCAGCTCTCTACCTGGCACTTGGCCTGCGGCCATGGCCACACCAGCCACAACTTTGGCAGAGCCCCGGCCTTACCCGAGGACTCTGGGTGCCACTTACTCAGGTGGCCGAGTGTCCGGCCCCAGGGCCCTCTGCAGGGAGATCCGGTCACTGGCAAAGGCGTTGAAGCAGTGCTTCTTGTAGCCCTCTTCCTTTTCCTGGGTCTCCTGCGGGGTCCACTTGTCCTTCTGAAATGCTTTCCCGTCCGCCCCAGGGCTATTGGGGTCCTGTGGTGGCCGTTCCCAGAAGGGCTTCAGCTCAGCTGGAGTATAGAACCCGGGGAGGCAGGACTGGTTTGTGGAGACCAGTGTCCCCTGGGGCTCTGGAGCCCTGATCTGGAGCTTGGGCATCGAATCCCGAAGGTTGTTCACGGCCCCCATCATGAGGTCCAGGACGTGATCCTTCTGGCTCACCAAGGACTTCAGCCATGGCTTCTCCGTGGCCTGTTCCCTGCTGCTTACATCCCTCTGCAGGATGAAGAGGAAGAACACAAAGGCGCTGCCCACCACAGCCAGGCGCAGGGGCATGTGACGTCTGCGGAGGAGCCTCATCCTCGGGCACCACCGGGGACGCGGCTAGGTCAGCTCCGAGTGCTGGGCTGGACCCTGAAAGAGCTCGATGCGTGGTGGCGGCCACCCCTTGGAGCCTGAGCCTGAAAAGGGAGGGGATGAGAGAGAGAAATGAGCCAAGCCAGGGGTGGGGAGGGGAGTGAGGGGGCTTGAGGTTCAAGTCCTGACTCTAGCTGAATGGTGACATCGCCTTAACCCCGTCACTTGACTTCCCTGCACCTAAGTTTCCTCCGTCCATAAAGCGAGGAGATGGGCGCAGCGTTTCCTTCCTGCCCTAAGACGCCGACATTCACGGATCTAGAACAACTGGAACACCGAAACTCGACGTGAAGAGACTTAAATGACATAACCACTTCGGGAAACAATTTAGCATTATCAAGTACAATTTGAAACGTACGGACTCCATGACCCCACAGTTCCACTCCTGGTTTGATATCCCAGATAAACTCCAGCACACGTGAGCCAGGGGGCAGGTACCAGCATGTCTCTAGCCACAATGACTAAAATGGCAAAAACAAGGCAGAATCCAAATGTCCATCAGCAGTAGAGTGAACAAACAGCGTGAAACAGCCACCCCATGGGGGATATACAGCAGCGACAAAGAATAAACTGCTTCAAGGGGCAACAACAGAGGCGACGTTGAGCAAAAAAAGCAAGTTGCAGAAAGATATGTACATTATGATTCCATTTACAGAAAATTTAACAATGTAAAACTAAACAACACATTTCTGCAACTACAAAAATGACTATGCGGTAAAGCTATAAAGAAAAATAAAGGAATGCTGAAACCAGAGTTTCTGGGGGAAAAGATATGGGAATAGACACACAGGGGGACCTCAAAGGAAAGAGTTTTTTTCTTAAAGTGGATGGCGGCTGGTACTATTATTCTTTATACCCCCTCACATATTTTATCAGTTTTCTTCTTCATCTATTCATATTTAATAAAAAGTTTTTTTTTAATCCAAGATTCTATGACAACACCTTGCAGGCAGGACTGGGCTTGTGTGTCAGCAGCTTCCACCCCGAGGCACGTGGTCCCACGGCTCAGAGGATGAATGTTTGCAAAACTTCCTCTTGTGCTCCAGAAGCACAAGGCTTACCGGGTTAAGTGCTAGAAACCAGTGGCAATAGACCTGGGCACAAATCCTGGTTCTGCCCCTTCTAGTAGTAACAGCACCTGCCTCCTAGGGTTCACAGAAGGATTGAGTTCAATGAAATAATTCACGGAAAAAGCTTAGCAGTCTCCGCACACAGTAAGTTTTCAAAAAGTGTTAGTTTTTATCATTAGCAGCTGCGTGACCCTTGGACAAATTTCTTAATTTCTCTAAGCCTCAATTTCCTCATCTATAAAGTGGGGGTAACTAATACCTAACTCCCAGGGCTGTGGTGAGGATTAAATCAGAGATAACGTATGTCAAACACTCGGCAGAGTGCCTGGCACATACCGAGCCCTCAATAAATGGTATCAATTATTTCTGTTATTATGATGAATAAATCCTTGCTCAACTTCCCAGCAATTATCCTCAAGCACCTGGTCCTTGGCCAAAGCCGCACTCATTATCCCATGATAGGTCTTGCTTAAAAGTAACTCCAGTTGAACTATTTACTGCTGTTATTTCAACAAGCAAGCTGCTGCATATGGGGAGGCCTGGTGTCGGGGGTCACTTAGATCTGGAGACTATGTGGCCGTCATGGTCTCAAGGGGCAGCAGGGTTCACTCTGGTTGGGGGGAGACAGGTGGTTTCCTTTGATAACAAATTCAGCAGCAGCATGAAAAATTAAATAAAATGAAATCTCGTTGAGCGTCTATTCTGTGTTAGGTGCTGTCTGGGACAAAGGAGATGTTCAACTGGCCAGTATTGATTGAATATGTGCTGTATGCCAGGTCCTCTGCCAGATGAGGAGACACAGAGATGAGCAAGCCCAGCCTGCAAGGAGCATACAGTCAGTCGGGGGAGCCAGATTTTAAATGGAGATCACCTGGTGAGAAGATAGCATGAGGGAGTCACCTTCGGGTGCTGAGGGAGAGAGGATGCAAGTAGGGGAGGGTAACGTTTGAGAAGAGGTCCCCCAGCAGAAGCTTGGGCTGAGCACTAACCCACAAGTAGGAGCTGGCCAGGCGAGGTGAGCACACTCCAGGCAGAGGGAACAACATATACAAAGGCCTAGAGGCAGGAGACAGCAGGGCCAGTCAGAGAACTGCAAGTCGTTCAGTATGGTGGGAGCATGAAGCCTGATGGGAGTAGCAGAAGATGGGCCTGGAAAGGTGGCTGAAACCAAGTCATCACGCCGAGGAGTTTGCCCTTGACCTGACCTGAAGCAATAACGGATTTGTGGGGGGCCCAGCGTTACAGGAAAAGCAACATGACAGCTGGTGGAGGGCGTCCAGGAGAGGGGTCTGCCAGGCAGCCGGACGGCCAGTTAACAGGGCTTGGGGTCCAACCCAAGAGAGCAGCAGCGCTGATGAGGAGGGAGGGTGTGGTGCCAGGAGAACTCCCTTGGGTGGACAGTTCACCCCAGCTGGGACACAGAGGGACACAGAGAGGTATGAGACAATGCTGTTCCCCGTGGGAGTTTAAAATCTAGTTGGAGAAGAAGAATAACTGGTAGCAGTGGGTCCAGGGAGCACCTGTCCAGGGAGGGGACAGGAACAAGAAAAGATCCTTCTCTGAATTCCCTTTTCTACTTTGAACCCTGATTACATTACCTATGCAAAAATTAATAAAATTGAAATGGAGCAGTGGCACAGACACCAAGGGCCAAGCTGAGGAAGGCAGAGCTGCCCGGGCTTGCAGAAGCTGCCCAGGAGGAAACGGGCATTCGACGGAGAGGCTCTTTCCTGCCCTGGGGGTTGAGCTCTGCTGGGCCAGCACAAGGGCTTCTGCTTGATCTAGACCCCTCATCAGTTCTGGAACTGCCCCAGCTAAGCACAGACAGAGGGCCCGCAGAATGGGGAAGTGTTTGCCGTGACAGTGTTGCACCATCCTGCAGGCTGCACCTTCCCCGATACTTTCTGTCTGCCTGTCCACTCCAGCAAGAAAGAGGGAGCACAGTCAGAAACAAAGGCGTGGGAACAGCTTAGTTACCGGCTGCTGCCAAGTGCTCAAGACTCACCTCCTCCAGGAAGGCCTCCCTGATTGTCTCACTCAGAATCACCAAGGTCACTCCAACTTTCTCCTGGCATTGCCTCGTGGTCCTTTGCAGTGGGGTTCGCCTTTGCTCCTTTTATTGGCCCTGGAGAAAGAGTTGTTGTTAGTGCCGTTAAGTCAGTTCCAACTCCTACTGCCCCTGGGCACAGCAGAGCAGGACCCTGCTTGCTCTTCTCGCAACATCCTCTCATCTTCCAGCACTATATCAGATAATGCCCCACTGCTATTCATAGGGTTTTCATGGCAAATTTTTTGGAGGTGGGTGGCCAGGTCCTTCTTCCTAGTCTGTTTTAGTCTGGAAGCTCCGCTGAAACCTGTTCCCCTAAGGGGACCCTGCTGGTATTTGAAATACTGGTGGTGTAGCTTTCAGCGTCACAGCAACACACAGCCACCACAGTATGACAACCGATAGATGGGTGTGGTGCCCTGACCGGGAAACGAATGCCTCGGCGGTGGCGGCGAGAGCAGGGAATCTTAACCACTAGAACATCAGGTTTCTGCTGGAGAGGGAGACCGAGGGTCACGCCAAGCCCTTCCCAGGCTTCTGCTCTCGCAGTCCAACGCTTTCTCGCTGGAGCCTGCACTTTCTCAAGGTACTAACCACATCCTGAAACGAGACACCTGTGATTAGCCCTGGCCGATGGGATTCGCTCTCTAGTTTGTGTGCTCAGCATGCGGGCAAGAGGAAAGAGTTCCTGAGGAGAGACACACAACCTGGCAGAAGCCAGAAGACTTCAGGGTTAAGGATCCTGCTCCCTGTGTAGGAGCCGATTCCCAGAAGTGTGGTGAGCAAGGTCGGGATGTCACCCCCAACCACGCTTGGTGAAGGAAGTGTAGGCATGTAGGACTTTGTCTAGTGCAGGGCTTCACAGGCTCCTCCCCACCCCAGTGGGCTTGTGTGACTCCCTCACCTTCGGGCTCCACGGCCTGGCCTCCAGGTCCACTGGCAAGTATGCCCACAGCTCTCCACCACTCATTCCCCTCCTGCTGCTGCTGAGCATTCATCCCCAACTCTTTTCCCTCCAGCCACCCTTGGGATCGTAACACATCAGATCATCTTGGTTTCAGTACTGAGAAGACACCAGAAATCCTCTTCTTCCAGGAAGCTTTCCTAGGTTGAGCAAATGGGACCTGCTTTCCTGGCCCCACCAGCCAGAACACAAACTTACCTTCTCTCACTGGTATAAGGGAACTGAGGTTTCACCCAGCCCAGTGTCCACCAAACCACTGATGCATAGGATTGTGAAATAAATTTAAAGCGTTGCAAATTAGCATGGAAAAAATTTTTTTTTTTTGAGGACGATTAGCCCTGAGTCAACATCTGCTGCCAATCTTCCTCTTTTCGCTGAGGAAGACTGGCCCTGAGCTCACGACCGTGCCCATCTTCCTCTACCTTATATGTGGGATGCCTACCACAGCATGGCTTGCCAAGCGGTGCCATGTCTGCACCTAGGATCTGAACTAGTGAACTCCGGGCCAGCCGAAGCAGAACGTGTGCACTTAACCACTGTGCCACTGGGCCGGCCCCTGGAAAAAATTCTTTAAAAGATCAGAATAGGACAAAAAAGAATATACCAAAGTGCTCACGTGTAATACGGGTAAGTATTGTTTTGTTAAAATTTCATTTCAGTTATTATACATACATGTGTAGGATCTACCGAAAGTCTAGTGTGGGGGCCGGCCCCATGGCCCAGTGGTTAAGTTCCCATGCTCCGCTTCAGTGGCCCAGGGTTTCACCAGTTCGGATCCTGGGCGTGGACAAGGCACCGCTCATCAAGCCATGCTGAGGCGGCGTCCCACATGCCACAACTAGAAGGACCCACAATAAAAAAATACAACTATGTACCAGGGGGTTTTGGGGAGAAAAAGGAAAAATAAAATCTTAAAAAAAAAGTGTAGTGCGGTTTTAAGCTTTAATAACTTCAGAACTATAAATGCCACAGACTTACAAAGAACATCATTTGAAAGTTTTATTCAAATTTCTTTTACTTTGTTTAGTTTTATGAATTTTGAATAGTAAATTTTTATTTTAATGTTTCTCATCCATTTAAGCTGATAAACATTTCCTGATACAAAATTAAAATGAAAAATTTGTTATTCAAAATTCATAAAACAAAAGAAAGAAAGCAAATTAAACGAATCCATTTTCAGGGCTGGCCCAGTGGCGCAGCGGTTAAGTTCACACGTTCTGCTTTGGCAACCTGGGTTCACCAGTTCAGATGCCAGGTGCGGACACAGCCCCACTTATCAAGCCCTGCTGTGGTAGGCGTCCCACATATAAAGTAGAGGAAGATGGGCACGGATGTTAGCTCAGGGCTAATCTTCCTCAAAGAAAGGTGAAAATTAAAAAAAGAATACGTTTTCAAATCACGCTTTTTTGTTAGTTTGTAGAATTCATACCTCTGAGTGAGGAAAGTGTAAAACTGCCCTAAGACTTTTGGGATACCCTGTCACACGCTGAGTAGGTTAAGTTTTGTAAAATGTCTTTCTTAGGCCTGCCCAGGGATGTAGTGGTTAAGTTTGTGCCCTCTGCTTTGGCAGCCCGGGGTTTGCAAGCCCAGATCCTGGGTGCGGACCTAGCTGTGGCAGCATGCAACATATAAAATACAGGAGGACAGGCACAGATGTTAGCTAAGCGACAACCTTTCTCAAGCAAAAAGACTGGCAACAGATGTTAGCTCAGGGCCATTCTTCCTCACACACACCCACACCCACACACGCAGTCTTACTTTGGTCCAGTCACAGAAATTTGAAAACCAATGCTTCCACCTTTTTATCACTTGCAAAGTCTAGCATGAGTTTTGTACGTAGTAGACATTCCATAAACTTTTGTAAATAAATGAGATGAACCCAGAGGGGTTAAAGTGACCTATTCAAAGCCACAAAGGTAAGTGCTGGCTTCATACATGATGTTTCGAATGCACATACGACAGTAAGCATTCTCGTTCCTTGGCGCCACTTTGACCTGGTATGTCTGTGGGTCCGACACCCTCCTTTCACAGGTGAGGCCAAAGTGGTCAGGTGACTTCTCCAGCTCTTGGCTTCCAGAAGCAGACATCACCAGTCTCCCAACTCCCACTGCTCTTGCGTCCCCCTTGGATGTCACCTGGGGGAGTTTGCAGACCAGGTTTGGCACTCCTGAGCCCGGGGGCAGGGGGATCCCCCGCCACCGCCCCACTCTCTTATAGACACCTTCCTCCCCTATCTGGCACTTATCTCCGCCAAATCCCGCCCAGGACGACAAACGCTTTAAAAAGGCCAAAATTGGAAGTCCCAGGCAAAGTTTCAGCTTTTGTGAAAGCCAGGGTCAGCCACCCGGAACACGCCCTTGCTGGCCAGGTGGCCTCTTTGTAACAAAGTTTCTTTCTGTTTATCAACCAACCTGCTCACCTCCGGAGACGTGGCAGCCAGGAAGTACCAGTCTCAACCCCACCACAAGGATGTTTGCTCAAGTTACTCACACGACAGCCCAATTACAGGTTTCTTGGAAAAGTGACGACTGTCACCACTGTCACAGAGGGTGCAGGTGTGTGGAGTGAGACATCACTCTGGGGAGGGGACAGATCAATTTTAAGCTACTGGTGAGGTCTGTTTTGGCCAAATGATTCTCCCTTACTTCGAAAGAACCTTCTTGCCATCAAACACAGCCCCCATTTCACTTCCTCTGTTCTCTTGCAAATCATCTCCTCCAAACCCCTCCTCCCACTTCTGACCCTTTTGATTACAGAAGGCTGGGAGGTTTCCCCATAATTACACCTTCAAGACACTTCAGCCTCTCCCCAGGACTAAAGCTGCAGGACTGTGGCTTATTTTCCCAGAAAGATGCACTGAAAGTTATTTCTGTAGCTAGTCTATCAAGCTTTTTCCCCAGGAAATCTAGGTTCATCTTATGTTTGCGTAACATTTTAAGCTTCAACATCGAACATTTAACACAAACACGGGATTTTCAATTGAAAAACGGAGCGCAATTTCGCTCACGCTGCATACCTTGGCATCCGATGGATGCTCAGCAGATATTTGTTGATTTATTCCAAGTTTGTAAAAGTCACTGAAAATCAAAGTAACACGTGACCAGACAGGAAGTTCACCAGCTCACGGGTTTTTCGCTGGAGGACCTCCGGGCCCTTGCCAGGTGGGGCAGGGCTGTGCAATTGTTCTCACATTGAGCCTGGACACTGCTGGCTCCTAGCAAGCCAGGGATGGAGGAGGAACGAAGGTGGGCGGGAGGTGGGGTGTCTTAATCACCTAGGCACCCCGATGGGAATCAGGCTGGGTTTGACAGAAGGCAAAAAAAGGAACTTGAACTGAGTCTATCATGTGTCAGTTGGGGTTGGGTGTGGAGGGGGAGTTAACAGGAGGGGTGTTCCTGAAGCCCTGGGCTGGTCTCCAGACCGCAGGGTGGTGATGGGAGCGGACAGACCCGAAGTTTTTCCTTTTCTCCTCACCCCACAGTCTGCTCCTGGCTGTAGGACTTCTCCCTAGGGCCACCAGAGACTCAACATGCCACTCTCTGAATGCGGGTCTGTGCCCTGCCCTCTAAGTGGCCAGTCTTCTCAACTCCCCCACTGCTGCGGGTAGCATCGAAATCCTTGAAACAACCCCTGCCCCACTCCCAGGCATGGAGCTTTTAAACCCTCCTCAATGTCAGGTTCACTCCACGCCCACTCCCAAATCCTGCTGATTCATCCCCTGCCTCCTGGATCCTCCTCTTCCTCTCCGCTCTCCAAACCGCCAGCTGAGCTGGTGCCCTTATCGCCCAGCATCTGGAGGATCTGCCGAAGCCACCCCGGCCTCCTCTGCGTGAGGCCTCTCTCTTCCTTTCTCAGTCGGAACAGCCGTATTCATATTCCTTCTTTGCCATGCGGCCTGGGCAGTCTGCTTCCTGTCTGCCACTCACCCTCACTGGCTAGCTTTTCCTCCTCAAAGCCTTTCTTTCCCTTATCTTCTTGCTAAACAAGCTATATTTCTTTTCTCTTTCAAATTCTTCCTTGAAACTCCCCCCTCTAAGAAGCCTCAGGCTAAGGAGCATCCTACTGTCCTCAGTTTCCCCACCCATGTGTCCCCCTGTGGGACTGCGCCACTCGATTTCATAGGGGAGGCAGAACCAACAGGCCTGGATACTAGGCCATCTAGATCCTGCCTTCTCTTTCCTTCCTGGTCTTTAAATCCTGGCCCCCAATCTTCTGCCCCCAGAATGCTTTTCCGACCAGTCCACCTGGCCTGCCAATCCCTGTAGCATCCCTCTGTCCTGAGGGATTTGGTTATGCTGCTCTGCTGTCCTTTGTCCTCTGCCACAGGTATAGCTGAGGGTGAGGACTGGCTTTCTTCCTTCCTTCAAATCTCTAACTAGGGCTCAGGACCAGGTCGCAGAGGGTACAGAATAACCTGACCTCACAGGGCTCTCCGGTGCCACAAAAGAGTCTTCTAACAGTCCTTTTTCTCCCCAGACTGAACCCACCCTTGCACACTGAGCAAGCCTTTCACGCAGCACAATCACAGTATTGAGCTGGACACAGAGACAGGCACTGCCCCGCACTTGACCTCTCGTTTATTCAAACCCTCACTCTCATTCCCATCAAATGAGAACTGGCATTTTGGGATTTTCCAGAGAGGGGCAGAGGGCTGCATGAAGAGCTAAGTTTACCCAAGTCTCTGGCACAACCATTCACTGGGGTCCCTCTGGTGCCTAGACACCCACTCTGGTCCTCAGCTTCACTTCCAGGGCTGGAGATGTCGGAACATGTTTGTGGAAGCCAGAGAAGGTTTAAGACAATACCACCACCGTTTTTAATATTATTATTTACCATATCAAGTCAACCCACAGTGATCTCCATTTTACACAGAAGGAAACCAAAGCCCAGGGAGGTTAAGTAACCTGATCAAGGTCACACAGCTAGGAAGTAGCAGAGGCAGGATTTGCACTCAGGCCCACATCTCTCCAAAGCCCGCAATCTTAACCCTGACACCACACTGCCTTGGCTTTGGCTGGTGCTTGGAGCTTTGCCAAAGCCCTTTCAAATACACCTTCTCATTTGCTCCCCACCCAGGGAGTGTTTATGTGATTTGGCCAAGGTTAGACAGCTAAATTAGTGACAGAGCTGAGTCAGCTGCCTGCCTCCCTTATATCCACTACCGCCCTGCACTGAGAGGCCTCTGGCCCCAGGGTTAGCTGCCCTCCTGCTCCTGACTTCTGTCCTAGGCACTGGCTACACAGACTGAGCCCATGGTCGTGTCTCCTACCCAGGTCTCTCCCAGCTGAACTTGGGCTCCACTGTTTCTGATCTCAGAGGGCCTCGGACATGCGGCGCCTCCCTCGAGTTCTTCCACGTGGCTGTAGACAGGAGTCAGCTGCCCTGCCGACCGTGGGCAGTGATTACCAAGGATGAGACCACCTTGGGCAGCCCAGTTTCCTTCTCGATTCCGCCAGCTCCAGACTACCTCTTCCCTTTGACAGCCCTGTCCTGCTTTCTGCCCTGGTGCCCCTGAAAGTAGTTTTCTCTTGTCACCTCTGGGGGCCTAAAGGGAATGACACTGGTGAGGAACAGGAGCTGGGGGAAGTACCTGTGGTGATACTGGCTTCCGCTGGATAACTGGATCCAAAGTATTTCAGACCTCTCACCTTAGTGTGTACTATTCATCACACGAATGTGCCTGTCTCACCCTTCTGACCCTTCCTGGGATGGGGAGGGACAGGGCTCACCCACGGGAGAGACTAGGCCCTGGGTAGTGCACACACATCTCTGGAAAGATGAGCACCAGCCCCAGGTTCTTTGGTGAGTCAAGTTGTTAACCTCATGCGGAGTCTGTAAACTGCATTTGTGGGTCTGGAGCTGGGCTGAGAGCAGGATGTGAAAGTCCTTCCTGGGACCGTTGCAACGGGCCAGCAGCTAACAGAGGGGGTCTGGTCCAAGCTTTGCTGGCAGACTGAACCCTCCCTGGTGCCCCACTGCACACACACAGTCTGCGATGACTGGCTCTGGGGGCGAGTAGCAAACTGTTTCTCCTTTCGCTTCGCCTGGGGCTCGGAACAAGTGACCGGGAAAGCGGGAAGTTGGTGACAGTCAGAGTCATGAACACCCGTCAGACTCCCTCCCCACAATACCACACCGCTCCCACTCCCCAAAGGGCCCAAGCCTCCAGAGGGAGGACATCCGAGACCCGACCCCCACCAGGAAGCTTCTCTTCGCTTGCCCCACCTGCTCAGGAGCAACGTGGCCCTGGCAGGAGGAAGCTTCTGAAAGATTTTCTTAGTGGAGCACATGGGGTGGCCCAACCGGGGAGACGGGGCACAGAAAGCATGCGGGGAGGGGGGTGGGGGGGTTAAGAGAAGAGGCTGTAAAGCCCGGGAGGGAGACTTGGCTTGTCCCTCTCCCACCGCACTCCTCCAAGACCCAGAGGCCTGAGCTTTTCATTCATCCTTTAAGGAAGGCGCAAAGATGGAGGGGGGTCCTACCGAGGGAGGGGCCAGAGGCCACCACGACGGATGAGGACCAGGCTGGCCCAGCCCCTTCATCTTACGGTGGGGGGCGGTGAGGAGGAAGCGGAGGAGGGGAAGGTTGGCGGAGCGGGGAGGTGGGGAGCAAGGACTTGGCAGAAGCGCGCTCGACCGGAGGAAAGTCCCGAAAGCGGGAGAGCTCTGGGCTCCCAGGCCAGGGGGAGGGTGGAGGGGCCTGGGAGGGTCGCGGGCTGCCTCGGCCGCTTACCTGTCGCGCCAAGGCAGAGCCGCAGCCGCGCCGCCGACCGGCTCGCCGGCTTCCCGACGGGACGTCCTGGAGGGCGGGGCCGGGGCGGGCCCTGCAAGGCTGCTGGGGCGCGCCCTCCCCGCCCCTCCCCTGCCCGGCCAGGTGCAGGCGGTCACCCGCCGCGTCCCCGAGCGCTGCAGCCGGCAGCGGAACGCCCTCTGCTCCTAGGGCCGCCTGGAGGCTGGCGGCCGGGTCGGGGGCGTCCCCCGCCCCGTGCGCCCCACCTGCCGGCCGCTGCTAGGAGCCCAGCTTCTCCAGATCGCAGCCCACCCCGGGATGCAGCCTCCGCGGCCAGGCTCTCAGCGCCGAAAAAGATCGGAGGGTCCTAGCCCCCTCCAGGACGACAGGCATTAGCCGAGCCGCCGGTGGCGCGGAGCTGCGTGTGCATGGAACCGCAGCGTGCGCCGCGCGGGCTCGGCGGCGGCGCGGCCGGAGCGCTCAGAGCCCGGAGGCAGCGGCGCCGGAGGGGAAAAACGCGGCCGGGCAGCGAGGAGCCCCGGGGCTCCGTCCCAGGTTTGCTTCTCATTGGCAGGGTGGTCTGGGACAAAGGACTCCTCCTCTGCATCCAACAACTGCAGGTGTTAACTGTGTGCCACGAGCTAGGGCTGCATGTGCAAGGTCTCAGGGAAACCAGCAAATACCTACGATTATTATCCGGAATGTACATGGGAGGCGGGTGATCACACAGCCGGAGTGCTGCTCAAAGTGTCGTTCCCGGAGCAGCAGCAGCAGCATCTGATAATTTGTTAGAAATGTAGATTCTTGGGTCCCACTCCAGACTAAATAATCCGAAACGCTAGGGATGGGGCCCAGCAAGGTGTGTTTTTAAAAGTCCTTCAAGTGATTCTGGTGCACGCTCAACTTTGAGAACCATTGAACAAGCAGCGGCAGGGCTGGAGTCAGAATACAGGTGAATTCACTTCCTAAACCCGTGCTCTGAGTCACCCCGCCAGGGCCTCGGGCTGCTGGCTCACCGGTTCTCTCGGCTCTAAGGTTCTGTGATGTAATCTTCTGGGTCTTTATCTCAGCAATAGAGAAGTAGAGTGGAGGACTCCAGACTCCAAATAGCCGATAGTTTGGAAATTTTCTGTGGTAGAAACTTGGACCACTAATTCTGTTTTTCTTTTATTTTGATATTTAAACGAGTTTGTATTTCTAAGTCCGTAAGACCTGGGAGTGGGAGTGTGGGTGGCTGGATCTGAGCAAGAAGACCTTCTGAAGTGAACTGGGAAACGCGGGGGAAGTCTCTTGGGGATTAACAATTGGATGGAGGGGAGTAATCCTGTTTTCTGATCTGGGACCCCCCCCTTAGGACTGAGCTATTGAGGAGGCCAGAGGTTTAGCAGCGATGGAGTCTGGAGAGAGGAGCCCAGGGGAGCATGGAGAAGACCTTACCCAGCTACACTAGATCAGGAGGATGGACATTCCCGACGGAGTAGAAAAGGGAGGCGTCCACTCACTCTAGACACGGTCACCCGTCTCCCCTAACTCCTAATAGCTGAGTGATTCCCCCACCCCCACCTCCCTTTCTTTCACACTAGAGACTCTTTGGGGCTCAAGTTCCTAAAGGGAGACTTTCTACAGAGGTTACCTTGATCATACGTTTTAGCCCCTTTACAGACCCTCAGGGCTCATTCTAACTCACACTGCTCCAGCTGCCACCATTCTTGTCACTTGTCTTGTTCGATAGCTATCTTTCTCAGGATAAGGGCATTTCCTATTGAAGACTGGGGGATGCTCCCCCTCATTTCTCTCTTTCTGGGGGCTAGACACTCCTATATGAGTCTGACCCTAAGGTCTTTGCCCCACCCTTCCTCTAACTTTGCTCTGTGACCCTCAGGGATTGTGTGATCTTGACCTGGCCCTTGGAACTTAGTCAGGACCCAACATGATTTGAGGATGATGGGCTAGCCTGGACTCACAGCCTCCGTTCTTCCCCAGGACAGAGTCATGTCCACTAACCCCATCCTGGAGTTCCTGAGAAGGTGGTGCCCAGCTTCCCAAGGAAGCAGCATCGTCTGTGTTGTGTGCTCCACGTTCTGGAAGCAAATTACTCATCCTATTTTACTTGGGCTGATTCTGGTTTTAAACATGACTTTGAGTCCGCAGAATAATCAGCTGCCTAATTTGGAGGCACATGTAGTCCGCAGGATGTGTGACCCACCCACCATGTGTCATGCACTGAGCTGTTCCCTTCTGGCGGGAAGGACAGGCTCCCTGCCTTCCGCTCCAGGAAGGCCTGGAGATGAACCACTGCAGAATGGTGACTCTGACCTCAGCCTGCCTCTGGTGGCAGGCCACTTAAAAAAATAGTTTTCTTTAATTGAAAAAGTTATATAGGCACATGGTTAAAATTCAAACGCTATAAAAAGATATACGATGAAAGATACATTTCCCCCCTCCCTGGACCTTGGTCCTTCTCTCCAGAAATCTTCTCTGCATATTCATGACCAAGGCTCTTGCCATCATTCAGCTCCTCTGCAGGACTTGCCTGAATTCCCTGCTCTTCAGCAAGTCCTGTGAATTTCATTTTTTTCTCACAGTCTTATTTTTATTTCTTGGCCGTTTTGGATTCTGTTTTTGGGTGTTCTGAGTTTCGCTTTTCACATCAATATGCTTCCGGGGGTTCCCCCTTTAAGGCAGGAAGTGTGGTGGGGAGCAGATCAGTTGAAGCAAACTGAGACAAGGACAGCTCTGTGAGGCTGTTGACGTCAGCTTCAGTCCTTATCAAGTCTCTTCCTTCCACACGCAGTCCCTGGTGAGGGGACCTCTGGGTGGAGCGGAATGAGGGAGACTTGCCCATCTGGAGGGGGTGCTGGCACCACTTAGCAGGGAAAGTTTGCAGAAGAAGTACTCAAGATGCCCAGGATCTGGGGGCACCTTTTGCAAAAGGGAAGTTTAACCATTGCGAAGAATAAAACCTCTAAATGCTTACAAGGTTTGCTGTGAGAACTCTTTCTGCCCCAAATTATGATATCTTATTGTTTAATAGCTCTCTTAAAAGAAAGAAAGAGATATGCACAGTGAGCCTTCTGAAACGTAATTGGATCTCAACCTGATAGTTATGTTGTCCAAAGGGAAGTAATAAAAGGGGTAATAAATGATCCCCCAGAGCAAACTATCCCCAGCTTACAGCAAAACCTCTGTTATCTGTCCCTAAAAAGTGGGAGAGGAGGTTCCTGTCTTCTTAGACTTTGAAAAAACAGTGAATTTCATTAGGGTGAAATCTATCAGATAGCATCTGAATGTTGTTTAATATTACTTTGGAGTGAAAGTAAAAGAGAGGCGGTGGAATAACTCAAGGGCAGTTCTCATGTCCTGATGTCTGATGTCCTCTGAATGTCCTGAAATTTTTGCCTCATTGCTTATTAGTTCCCATGGAATCTTATTTATTTTCAACAGGTAAAATGTACATATGGTACTACAATCAAAATTCCAAAAGTATAGTGAAGTGTAAGTCCGTCCGTTCCCTCCCCCCACACCCCGTCACCTAATTTTCCTCCCCAGAGGCAGCCGGTGTCATCAGTTTCTTTTGATTCTTTCTAGAAACAGCCCAGAGAAGGAGTCACCTTGATTTTAGCAAGTACCTGAAATCGTAACTTTTTTTTATTATGTTGTCTGCAATGGTTACAGTCACTTTAAAAGCAGTCAGCTTACTGAGCTCTCTTTGTGGCTCTGATAGATTTCCAATTGATTCTCTTGGGTCTTCTAGGTAGACAGACGTATCAACAGCTTTGCTTTTGGCAAAGTGAAAGCAGATTTGGAGTGAGACCTGAGTTGGATCCTGGCTCTTCCAACTACTCACTGTCTGACTTTAAATTCAGCCTTTAAAAAACGTTGGCACTCTCCAAAGGCAGCATGTAGGTGCAAAGTGGTCCTCCCCCCCTCAGTGTGGTGGGTAGAGTGGGTAGAGGCCACACAGAGCCAAGGACTGTCCCTCTGCCGGCTCCTGGGTCCGTTCCACCTGGATCTGCGGATAAATCCAGAGGACTTTGATCTCAGGGATTTCTAATCACCCGGAGATCAGGAGGAGACACTGAAGGGAAGCCCTAAACTAGAATGATGTTTTCTTTCTCCGTGAATAGAATGTGGGTTATGTTTGCTGAGAGCAGATTAAAATAGATTTTATCGTTTGAAATCAGGGATTACAGAAACTCTTTGAAGAGCTGCTGATTCTCAGTGAAGCCTACAGCCCCCCCACTGTGGTAGTGGGTGGAACAGTCAACCTCAGTGGGGATGTACGTGGGTTTTCTCAGAGTTCAGACCCACTGCCAGACAGGAAGCTGGTGATAGTTGGTGAGGAGTGGTGCTAAGAGAAACCTATGGTTAGTGAGGGAAAAACCCACGTTCTTAACTTTCCATAGAATTTTGTCAACTAGAAGGGATGCCCCAGAATATCTCAAGGATCACTGCACCCTTTCACCACTCCATGGACAAGGGGATTGGGGATGTGGATTATCTAGTTTACTTACATGACATAATTTTTTTCAGCAGGACCTTAGAGGAGCATGAATGAACTCCTTCATGTTTTCTACTGTCAGGAGAAGACAGACCTGAAGTGGTGCCTTGATATACGCACATTCTGCCAGACTACAGTAAGATGTGACAGGCATATATTGTCAGAACAAGGGCTGCACTCAAACTTTGAAAAGATATTGGCTCCACTTATTAATGATCAAGACTTAAAATATCCTGGAGTTTGGCTGTTGTAAGAGGTTTATGGGAAACTATTCTAGGCTTGCCAAACCACCAAGTGACTTCACAGGTACAAAACATGGATGCCCCAAGAACAGGAGAAGAACCCCCACTAGGGGGAGCTGGAGATGGACTTTTAGGACCTTGGTGGTCTCTGTGATGTGTTATCCTGTCCTGGCATTCAATACCCTGGTGAACCCACAAGTGCTAAATTTGAAGGCTATGGGGGTCAGGATAGCTGACCCCTCAGCTTTTGTTGGTCCCTGGGCTGTTAGTTTCAGCTCAACATGGTGATCCATTCTTCTTGCCCGATGGCCAAAGAAGGGTGTCTCCTGGGAGCCTCTGGGAAAGCTTTCATTCCTTTGAACAAAACGGATACAAGAAGAAGACAGCCCCTCGGAAGCCTAGCTGAGGACAGAGCCCACCCAGTGACAGGGTGGAGCAGAGAGGCCACAGAACCCGGACCACTGCTGACGCTGTTGATCTGGAGCTTGTATTGCTCATGGAGTCCACCCCACCATGGCATCTGTTATGTGAGATAACTCTGTGGGCTGTTCTGGAGCCAAGGGAGGGACCAAAGGGGAAAATAGGGGGCACCAGCCCAAAGGGACCCAGACCTTCTCCAAGGACATTCAGATTTTGCTTTGAGTCTACAAAAACTAGAACTTTCTACAGAACCTGGAATGCCACAGAGGAAACAATCCCACCCGGGGAGTCAGAGAACCTTAGAGCCAATATGGCCCTAAACTTTTAATTCCAGTGGCGGAGGAAGCCATGTCTGAATGGGAGCCTCAGCTGGCCGCCCGTGTAAGCAGCTTCTCTGAGACCTTGCAGAGGAGTGAAGACCTGGAGGGGGTGCTCATGCACTCCTTGCTTTTGGAACCAGAGAATTGGAGCCCAGGGAACATTCTGGAGGTGCCAGGTCACACCACCCATTCTTCACAGGGTTCTCCCACAGCCAGATGCTATGGGAGAGGCCCATCTCAGTATGTGGGTGCTGGGAGGCCGAGATAGAACTCCCCCGACCAAAGGAGAGACTCAGACTGACTGCACGGTACCCCTCAGCTGGCAGTTCTGTAATGGTGCGCAAGTTGTTTACTCTCAGTTTTCTCTTTTTAAAAAAAGGATATTAATGTGGATCTGTTGTAAAATTTAGATGAGATAATGTATGTAAATCACTCGTAATGTGCTCAGAACATAGTAAACGCTCCATTTTCAACGACAACAGTGACAACAACACAGGCACCCAGGGCCACTCCTCGGCTGCCAAGGAGAGCCACTGAGCTCTCCTAACCGTGCAGGGGCCCCTCAAGCCTGAATGGACGGATCCGTGAAGCCAACACATGGCTGTCTTGGTATGCGCCTGTAACTCCACCCAAAAGCTCTTTTTTGGAGTTTGGGATGGAGCCTCATAGCTCGTTGATGAGCTTAGCTGACCTGTGAGGTTTCGTCTGGGTTTGAGGGTGGCCAAGAATGACCACTTAGGTCCTACTCCAAGTTCTTTCATTTGGGTCTACTCCCAAAGCAGCTGGAAGCGGTGCAAAGGATGGAAATGAGACAACGGTACATCCACTGGGTGGCTGCTGCTCCCCGTGGCCTCTTCTGTCAATTCACGGAGAAGCACTCCCCAGAGTCTGGTGACGTTGGCAGCCAGTGAGGAGCAAGATGTCTGCCTGACCGGAGGAGCACCGAGCTGCAGGTTCGCTGCCTCTCTACCTCGGCCACATCACACCCAGGTCTAAAGGCCAAGCCTTGAAATTCTTCCTGTGTCAGCCTTGGAGCCGTCAGCCCTTGTCTGTACCTGTGCTGCACGCAGGAGGTTGTTAGTCCATCAGGAGCCTTATGAATTGTTAGAAGATCCCCCTTCCTCTGGGCAGATGCAGACCTGGGTCAGGGCACAGCGCGCCACGCTAAGCCTGTGCAGGGCTGAAGCTGCACGACCACCTGTGCAGCCGTGGCTGCAGCCCTGGGAGTCCCCATCTCTGTGCGGGGCCCGCTGCAGTGACCTCTGCCTTGGGGTGGGCAAAGGAAGTGGGCTTCCCTCGGTGTGAAGCCGGACATATGGGCACACTCTAGGGATCTTCCTACTTAGCCACCGTTGCTGTTTGCTGTCAGAGCAGACCCAAATCTGATACCAGGAGCTGCATGAAGGAGACAGATCACTGATCTGGAACATGGGACTGCCTGCTGAACATCAAATTAGCAGACTCCTGACCAAAGGCAGGAGAGACGGGGGACGTGACTGTGTACAAGGACAGACAGAGATCGGGAGAGGGCCAGTCAAATGTGAAGCATCTGCTCTCTTCTCTGTCTAGCATCTCTTCAGGGAACTACCTTCCTTCGATTCTCAGTCCATGAAGTTCAGATGAAGCCCACCTCACCCCCAGCACCAAGGGTGGATCTGTGATATGTACATCATATCTATGTGTGCATATCCTTTGGCCACCAGCATTGGTTTAGGGTTAGGCACATTACCCAAGCCAGGCTACTCAGCCTTGTCTGAGATATTTCCTGGAACTAGCAAAAAAGATGACCCCACCCCACATGGCCGCTGATGGAATCATTAGCTGGGAAAATGATGTAAGTTTAGAGCAGCCAATGGCTATCCTTGCTATTACATGAGGAAGGAGAGTCAGCCTGAGCATGAAGTCAATCCTGAGAAAGCAGAGAATAAAGGTAAAGAGTAAGAGGACTCTAATGATATATTTTGGACTCCTGGATCCTGCTGTACCTGAAGTCATTTATTCCTAGACTTCTCCCTTCTTTCACTTTCTTTTCTTTCCCTCTGTTTACTCTCTCTCTCCCTTTCTTCTTTTGGTTGAAATTTGTTTGAATGTTTTTGTTACTTGCAACTGAAAGAACCTGACCAGTAAACAATGTATGCACTGAACTAACTTATTGTGATAGGGAAGTTGGTAAAGGGCCATCTGTGTTCACTTAAACCCAGGCCTGGCAGGGAGGAAGCAGAGAGAAACTCCCAAGAAAAACTTAGGAAATGAAGCTTTTGACTCTCCAAGTAACAGAGAAAGAGAGTGGAGTGGAGACTCGCAGTGAGAGGTGAGGACACATTGGATTGGGAGGGATGGACTACCCATCCTTCTAGGCTTTGTCCTGTGAGATGCCCTTGAACTAGGCCATTTCCCAGGGAGGACTTGGAGATACATGGGAGACCAGGAGAACTTGGGAGAGGAGATGACCCAAAGACTAGAGAGGCAAGAGGCTAGTCCAGCGTGGGGTCTGTCTCCAAGCCCCTCAGGGCGTGCTGCACCTCGACCCCTGTTAGTGCTGGGGGGCCGGGAGAGCCCCATTTCTCCACTTCCTTACAACCTCAGGCTCAGGCACGTTGATGTTCTGTGGCCCACCACATCCCTCACGTTTGCTTTGGAGAGACTGCACCAAATTCTCAGTGGGGTCTCCCCTGTTACATATAAATAGTGCTGCTGTAAACCCTCTCTCTGCATATCTCTGGCCATTTTCCTACGGTAAACTTCTAGAAGTGGAACTTGCTAGGTCAAAGGTTATGAACATTATTAAAGTTTTTGATTCTTATTCCAGGAGGAAATATTACCCATTACTAGAAGAGACAGAAAAAGTCCCTGCCCTTGTCAACTAGGAGAGGGCTGATGGCCCATAACTAATGTAAGAGGTGACCTGTTTTTCAGAAAAACAGAGCCACATCACAATGTCTGTAATAAATTAAATTAAGACCGTAAAATGTGGTGTGGGTGCAGCAGATCACATGGCATTAAACAAATTGGACTGCCTGGTTCCCTGGAGATACACGGGACAGAAAGCAGCAGAGGGACGTAATGGGGTTAGCGTGGTGCTTTCCTGGAAGTTGGAAGTGTGGCAGTCGCAGCTGCTGTGGTTGCGTTTACCGAGGGCGACTTCTGTGTAAGTGGGGTTAGGGCCAGAGGAAGGCAAAGAACTAGCATTTCTCTCTCAGGGAGCTCTGTTCGATGAGAGGAATCACCAGCTACAAATATAATTATCCCAGAAGAGAGATTTTGTCCTGGTGTAAGTAAGAACATTCTAACATTCTATCAACAGTTGGAAAGGTTCATGCATATGACAGCACTTGGAAGCCATAAAGCATTACTGGGGAGGGGTACAGTGCCAGGTACTAAGGAGTCAGAGAGGAAGACGTGGTCCCCATCTGTAAGGAGCTCCTGGTCTAGTGAACGATTCCTCTAGGATGTGATGAGAGCTGTAACAGAGGAACGTATATAGGAGTCCAGTGATGGCACAAGGTGGGGAGTGATTAACTTACTTGCTGGATGAAGAGGTGACATGACCTGGTTTGTGAAGAACGAGTAGAAGTTTACCAGGTGGGTAGTGAGAGAGATGCAAGTAGAGTGAGGGGCCTACGTGTGACCTGGGTGGACCCACGATTTGGAATGCAAATAACACGGCCCAGCTAGTCCCCAGAATATAGTGCTGCAGGCTCTATGCAGCGATATCAGATCCAGAAGTCCAGTCTGGGGCCATCGGAGGCTCCACTCTCCCCAGGTTCCCTCGGACTACTGGTGTTGAGAACAGACCACGTTGGTCGTGGCTAGGTGGGCTCCTTGCAGCAGGGGCTGCCGTTAATGAGGAGGAGTCAGCCCGGGCCAGATAGTCCTCAGGGCAGAAGCTGGGCAAATTTGGAGGCGTGTCAAAAGACGAGGGGACTGGAGCCAAGTCTTGCCCTGAGAGTGTGTCTGAAGCACGGGATCCCTGTGCTACTAGCTAGACTGGTCAGAATTCCCTGTTTAAAACTCTTTCGGTTTTTCCGCGCGGCGACTTCCACCGGGCGCTCGGCTGCCGGCCCTAGTGGTGCACAGTGCACGGATGCCGCCCGTGGACGCCTGTGTTAGTTTCCTGGAGCTGCTGTGACAAAGTACCACAAACTGGGTAGCTTAAAACAGAAATTTATTGTCTCACGGTTGTGGAGAAATCCGCAGGGCCATGCTCCCTCTAGAATCTGTAGGGGACCGCTCCTTGCCTCTTCCTAGCTTCTGGTGACTTGCCCGCAATCTTTGTCATTCCTTGGACTGTCAACGCATCACTCTGACCCTCTCCCCTCACATGGCGTTCTCCCTGTGTCTCTCTGGGCCTTCACACAGCCGTCTCTTTATAAGGACACCAGTCATATTGGACTAAGGGGCGGCTCTACTCCAGGATGACCTCCTCTTAATTAATTACCCCTGCAATGACCCTATTTCCAAATAAGGCCACATTCTGAGGTACTGGCGGTGAGGACTTCACCGTGTCTTTTGGGGGACACCGTTCAAACCATAACAGCATCTCTTAGAAATGTGGTGGCAGAGCTTTCAGATAGCAAGGACCTGAGCTCCCAGCGCTCTGAAGTGCCACTCAGGGGTGACAGCTAGGGGACGTGGTGTTTACATCTTTCTGCTGGGGAGACCCAAGGCTGCCCAGGATGGCGGCTGCAGGAAGATGTGGGCTGCAGGGAGCCGGGCTCTGCCTCGCTGCAGCGATGTTGCTCTAGAGGGAGCAGGTAGAGTTGCGTTCCTGTCAAGGGAGCCATTTGGGGCCCTTTCCCAGTCGTTCTTCAAGGAGAGTGGCTCCCAGTGTAGTGCTCCCTCTGGAACATTCTCCTTCCTGGACAGGTAAGGAGTGAGGAAGGGAATAACTAGTTACCCAGTTTGGGGTTTTTTCCCAGAGTTTTCCTGGATATTTTTGCTTGCCCATTAAAAAAATAAACATTTTGTGATCTGAAATTTATAGATGAGCAAAAGGAGAATTAACAGCATAAATAAAATCGAGTTTTGCCTAGCAGACACAGGGGGTGCCTTTCGATTTACTCAAGACTTCTTTTGTGCCACTCAGTGGGAGCTGCTCTTTTCATATAGTTCTTGCATGTTGCTTGTTTGCACAATCTTCTGTCTCTTCGCTTATTGTCCTAACAGGCATCCTTTCTCTCATTCTATTATCGAGTCAGTTGTGCTTTGAGTTATAGGAAAGCTATTGATTTTTGCATAATAATCTCGTGCCCAGCCACTTTTCTGAATTGTCTTATTGTTTGCAGTAGTTTTCAGTTGATTCTCTTATAGTGATATAATGTAGGGACATAATGACTACAATGATATAATGTCTCTTCCTTTCTGATTTACATATATATATATATATATATATTTTGTTGTTGTTGTTGTTATCAAGTTCTGTTGGCTAATACCCTCTCTACCCATTAAGTAACAGTGATGATTATGGTCACCCTTAATTTGTTTCTGACTTTACTGGGAATACTTCTGTTGTTTTCCTGCTAAGAATGGTGCTAGGTTCGATTGTTCCAATTAGAGTTGCCCGTGAATGCAATTGGGCTTGAATTTATTCATTTTTTTAGTGGAGGGTATTTCTTTCAAACTTTCTTGTTTCTTCTCCCCTCCTCCTTCATTTGGATTTTCTATCTTTTTAACTATCTTTTTTTTTTTTGAGGAAGATTAGCCCCGAGCTAAAATCTGCCACCAATCCTCCTCTTTTTGCTGAGGAAGACTGGCCCTAAGCTAACATCCATGCCCATCTTCCTCTACTTTATATGTGGGACGCCTACCACAGCATGGCATGCCAAGCGGTGCCATGTCTGCACCCAGGCTCCAGACCAGCGAGGAACCTCCATACTGTTTTCCACAGTAGCTGCACCAATTTGCATTCCTACCGCCAGCTCCTTTGTTTCACATCCTCACCGACACTTGTTATCCTTGTCTTTTTGATAAAAACCATTCGAACAGGTGTGAGGTGACATCTCATTGTGGATTTGATTTGCATCTCCCCCGAGGATTCGTGACATTGAGAACTTTTTCGTGTACCTGTTGGCCATTTGTGTGTCTTCTTTGGAAAAATGTCCATTCACATCCTTTGCCCATTTTTTAATTGGTTATTTGGTTGTTTTTTTTTTTTTTTTTGCTATTGAGTTGTATGAGTTTCTTATACATTTCGGATATTAACCCCTTACAAATATATGGCTTGCAAATATTTTCTCCCGTTCTGTAGGTTGCCTTTCCATTTTGTTGATTGCTTCTTTTGCTTTGTAGAGGCTTGTTAGTTTGATGTAGTCCCACTTGTTTATTTTTGCTTGTGTAACTTGTGTTTTTGGTGTCACAACCAAAAAAATCTTTGTCAAGACTGATGTCAAGGAGCTTTTCGCCTATGTTTTCTTCTAGGAGTTTTACTGTTTCAGGTCTTATACTTAAGTCTTTAATCCATTTCAAGTTAATTTTTGTGAGTGTTGTACCAAAGAGGTCCAATTTCATTCTTTTGCGTGTAACTATCCAGTTTTTCCAGCCACAATTATTGAAGAGACTATTCTTTCCCCATTGAGTATTTTTGGCTTTATTGTCAAATATTAGTTCCATGGCTTCATTTCTGGGCTCTCATTTCTGTTACATTCGTCTATGTGTCTGTTTTTATGCCAGTACCATACTATTTTGATTACTATAACTTTGTATTATAGTTTGAAAAGTTCTTGAATATGTTTATAAGTTTCATTGTTTTTCTGTTTTCTTATTTAATAATTTCTACTTCCATCTTTAGGAAGTTTTTAGTTTTTTTGTGGTTCTTTTTCTAACTTCTTGAGTGGGATGCTTAGTTCACTTATTTTAATTTCATATTTATGTGTATAGTTATTTAAAGCTATAAAATATTTTTGGTTCTAGTCTTCTGCAGTTTGTTTTAATTTCCTTTTCTTATGAATGAGTTACTTAAGAGTTTAAAAATTCCATTTAGTAGAGTTTAAAAAAAATTTATTACTGATTTCAAGTTTTATTACATTATGATAATAGAATGTCTTTTAATCTATAGAATTTACTGAGTTTTCCTTTGGTTTAATAGTCAATTTTGGTGAATATTCCATAAGCCCTTAAGACATATATTCTTTGTTTTCAAAATATAGAGTTTAATATATGTCAATTAGATCAGTCATATCAATTATGTTACTCAAGTGTCTATCTTATTTTTCGTCTTGCTCTGTTACAGGTGGAGAGAGGTAAAATAAACTCTTCTCATAATAATGTGTGTCAATTCTTCCTTGTATTTCCAGTAAACTTTGTTCTGTGTGTTTGTTATTATGTTATTTGGTGCGTAGGTATTTGTTAGATCGTCATTGTAGACCTTTCTTGTTATAAAGTGCCTGTAATTTTTGCCAGAAGGTAAAATCATGACTTTCTTTCTTTTCTTTCCTTTAGTGGGCATACCTCTGCCCATCCTTTATCTTTCAAACTTTCTGAGTCGCTTTGCTTTAGGCATGACTCTTATACTTTGGGGACAGTCTCTGCTTTTGGTATTTGGCCAGCTTGGGGCAGGAGAAGACGTGAAATAGGGCCCCCTGGCCTGGGAATTTGCCTATTTAATAGAGGTCTTTGTTTGATTATTTGTGTTTTTGAAAATGTCTTTATTTCACTTTCATCCCCCACCTTTTTTGACCCTCTATTTCCCAACTTTTAATGATGAAAAATTTCAAACAGAGAGAGAAGATGAAAAACGAGAACAATGAACATCAGTAAAGCCCCACTAGATTTCACAATTGTCGACATCTTGCCATATTTACTTTATTTCTATCTCCATCTGGGCCTATCTATCTATTTCTATATCTGTATTGCTATATCATTTGCAAGTAAGTTGTAGACATCATGATACTCTACCCCTAGACACTGCGGCGTGCATCTCCTAAAGCGAAGAATCGTTTCCTACATAACCGCAAGCCATCACATACAAAAACGAACCAGGGTGGAATCTTTTTAAATTCTGTGTTTCTTCGCTGGAAGTTCTCCTGGTGATCTACAGTCACAGGGATGCCAGCGGCTTGCTGGCGACAGTAACCCCATCCTGATCATGCCCTCGCAGGAAGACGAGGGAGGGGATCAGAACTGGCCGCAGGTGTTTGAAGGGCTGTCACTGGAAGAATGAGCGGCGTTTCCCTCTGGCACTGCAGAGGAGGCACTTGGAATAAAGAGAAGTTTCAAGGAGGCAAATTGATTCTGGACTGGGCCTCAATGATGAATTCCTTGTCACTGGAGATATCTAGGGGAAATGGGATGGCCCCTTCTCAGGGTTGCTATGGAGGGGAATCATCTTGGATAGACTTTCTTAGGGGAAAGGGACAAGAAGTTCTGGAGAGACTCAAACTGATACCCAGGTTATAATCAGACTGTAATGACTCGTTCATTTTGCCTACCCCAAATAAAACTGATTCTTTTTGTATCTGTTTTTTGTTTTTGAGGAAGATTAGCCCTGAGCTAACTGCTGCCAATCCTCCTCTTTCTGCTGAGGAAGCCTGGCCCTGAGCTAACATCCGTGCCCATCTTCCTCTATTTTATACCTGGGACGCCTACCACAGCATTGGCTTGCCAAGCGGTGCCATGTCCGCACCCGGGATCCAAACCGGGGTACCCCAGGCCCCCCAAGAAATGGAACGTGTGAACTTAACCACTGCGCCACTGGGCCGGCCCCTGTATTTTAAAAATTTGAGCTCATAATAGTTTCTGTATCTGTTTTAAGGCTGGATTTTTTTTCCGTGCTATTCATTGGCTGCCCATCTCGTAAACCCTGGTCGTTTTTGGTCAATCTAGCAGATACTCTTTCTTTTTTTTTTTTAAAGATTTTATTTTTTCCTTTTTCTCCCCAAAGCCCCCCGGTACATAGTTGTGTATTCTTCATTGTGGGTTCTTCTAGTTGTGGCATGTGGGACGCTGCCTCAGCGTGGTCTGATGAGCAGTGCCATGTCCGCGCCCAGGATTCGAACTAACGAAACACTGGGCCGCCTGCAGCAGAGCGCGCGAACTTAACCACTCGGCCACGGGGCCAGCCCCCAGATACTCTTTCTTATATTTTATAAGAAAGGACCAGAGAAACTCTGCCTTCCTTAAGGAGGAGGCTGGCCTTTTCAATTTGGCAGAAGATTAGAGGCAGAAAAAGATAAATCAGTGAAATAAATTCAAATTCTATGTCTATTCCCTTTTGCCCCAGCCCAAATGTCTGAATGGGTCTCTTTTCTTTTTTATTAACTGGAAAATAAAAGGCCTCAAGGGGTGTTTCATCGGGACTAAGAGTAGCTTGAATTGAATGTGTATCTATGTCGGATAATGTGCTTCTGGAGATAAGAAGCAGTAATCGTTATTTTCAGAACTTCGTGGGAGTCTGTTCAGTAAACTAATGAATGGGTATCACTGACAAGCTATTCAAAGTGGAAATGATATGAAACTGTCATCTGATGGGAAAAGGGTAACGGAGGAGAAACCCTGGGTTTTTCCTATGGGGAGTTCGTGTCAGTTCTAAAGGAGATTTACATTTTCACTCTTCCATTGCAGCCAATTCAATTTTATGCACGAAGTGGCTGAATGCAATTATATTTCTAAGAAGCCGTGCAATGAAGTGGAAAGCACTAGTAGTTCTTGACCCAGCTCTGCTATTAACTGGCCTGGGCAAGACCCTAATTCTAGCCACATTTCAGCTTTCTAGGCTATGAAATGTCCTGTGTACATTTACAGACCCATTGAAGAGAAATGTGATCAGTCCATAAGAAAGTTGAATATATAGAATGTCGACGAAAATAATCCATAACCAATCTATAAATGAAAATTTGGGTGAGTTTATTCTGAGCTGAAATCTGAGGACCATGGCCCGGGGCCTTTCTTCCCAAAGGAAGAAAGGGCACCAAAGAAGTGAGGTGTACAGAGTGGTTACATACCCCCAAGCAGGACATTTCACATATGATTGAAATGTCCCTCCCACAATAGTCACAAGATTGCCCTGTCAGCACAGTACTTGATGGACACAGCAGGTAGTGGGTCTGCTATCTTGGAGGGCGTAGCAGGAGGCAAGTCTATTGTCTCAAGCTGGGCAGTCACAGGTGAGCGCAGCAATCAGTTTCTAGCCTAAGGAAAGATGCTTAATCCTTAAGGAGATGCCAACGTTGGGAGGGGGAGGGAAGTTGCACCTTTATCTCAAGGGCCTCTGTTCTTGCCATAGGGAATATCTAAAGCAGAAAAGACAATGTCAGGCCAAATTAGGTTTACACCAAATGGCTTCCTCATATTCTCCAATATATCCTATTGCGTGCCATTTTTATTTGTCAGAATGATACAGATGTGAGGTATTGAGTTTGCTGCTGCCTTAAGGATATGCCAGGCCTGTTGGCTAAAAGTGAAGTAAGCACTTCACTACTTAGTTTAACAAGCTTGAGAGGCTTATCACCAAGCAGATAAGAGGTGGAGTGAAACCACTGTGAACAGACCTGATTTCTAGGCAGGGCTAGGTGTGGTTAGAAACGGATAAGATAAATGTATTTAATCAATACAAATATGTTCAGATCTCATATCAAGGACTTGGCAAGTGGTCCTTGGTTAATGACTTTCTCCCAAATTCCTGAATGACTTCCTATCTGGATCCGGAAGTCCCGTGGCTTCTTTCCTCAAAGGCCTGCTTTTCTGTTTTGTTCCGCTCCCTCCCTAGGTCCTTTCCCCTACCTCTGCCTCTCTCCAAAGATCTTAATCATGATTCCAGAGAAGGCAGAAAGTAGGTTCTTGCCATTTTGCGTGGGTTCCGTCTGCCAGAGCCTCCCTCAGTCTGGAGCAAGATGTAAGTGAATACAGTGTAAGGAATTTCTGTGGACGACGCTGCTGCTGACGACGCTGCTGCTGACAAATAAATGGAGGGGGTGATTTTCCCAGGCGAGTCAGTTTTCGTGGCGCTTCATTGTTCTTCCCGGTGATGTGCAGTGTTCCAGCCTGGCAGCATGCTGTGAACAAAGAAAATTGTATTCTGAAGTCTCGTTAGATACGCTGCGACTTGGCAGGGGCTGAGGGCAAATCACGCACCAACATAACCTTTTTAGCTCGACAAAGAACCGCGTCTCTCCCCGCCTCCCCGCTCGCTTCACGGGAAGTGCTCCCAGACGACAGCACAAACAAGCCCTAATTAAGTCTGTCCTCGCATCCCGACGTCTTTTCCTCCAACCTTTCCTTGGGTTTAGACGTGTAATTAAGAGGAAGAGGGAGAAACGAAATCAGGTCTAAGATACAGCTGGGAATTAGGAGCTACCTAATGGCAAGTAAAGACTAGAACCTCTGCTCTGGCAGCTCTTTTGACAGTTGAAACATGGCAAGAGATGTGGTAAATTGATGAAGGAATTAAGATGCTTTTGAGGGATAAATCGATTGCAATTATCTGAGAACATTTTCTCAGACCTTTTGAGTTTCCTACATTTTTGTCTTTGGCTCTGAATGAGAGATTTTTAATGTCTTCCAGCCAATATTTAAAGGTGACATATGTAAGGTGCCTGCTGCTTCCCTGGGAAGGCACGAACACAGCCTTACAATTATATGCAAAATGTGGGGCTGTGTGTACTTATCTGAAAAGACAGTCCCATAGAGTTATCGTGTGTCCAGCGGGGGCAAGACTTACCCTCTCCTCCTAAAGTTTAAGAACCACTGGAACTAGAGAAGGATTTAGAGACAAAAAATCTGGAAGGATTTAGCCACATTTGGAAGCCGAGAAGAGAGGGTGGAGCCTATGAAAGTTAGAGGAGAACGGAGACCCCAGGCAGTCCCACGGGGGCAGCAGGTGGTTAAGCAGATGCATCTGGAATCAGATACATCTAAGCAAGCGGAGAGCCCAGTGTCTCCCTTTATTAACTGTGCTGGCTGTGTGACCTGGGGCAAGTTGCATCTCTAAGCCTCAGTGTTCTCATTTATGAAATGGGATGATAGGACCTACCTCGTGGAATTGTTGCAAGGATTAACGAGGTCATCTGTGTAGCACACCTTCTTGTCTCCCTGTTGGGGTGTGCGCGTATGTGTGTGTGTATAGTCTCTGTCTCTACATGTATTTTGCATTTTCCTGTCCATTTTATGCCTCCTTCCAGGCCAAGCAGCCCGTGCGGCCTCAGAAGGCTCTAAGTACTGTTCCCCTATCTGTGTTTTCTGCTTTCTTTAGAAAAATAATCAGTGTGAGGTGGTGTCCTTGGCTGACATCCTCCTTCCAGCTCCCCTAGTCCCGGCTTGCCAGCCAGGCCGAGAGCAGCATATTGGCACTTTCCCAAGCAGTGTAGGGAGCAGCAGAGGCTTGGAGCTTGGTGCCCGGAGCCTGGAGCCAAGTGAGCCAGCCTGCTCTGGGAAGCAGAGACCAGATCAGCCCTGGGAGGGGAGAGCCATGTCTCCTGCAGTGCCCCAGATAGCAGCTGCCTCGGGCAGCCTCAGAGGCTGCCTCTGTGGCCTAGTTCCTTTTGTAATTTGCACAACAGACCAGAAGATGGGGCTCTTGACCCTGGAGTCAAGGGCCAGAGGCTCTGACTTCTTCCACATTTGAACTGGAGGAAAGTCAGACCCACCAGAGCTCCCAGGAATCCCCTGCCTCCGCATTCCTCTCCCTACCCCGCACACTCCTGTCTATTCCCAGGGCTGGGAGCCATCTTTCTGGGGAGTGGGGAATGCGGGATGCATCTTCCCTTTGGTCACTGTCTCGGCCCCTCCTGAATTACCACATTGCCAGAGTCCGTCTAACTGACCCCCTGCCTCAGGTTTCCCCTGTAACCCATCGGGTCCCTAATGGCAGATTTCGGCAATGGCACCCCTTGTATAGGACTGTGTTGCATGGCGGCCCAGAGTTCTAGAGTCAGACAGGCTTGTCCGTGACTCATCTCATCAGGTGAGGCTCTCCTCCCCTCCGCAGAGAAGCCCTCCGCAAGCACCTCGTCTAAAGTCGATCTCCCCACCCCCATGCCAGTTACTCTATCACATGACCCTGTCATTTACTTCCTGGCAGCTAGCATAAGCTGCAATTATCTTGTTGTTTACTTGTTTACTCTCTCCTCACCGAATTGTAAGGCTCAAGAGGGCAGGACCCTGTTTGTCTTATTGATTGTTTCCAAAACACCCAACACAGGGCTGAATACAAAGGTTCTCAGGAAATATGTTTTGAATGAATAAATGACTGAATCTCAGCTTAAAGACTGCTCGACTTTGGGAAAGCTGTTAAACTTCTCTGAACCTCAGTTTTCTGATCAGTGTAATGGAGAAATAATGGAAATGTCATGAATCTTAAATGGCACAATGCATTTACACCACTAAACCCAGTCTGGGTGCATGGAAGTCTTCTCTCAAATTTTCAGCAGTGTCCTACTTTCTATCATAGGAGAAAAATAAAGTCTGAATTAATTAGCTGGCTCTCCACAATTCGGCCATAGCTTTTCTTACCACAATTTTTACTTCTATTGCTCTTCTTTATAACTTTCTGCGTTGGCCCCAATCCTGGCTACCCTGAACGGGTCCATGCGTGTTCCTATTCTTAAGTCTTTGCCCAAGAGTCGGGATGCTTGTTCTCCTTATCTTAGCTCAACTATTTTCAGATTTAGCTCAAACCCATGTCCTGTGTGTCATGTTCCTGAAGTGTCCCCAGTCATAAGAATCTTTTTCTCTTCAGAATTTTTATAAACTTTGTGGTCTATATTACTCTTATGGCTCATTCTATGTTCTATTATCTTGTCATCATATTAACTTATACCCTGTTTCCTTGATTGGATCATATGCCCTTGGGAGATATGTATAATATTTTAGATTTCTCTGCATCCTGATTGCCATTTAGCTCTGTACATAGTAGGTGTTCAATACATTTTTTCTTAGATTGAGCTAAAAGAACATATATTTGCTAACTACTTTCTATGTGCCCAGCATTTTTTGAGGTTCTGTGGAGTATAGAGAAGGGCATAAGAAAAATTCATTGCCTTCAAAAACTTACAATATTAAAGTAAGGTAAAGTCAAGATATAATAAAGTACTTCGATAGCGACAGTATGGTAAATGCTATAAGAAAGGCATGAAGTACTATGAAGATTCAGAGGAGAGATGACATCTCATAGGGGAGTTGGGGAGAGTGGGATAAAGAAAGCCTTCTTGGAAGAGGTGGCCTTTGAGATTGACTTTGAAGGATGGTTAAGGTTTTGATGGGCAAAAATGGGGTGAATTCCAGATTCAAGAGACCTGATTAGTGAAGAGATCAAAAATAGACTGTGGCAATGAACACTAAGACTCAGAAACAGGACCAGGGGCTTATACAGAAAATAAGAAATATTCTGCCTCAGAGACACTGAAGCACACCTTGTTTCAAATTTCAGGGCCAATAAAAGGGGCGCTTTTCAGGGGTTGAAGCTTTAACATGTACCTGACTACATTCCTCAAGCATAGCTTCTGTGGAGACTGAGAATTATTTGCAACAGTTCTTTTTGCTCTAATAATGCGGGCTTACCTACAGTCTGATGTGATACTGCATATAAAGCAAAAGGCCCCTTTCCTCCTCTTGGGGATAGAGGATTGGTTGGATTGTGTCCAGCCTCTCTTTCCTTTTAAATCCCATCAAAGTGAATGCATTACTCATGATTTTCTAACCTTGCCTTAGATCGGTAGTTCTTCTGTTGTTAAATAATAATTTGCCTTACATCATTTCTTGGAAAAGTTGAACGTGTTTTTGTGGAATTATTTCAACAATCATCCTTAGCTCCACTCTGTGCTTTTCGCTACCAACCTGAAACCCAGGGAGACGACCTAAGTCACAGTGAGTCTGTGGAGAGGGTCAGCTCACTGCCTGCCTGCTTCTCTTTAATGCTCTTTAATCTGGCCACTAGCTGAGAGATTAACAAGTAATCTTAGAAAGCCCTTTTCCCTCATCCTCAATTACTTCCTTCGGCAATCCCAATGGACGTTTCCCCAGAATTTAAAAATCATTACCTAAGGAATAAAATCAGAATAGACTATATCAACACCTTCCCAGTTTTCAGGGGTCAGGTGCAGCCGCACGTAGAAGCACGAGATTTTCGATTTCTAGCAAGCGCTTGGAAGGACCTTCAAGCCTAGAGGCCCCTGAAGGGAGGGAGGCGGTTTCCAAGACAACCGGGCCCCGGAGCGGTTGGCTCCCCAGGCTCCCTCCTCCTCCTCCCGGTAGCCCAGGGTACCGCCGGACAGCGTCCTCCCTTGCTCCGCGCCCTGATTGGCCGCACAGGCCGCGCGCTGATTGGCTGCGGCGATGCCTCGCGGGCCGGTGGCTATGGAGGCGGCGGCGGTTGATGGTTGACCGTTGGCTCCAGGGTAGGGGTCGCCGCTCGGGCGATCCGCTCAGACCCGACCAGAGCGCGCCGGCTGCTGACGCTCGGCCTGGAGCCCGCGGGCGAGACCTAGCTCGGATCCGCCATGCCGGCCGGGAGTACCGAGTCGGACGGCGTCCTCCGCTATCAGGTAGGGCCCCGCCTCCCGCCCCTCCCCGGGGCTCAGCCTCCCCATCCTCTGCCCACCCTCCTTCCTCTGCCCCCGAGCCCGAGCTCCGCAGGCCACTCCCTGAGGGCGAGGGGAGGCCAGCCCACGACACCAGGGGGCGCTCCGGGCGGTTGGGGATCGGCCGGGGCTGCGAGAGGGTGACCTTGGGCCGAACCTGGGAGCCGGCCGGTCTCTGCCGCATCCCTTGCGCGGCCGGCAGAGGAGCCTTGGCGGCCAGCGGGCGGTGACCTCTGTTCTCCTCGGGTACTCCCTGTTGGGAGAGAGGCTGGCTTCTGGCCTCGCCGTGTCCAGCTGGCACCTTGCTCTGAGCCAGGGACCTTGCTCTGGTCGAGCAGGTCTCTTTGTGTTTTTATTTCTGGGGGTTTCTGGTTCCTGAAAGGCTCAGGAAGAGCTGGAAAGACTGGAGGCTGAGACCAAACCCCGTTAACGTGGCCAGTTTTGTGACTCCCCCCGCCCCATTGCACAGACATCTGACAAGTTCTGGGTAGGGCAGGGGAAAAGGGTTGGGGAAGTGTTGAGAGGTCAAGAACTGGTGTTTATTTGAAGGAATGAAGAAACCAGGTTTAAGTAACTGATAACCCAGCGGTTGGGGTGGCTAATGTAAGGAGGAGCTTTAGGCTAGGTATCAGAGACTGTAGGTTCATGTTCTGCATCTGCCTTGCACAGCCTTTGTGACCTTGAGTAAGTCACCTGCCTCTTTGAACCTCGGTTTCCCCATCTAGTAAACTGGGAATGATAAGATCTGCTTTGTTTACCTCACAGGGTTGCTTTGAGGACTAAACGAGGTGCTATTTGTGAAAGGCTTTGTGAAATACTGTTTTCTCTGTGACAACCAGTAGGTGAGTGGGCAGCTCATTGAATTCTCTCTCCCTCTTTCCTGTGCAGTCAGATAGTATAGTTACGGCTCTGGAAAGGATTGAAGGGGCGTCATCTGAAGTGGAGGGATGTGAAGAGGATGATGGACCTTCTCAGGAAGGATGACAGGTCTTGGAAATAAGTGCTATGTTGTCATCAGGGATGGTTTCTGTAAGGAGACAAGGAAAACACTCTGAGTTTGTAGCAAACTGGGTGTCAGACACGGACTCTGTCCTCTTCTTCCTGGTAATAATTTGCTACTAGAAGATCCATAATTGCTTCTTTGCTTGCTCTATCAAAAAGGGAACCATATCTAAGATTTTGGAAAATCTTTCTATATCTAACCCTTCTAAGGCCTAGTAAGTGTATTCAATCTATGTTTGGGATACAACGATAAGCAAAAATAGGCAACGTTCTTCCCCTCCTGAAGCTTCCCATGGGGTGGGGTGGGGAGAAATAACCATTTTTAATTAAATAATTATACAAGTAAATGTATTATTATAAACTGTGATAAGTGTTTCTAAAGAAAGATAGCCTTGGTCTCAGATCAGAGAAGATTTTGCTAAGGAAGAAATTTGGGCAAAGATGTAGAGAATAAGTGTCAGCTGAGGGAAGCGGGAGATCAAAGGGCCTTGGAGATAAAGAGAACAGCAGAAGGGGGCATGGCAAGGTAGAAGACCTGAAAGCAGGCCAGTGTGGCTGGAGCCCTGCGGAGCAGAGAGGGGAAGGGTGTGAGATGTATTCTGGGGTCAGAACACACAGGACCATATAGCCCAGGCTGAGGAAGTTGGTATTTATCTGAGGAACAAGGGGAAGCCACTGAAGGGGTTTAAGTAGAGAGGGAAAGAAGAGAGAGAGAAGGGGAGAGAGCAAGAACCAGAGAAAGAAAGAGGGCTGATGAGATCATCATCACATTTTCCTATTGAAAGATTTCTCTGGCTCCAGTGGGGAGAACAGGCTGGAACGAATGTGAGGAGACAGTGTCCTTAACATGCAGAATGTGTACCAGTTATATTGTCAAGATCATAATAACCCCAAGGCTTCTATGAGTGCTCTGTGAAATTGATAATTCCTCAGTGCTTCTAGGATAGACATAATTGTCTCCTTTAGATCTAGCTCATGAAGCTTTCATGGGTGGTGGGATGAGGAGAAGACAAGGAATAGAGCAGAAACAGTAGGACCTCATGAAGGCTGAGTCAGGTGATGGGCAAATGGGTACTTGAGATATAGGGAGGAAAAGAAGTGGGAGTAGGAGGAGGAAAGGAAATAGGGATGACCTGGGGGGATGCAGTCAACCAACTGAAAATGAGCAGTTCACCCTCCTGCGTGCCCAGTGAGGCTGTGTGGAGGGAGATGGACCTTGCAAAGTGGGGAGATTGTGTAACTTGATGTGAACAGAGATTCCAGGCATCGCATTTAAATATCACAAGTGTAGGCTGTTTTCTTAGGTTTGGATGACTGCGCCAGTCTCCTAACAGTTCCCTCTTCTTTCTCTCTTGCCCTTCTGTGGTCCACTTTCCACATGGCAGCCGGAGGGAGCTTTTAAAAACAAAGACCAGATCAGGTTATATCCCATCCTGAAACCCTGCAGTGGCTTACCAGTGCGTTTTAGAATAAAATCCAGACTCCTTCCCACAGCCTATTGCACTTTCACATGACCAGAGCCATGCCCACCTCCCCGGCTGCTGGTCCTCCACTCTCTCACCATGCACCCCTGCACTGGCTTTCTTTCTCTTTCCTCAAAGTGGCAAGCTCCTTCATGCCCAGGACCTTCGTTCTTGTCATTGCCTCTGCCTAGGACGTTCTTCTACGCGGGCCTTCTCATGACCCAACTCAAATGTCACCTCCCCCGAGTGGCTTTCCCTGTGATTATAGTCACTCTCAGATAATCCTGTTTTATTTTCTTGATTTTTTTTGAGGGTGAGGAAGGTTGGCCCTGAGCTAACATCTGTGCCCACTTCCTCTATTTTGTATGTGGGCTGCCAGCACAGCATGCCTTGATGAGCGGTGCTAGGTCCGCGCCCAGGATCCAAACCCACGAACCCCTGGCTGCTGAAGCAGAGAGCACGAACTTAACCGCTATGCCACCGGGCCAGCCCCTGTTTTATTTTCTTAATAACACTTATAACCTATCTGAAATGTTCTTGTCTTGATTTCTTATCTTTTTGAAGCTTCATGAGGGCAGGAACCAGGCAGAAAATCGTGTCACACAACACAGTGCCTGGAATAAAAGAGGCACTCAGTTGCGTGAGTGATTGAATGACTATTGCAGATCCAAAGCCGATGGGCCTCTCCTTAAGGAGCTCTTGGTCGTGTCAGGATTAGGGCAGAGCGTCAGAGGGCTGTTGCTCGGTTACACAGAAGCTCTCCCTTCTGTGCTGCTGTGCTTTTGCTCAACTGTTCCAGCTGGAAAATCTTTCTCTTCCTCTCCACCTAGAATATTCCATTTTAACATTCAACGTCTGGCTCCATATCGTTATCAGAATTCGTTACTCAGTCTTGTCTGCTCACCACACCCACCAAGTGCTGTCACTTCTCCCACTCCTTATTGTGGAATATGCATGTTCTTCTCTGCTGCTAACCTGACAGCTCCCTTTGATGTTGTTGTTTATATAAGTTAGCTTTTACTGAGTGCTTGCCGTGTGCCAGGCACTGGGCTAAGTGCTTTCCATGCGTTATCTCATTTAATTCTCTCTGTAACCTTGAGAGTTGTATGCCTTTATTATCTCCATTTTTCAAATGAGGAAACCAAGACATAGAGAGGTGAAGTAAGTTCAGTGAGTGGCACAGCTGCCCTTCTCCAAAGAACTTGCCCCTCGTCACTCTGTGTTACTGGAGCTTGTGTCTTTGACACCGAGACCAGTGCCTGGGTCAGAAGATGTGTGCAAGGTGTGCGCAGGCTGTGTTAGGGTGGGAAGAGACTGGATGAGGGAGGCCACAAGGAGGCTGCTATTTCGGATGAATGAATGAAGGCCTGCATTACTGAACTTTGATGAGACCTCTGGAGGTGGTTATTGAAATTATAGGAGTCACTGAGCTCTTAAAGGGGTAGTAATGGAGGAAGAAGATCAGAAACTTCAGGGAGAGCCCCTGGTTTGAACTGGAGCTGGGACGTCTTGTAGCTTCACAGTTCTCCTGATCAGCACTTTCAGAACCGAGCAGAAAGAAGTGCTGGAGGAGAAGGCTGGAGAGGTCGGAACTGTCAGCATTTGAGCCCAGGGCTGCTGGGGCCTGCAAGGAGGTTCAGGGAACGTGGAAGTGGTGAAAGGAGCAAGTGAGTTTGGCTTTTATGTGAATCTGGCCTGCTCAGAATGGAAAATTTTGCAGAAATCTTCAGAATAACAAACCCTGGTAAATGGGTGATAATTGGGAAGCGTGGCCCATGATGGGAAGAGAGTCCCATCTTCTGTGGACTGAAGAAGTTCTGAGAGTTCCTGATGGGGACCTGAATGCTAGCGCCCAATGACTCTGGCACATGTTGGAGCTTACTAAATATTTGCTGAGCGAATGAATGAATGGCTCTGTGGAGAGCAGGTCAGCTGTTGTGAGGATCACGGTCAGTTTATGGTAAGCAGTCAGTAAATATTTGCTGAATGTTATTAAACAAAAGTATCAGCCATAGCAGTTTCTCCTCTCACCACGCGGCAGTGTGCAGTCCATGCTCCTCCGCCCTCTCCCAACACACCAGGTGTTCTTTCCCTCTGGGGGACTTGAGAATGTGAGCATTCTCTTTGCTTGGCTTTCCCAGCTCTACTGGAGAGCTTCAGTAGAAGAGGTGTGGGCTGTCGTGCCAAGCAGAGAATTGAGACAGTCTGGGTGACAATTCAGGCTGTGAATTTACTTACTTCAAAATTTGTAGGTAATTGTCTTAGCTCGTGGTTTGTCTTGGCAGGGTAGACGGGCTCTCAGTCAAGCCTGTCATGGTGGTAATCAGGACACAGAAAAGCAACTGTGTTTCTTCTAAATCTGCTGCTAGGTAACAACAACCAACCTTAGATAATGGAGAGGCTGGTTGTTTCCTGTAAGGCAGTGACAAGTTTACTCTGATCTTGGTAGTTAGGAAGCCATTATGTGTATATTAGTTTCTATTGTTGCCATAACAAATTACCACAAATTTAGTGGCTTAAAAGAACACAAATTGATTATGTTACAGTTCTATAGTCAGAAGTCCAACTCAGGTCTCGTTGGACTAAACTCAAAGTCTTGGCGGGGCTGTGTTTGCTTCTGGAGACTGAGAGAATCTGTTTCCTGGACTTCTTTAGCTTCTAGAGGCTGTCCGCATTCCTCGGCTCATAGTGCCCTTCCTCCATCTTCAAAACCAGCAACATAGCATGTCTTGGACCCTGCTTTGGCATCTCTTTCTCTCCCTCTACTCTTCTGTCTCCCTCTTCCACTTTTAGGGATCCATGTGATTACATTGAGCCGGATAAGCTTGTATCTTAAGGTCAGCCGATGAGCAACCTTACTTCTGTCTGCAGCCTTAATTCCCCATTGCCGTGTAAGGTAACATAGTCACACAGTCTAGGGATTAAGATGAGCGTATCTTTCGGGGCCATTATTCTGCCTGTTGCAGTGTACTAACTAGGGATCTGTACTGAACAGGAGTGACTCCGCTGGGGTTCAACAGAAGAATCTCTGAGAAACCAGAGCCACTTGGGGCTTTTAGGCCCCTCGCAGGCTGCTGAAGAGTCAAAAGAGGAAGCTCGTGGACACTCAGGAGCTCACGGCCACTGTGAAAAGGTCTGGGAGAGCTGCACAAGTCCCGTGGAACCTTCTCTTCTTGCTATAGGGTGTCCACATTCAGTGAGGAAGTCACATTGAGGGCGTTAGAGAGTCGGGCATCTGTGGTCAGAGTGAGTGAGGGGATCTACCAGGGGCCGGGCTTCATAGGCTTTGCTGAATGAAGAGCGAGATGGAATTGAGTAAGGAGATGGAGAACTATTGGAAATCTGGTCAGTAAAGGGGTAGTTTGAAGTCTAAGGTTCTGGAGCGCGAAGGACTTAGGAAGGTGGTAGTGTGGATCTTGAGCTATTCTCACTGGGACAGTAATCCGTGATTAGATGACCTGAGCTCTCTAAAATGACCAGGTTCTTTGCCTTTGGCAATATTAGCATAAATGTTAATATAAGAAGCCAGAGAGACCTGAGTTGGAGTTCTTCCTGTCCCACTCAGCTCTTGTGAAATCTTGCATAGCCTTGATTGGGACGTTGCGAGGAATAATTGCCGTAATATACGTAGAGCACAATGCTAGGTATGTAGTAAGTGCTCAATAAATACTAATCGTGTCAATTCAGTTTGCTGATTAGAAACCCTGGAAGTCACCTCTATATTTAAAAATGGTTAAATGCATCAGAACTCAATAAACCCTTGACTCTTTTTTTGTTGTTGGGGGAGGTGGAGAGAGGAGGGGTGGGAGGGTGTTACTTACAATCTCTGTTTATTGGATCCTTAGGAGAAAAGATGAAGGGGATCTTGGGAGGTGAAAAGTCAGAGACTGACTGCAGGAAAGAAGGCAGAGCTGAGTTTGGGGGACTTTCACCCCCCAGGTCCAGAGTGGAGCACCAGGGCAGGCGTGTCAGGGGTTCGGCTCAAGGTGGGCTCCCCTGCCTGCGCCCTTCCCCTCCCCTGCAGCCTCGGTGGCTGCTTCCAGGAGCTGGAGCCATTATGTAAAACTCAGCTCTGCTCCAGCCTTTTAATTTGTCCATTAACTGTTAAGTGAGAATCTGGTCTGCTACTCAGCTATAATTCATTCATTTTTCAAGGCTCATAGCAGTGCTTTCTCTCTCAAGACGTGCCTTGCAGTTTCAGTGTTCTAATGTGTGGTTAACCCCCTTAGTTCTTTCTGTTGTATCTAGTCCTTGAGGTAGGCACCCACATCAATTCACATTTATGGAGTGGGTCAGTGTCAGTGAGCTGGGAGGAAGTACAGAAGAGAGAAGACTCAGAAACAGGGCGTTTTCTCTAGATCACCCTTCTTTCCTGCTCTCTTTCCCTCCCTCCCACCTTTCTTTTTTCTCCTAAACTTATGTAATGTGGTTCTCATGATTTTAATCTTTTCTGAGTCAGAAACTCCCCTGAGAATCTGCTGAAGGTCACAGACCCTCTCCCAAGAAAAGTGCACGCTCATTCGTAGCCCATTCGTGGGAATCTTAGCAATCCGTGGTTAAGAAATCCTGTCTGCCGTAGACAATAATGGTGTCAGAGGAAGGAAGAGCCATCTGGTGAGGAATCGGCAGCAGGCACGGACCCCTGAGACTTGATGTTCCCTTCTTTTCATTTTTATATGATTTTAAACAAACTTTGTGTATATTTGAAATTTATGGAACATTTCAAGCGTATACCAAAGTAGAGAGACTTAAATCAATCATCATGTACGCATGACCTGGCTTCAACAATGAACACACACCTATATTGTTTCATCTGTGTCTCCACCCACTCTCCAAATCTCAGACATCATATCATTGCATCAGTAAAAACTTCAGTAGGTATCACTGGAGATTAAGGACTCTTTTTTTTTTTTTTGAGGAAGACTAGCCCTTAGCTAAGATCCGCTTCAAATCCTCCTCCTTTTGCTGAGGAAGATTAGCCCTGAGCTAAGATCTGTGCCGGTCTTCATCTATTTTATATGTGGGATGCCTGCCACAGCATAGCTTGATGAGCAGTGCATAGATCTGCACCCAGGATCTGAACCTGTGAACCTGGGCCACCCGGGCTGCTGAAGCAGAGCGCACCAACCTAACCACTACACCACTGCGCCTGCCCCTAAGGATTCTTTTTTTAATGATGTAACTACCATATGACAATATTGTTATTATACTTAAAAATGAACAATTCCTTAATGTAATCAAATGCCCATTGAGTTGTTTAAGTTTCTGAGTGCCTTATAATTTTTTTAATAGTTGGCTTATTGGAACCAGGATACAAATAAGGTCCGCACGTTCACATTCAAGCCTGACCTTTCAAAAGCCTTGGCTAATGGTGTTTTACAGGGGTTCTGTTTTCTTTGGCAAGACAAAGAAAGTGGACGCACATTTATTCAGTGAATTTAGGCTGTGATTAACCAATATAAATTAAGGAAACAAACAACAAGTTGATTTTTCAACCTGAATTTTTCAGATGATTGAGCTTGTTCTTCGTATTTGCTTCTATAGTCCAGAGTCAAGGACTCAATCCTCCCTCCCTCCCTCCAGATTCTCTGCATTCTCTGCTGTGTCAGGTGTCTGCACGGTACTAAGCATTGTAATTAACTGGTCCCTGTTCTCTGGATATTACAGACCTGTGGGGAAGCCAACATGAAAAATTATTCATATATATGTATATTATTTATGTGTATATGAATAATTTATTATTATATGTAAATAATGAAACATTTATATTATAGCATATTAACTTTTCATTATTATATGTATATAATATATATATGTATATAGATAGATAATTTTTAATGCATATGAATATATATGAAGTTTTATGAGAAAATATATGATCATGTGATAAAGAAAGAGTTCAGAAAAATAAATATTCATTCATCAAAATTTATTGGATACTTACCACATACTGGACATTGTGTTAGGTGGTAGATGGATAGTGATAAATATAAGACACAGTACCCACCGTCCTGGAACTTATGGAAGGGCAGGCTGCTTGCAATGGTAAGCTACTGTGTTGGACTCTGGGAGAACATAAAGATGAAAATATGTGGCTCCTGCTGTCAGGGAATTCATGATCTAAAAGATAAGCTAGGTAAACAAATAATAAATAAGTCTATAATAAAAGCAAGTATTTTCCATCTAAAAGTTATTTCTGAGAAAGGAGAGTATTTACAACTAAGATGGCAGTGAAACTGACATGCTCTGGAAAATGGACTCAAAGCACCTATGGTGATGAGGAAGAAGTCACTGATGATAGAGATGCATTTGAAGATTTTGAATAACATTCTTTTATAAAATGTAAGAGAGAAAATAATATTTCTAAGTTAATTTATTATTTTACCTATATGTAATTTTTCTGTGTCATCTGTATACATATTGCAGTGTTATCACTAAAAGGTGAAAATTCTTAAGAAAACAAGCACCATACCACCTCAAGAGAAAGTAGCAATTTCTGTAATATCATAAGAGATCTAGTCAATATTCGTATTTCTAATCGTCTCATATGTCATAAGTTTTAAGAAGTAACTGAAAAGGTGATTTCAGTTAGTTAGTTTGGATCATGACTCAGATAAAGTCTACGCATTGTGATTGGTTTGTTGTTTCTTTTAACTCTTGGTTTCACCTTGCTCTTTCCCTGTCTCCGTTTCTGTCTTTCTCTTCCTGCAGTTGTTTCTTTTTAAAAACGGGGCTGGGGAGAGAGTTTGTTCTATAGTTTCCCACAATCTGGGTTCTGCGGATTGTGTTCCTGTGGTGGTATTTTTAATGGGACGCTGTTTCACTGTATTTTCAGTAAATTGGTATTTGGATTTAAAGACTTGATCAGATTCGGGGACAATTTTTTGGTAAGATTACCTCATGGGTGGTGATACGGTCTCCCATTAGGAGGCATATAATGCCTGGTTGTCTCTCTTTTTGTGATGTTAGTGGCCGTTGAAAATCAATGCAATCCATTAGGGAGGCAAAAGGGCAGTGTTCTAATTCTAACATTCCTCAATCATTTATTCTCTTCTATAATAAGAAACTTCTCTCATCGCTATGGTACCTCTCTATGGTACAGTTTATATAGGAAAACCAGGATAAATTTTTACCAGTTGTCAAAGTCATGAGTAGGGGTATTAGCATTATCCTCCAATGGGGGCCAATTAGTTAATTTTTAAAGTGACCTTGTGAACTCGTGGATTTTAACATATTTGACATATTCAATCCATTGCAGTTATCACTCTTATTGATGCTAAATTGTCCTATTTTTGGCAAGGGACCTCTGTAAGTTGGCCCGAGTCCTTTTGACATAACCCTCGTTGTCTGAGTGCCTTTTAGTAGAAGATGGTATTTTAAGAGACTACAATCTAGATGCTAATGATCCTCATGGCTCCTGGCCGATCATTTTTTCTAGGCCTTTTGAGTGGACAGAGCTGGAAAATAGAAATTTATAACTTTAAAACATTTAAAGATAAAAATGCTTCATATATTCTTGTTGATACTTCCAATTCAAATTTTGGACTCCATGGTTTTTCTCTAACTTCTGTCTTACAACTGTACCCCCTTTCACCCCTGCTGAGGATCCCAGTTCTCAGTCACCTGGAGAGTTACAGAGTAAGTTCACAGAATTAGTTTGTTTTATCTCGCAATACACAGCTGTCTCAGAATGGTGACACTGGCACTACAACCAACAATACGATAAGTAAAAAGTAGTTTAAGATCTTTTAAAGTTCTTTTCTCCTTAGGGTACATGCCAGTAAGGCCATTCTGTCAGTTTGTTATGTTTTAATGTTACTTGGAATAATTTCTCTTGGAATAGTTATGCCATCAATTTGGCATTTGCTTTCATTTTGTTTTTGATTTCTGGGAATTACTTTTAAAAGTTTAATTTTGTTTTAAAGTTATGTAAAATATTTACAAAATAAGGGATATTCAAAGAAGGCTCGCTTCTGCCCTTGTCTCTTTTACCTATCTCCCTCCTTCCTCTAGAGGTAACTGTTTAAAAAAGGCTTTTATGGGTTGTTCTTCCTTTGTGCGTTTTTACATATGAACAGATGCATATACTCCAACACCCTTTCTTAGATAAAAGTTAGGAAATTATACAGTTTTCTCCATCTTGCTTTTCAAATTTAATATTATATCTTGGAGATTATTCCATGTTAGTAATAATATGTAATTAAAATATGTCTATAAAACTAAAATCGTAAATAAAATGCTGTAAGTAGCCATTTGACTACTTCGTCTACTTCCCTTAAAGTTTGTTTATTCAAGTTGGCCTCAAGAAACTTTTTTTGAATCTTCTCCTTGGGACAATGGATTGCCTTATGTTTAGAGTTGCCTTATTTGGGGGTATAGATGATAACTAAAAAATAGTAAAATTAGAACAGTAAGCTGGCAATTTGAGCAGGATCTAGGGGGTGGTGAGGATTTGAGTGCTGGAGAGTTGGGGAAGGGGCGTGTGAGATGACTGGGCAGGGTGACCAAAGGCACGGAGGTGGGAAAGTGCCTGGCGCCTGTGGGATCAGCGAGCCTGGCTGGAGCTGCGGGGCTGGTCAGGGAAATAGACTGGCAGGGAAAGCAGCTGAGATTTTTTTGAAATAGTTCACTGTCTTGGTAAGGTAAGTGCCATTGTCCTCATTCTTTTAACAAGATTTATTGCGCACCTACTCTGTGAAAAGTCTGTGCAGGGTGCTGGGGAAACAGTGGTGAGCAAGGCGGATATGGTCCCTGCCTTAAGGAGCAGAGATGTTGCATTACTAAGGGGAAGTACAGTGTGCTGTGAGGGTGTGTCAGCGGGAGGGCCCAGCTTAGGTCAGAAGAGGGGCAGGCAGGGAAGGCTTCCGAGAAGGGCAATTAGGCCCAGGTCTGTGGGCTGATGAGTAAGATGGCTGCTGTGGTGCAGGTGAGGGTGGCAGGGAGAGGGTGATAGTTCTAGGCAGAGGGAGTAGCACTCAGGGAAGAAAGTGAGTGTGGTTCTAGAACTGAAAAAATGTCCAGTGTGCCGGAAAGGAGTGGGAAGTGTGGGATAGAGTGGATGGGAGATGAGAGTGAATTCGAGAGAAATTGCAAAGGAGGTCTTGATGAGAAAGGGGACTGTTTCCCTGAAGGCATTTAATAGACACTCAATATATGTGGAATGGATGAATAAATAAGCTTGGGATTTCAAAGGTGGACTAAGAACTGACGGTGCCGTGGGCTGAAGGAAGTAAATGAGTGCAGGTTGCTAGTTTGGGAAGGAAGATTTGTTTGGTTGTAGACACGTGGATCTTGAGATACGGCATCCCAGTGGGTTGTCGAATACGGAGCCCCACAGTTTCAGGCTGTTGACATTGTAAAACTCAGTGTGAGGTAGAGCGCTCTTCCTGGGGAATTACGGTTCGAGGAAGAAGAGCCTTAGGAGGAGACAGAGGAGATCTGGTCAGAGCAGCAGGATGGAGAACTTCAAGGACAGAGTGGTACACAGCCTCAAATGCTGCAGAGACGTCAAGGAGACCAGTTTATACCAAATAAGACAATGTGGCTGACACCACTTACAAGATGCCAACATGGTTGACAGATGTACAGGTGGAGAGGGGAGGCGGGAGATCCGCAGTCACAAGACCTGGGCTCGGTCCTGGCTCTGCCTCTTACCACATTTGTGACCTGGGGCAATAATTACTTAATGTTCTCTGAGTCTCAGGCTGCACATTTATAAAATGAGAAAGAAAATGGCTGCCATGTTTGTGTCTCAAAGTTATTGTGAGGTTCAAATTAAAAATATATGTAAACCATTGTGTCTTCTCGCTCAAGTGTTACATAAAGGGTCTGGCGTACACACAGTACTTAAATGAGTGCTTGAATGAATGTGTGGGTCTTACTATGACTACTTATTTCTGTTTCGACAGAGACCAGATGAAGAAGCTGTGGTGGATCAGGGGGGGACCAGCACAATCCTCAACATTCACTATGAGAAAGAAGAGTTGGAAGGTAGGAAGCTCTGCTCTGCGTAATGCGGGAAATTAGTGAGAGGCAGCCTGGTGAGGGGAAACAGCTTTGCCATCAGGAGACCTGGGTATGAGTCCTAACTCTTTCTCACTAGCTGTCAGACCTTGGGGGAAAATCACTTCATTTCCTTTAGCATCAATTTCCTCGTCTGTTAAGTAAAAGTAGAGATGATAATACCTGTTTTACTATTAGGATCTAATAGACAGCATGTGAGACAATGCACTGAGCACTGTAAAGTCTAATACAAATATTAATAAACAACCTATTCCTTGAGAATGTGAAGTGCTCAGATCAGTTTAGTGTTTCTTGACGATTGCCTAGAAATATAGATATGTACAAAATTTTTAAAGAAAATAAAATACAAATAGTTCTAAAAATTCATTTTTTATCCCATCCTGTTTTTACCCCATTTCTATTGTTTGCTCTTCCCATTGTAACTATATCCATTTCTGCCCTGGCATTTTCATCTAAATAAGAAAAGGGAAAACATGTACACACCTATAGCATGTTCTTTAAGAGTTCATAGCACAGAGTTGTATAAAAACCCAACTGAAGTGGAAGGGAAGGAAGAGGCATTTTAATTGGCTTGCTCTGTCTAGTTTACCTTAGTAAAGCTCCTCTTCCTTTCTCTCCTCCCCCACCTCAGCTCCCCACATGACCATAGTGTGGTGTCCTTCTGCTTTCCCTTCTCCCACGGGGCCTAGTTTCCTGATAAGTGGTGACGCTCTGTTTGATTAAAGAAAGGCTCGTGTGCACCATGGCTTTAATGAGAACACACATGTGGTTCAAAAGCCTTGGTGAAATCTCGGCAGCCTCTCCCACAATGTTGAAGGCGATGATGCAGCAATTTTCTAATGACTGAGACAGCGTGTGAAATGTTCCCTCCGTACTGCTTGTTCCTGTGACGTCTTTTTCATCAAAGTTGTGCAATCCCCAGAGAAAACTTGTCCTTTGGATGGAGAAAGTGAAAGCTGTGGAGGCTGACTCAGCCTCTGGGTCTGTTACCGTGAGAACTTAGGTGGGTGGCTCTGTGGAGGTCAGTGCAGTTCAGGTATATCAAGGTTAAGGTTTCCAAGTTATTTTGACCAGATGGAAGAAAAGCCAGCGTGGGTTTCAGCAATTGGGAGAAAGCGGAAGAAGGAAAGGGTGTGGAGGCAAGAGGCTAACATTTGTTGAATGCCCCTTGTGTGTAGGCATTTGGCTAGGCATTGCTACAAGTTGTCTTTTTTATCTTCACAGCAACCCAGGCAGGTAGGTATCGTCTCTATTGTACGTGGTGGGAAACTGCTCAGGGTCATCTAGCCTAATGGCAGGTGAGACTGAGATGGAATTCTGCTCTTTCTACTCTGCCACACTGCCCAGCACTGGCCACCCAACCTCAACGTCTTGCTGCATCATATAAACATTTTTATGTATTGCCCCATCTTTCCTTCTACCCTGATCATTCTATTGCCCGTCCACCCTCTCCTTGTAACCTGGGGGCACTGTTGCTCTCAGTGTGGTGGTCTGGGCCCACTAGATGTTTGCCCTCAGCAAGGAGGTAACCGTTTGTGAACCCTTTTGTCTACTGGAAATAGAATAATAAACCTGGGCAAACTCTCTTGGATCCTGAGGACTGGGTTCCATCGGCAGAGGTCAGCTGAGTGATTGGCAGGAGGAGCGTCTCAAGAGGACATCATCTATTCCTTATACATTCCCCATTTTGCTGTAAAAGAAAGCCATCTATGATGATGGCGTTGCTAGGGGATAGTACGTTGGGAAATGGCCCTTTATACATAGACGTTTTTGAAACCTAGCATCTTATGAATCTTATTTCTATTAGCACTTTTTAAGAAAAGCACTATAGGCAAATGGAGGACAAATGGTGCCCACTCCTCAGACCTGATGCAGTTCTAGAGTAGCTCTGGAGAGGAGAAGAAGGCGTTGGGGTTTGCCATAGGATGGGCCATGCTGTGGGCTCACCCTGACTCACTCCAAGGGCAGCCCTGGGGCTCAGTGAGGCTGCTCTCGGGGAGGTGTTGTCTCTTGAAGACGTGGAATAAAATCAGTCCCACTTTGATGGAAGACAAGTGAATTGTGTTCTAATTCAATGTGTATGCCGTGATACAAAGATCTGTGGCTGCAGATAAATCTCTGGGTCTTCCTTCTCCTTTATTCCATACCCTCTGCTCCCCATGACACGAAGCAGTCCCCCTCCTATTTTCAGAACTACTTCTGAGATTTAGTCTGCAGTCGTTGTTGGAGACTTTGGTAGATGTGAGTCTTTTTGCATAAGTTCATTCCATCAGTAGGAGAAGGTGCATTAAACCATGACGTTGCTTTTTTTATGTATGGGAAGAGTCAAAAGCAAACGTTAGAAGAGATTTCCAAAGATAAACTCACGCAGAGCAATAGTGCATGCTGTGCTTCAGTGGCCTCTCCTAGTTCCAGAGGAACACAGGGCAGTTACTTTAGTTAGAGGAGTGGCTTTTCCCGTTTTTTCTGGCAGATCATTATTCCTGATTAACTACTAAACCTGTGAGTCCTAGAGTAAGTATAGTGCCTTCTAATAAGTTTTTAATAGAGGTAGGAGCCATTTGGTCATATTTATAGGTTAAAAAAAAAGGCTTGCACCTGTTCCACATGTTAGATTCCCCCCGTGGTTATTGACTTTGAGTCATCCTGTAGCCCAGGGGAGCGGAACACCCTTTTGTCTGTGCTGATGAGTTCTGTGTGCCTGCTCGGGAAGCAGCATGTATGGAATGCCCTGTAAGTTGGTGTATCTTCATCACCAGTCAGTCTCTATCTGTGATGGGTGGGTCACACCGTGATTCTGTCCTGCTCCACGAGATTCAGTCCCCGTTCTCTAATGATTGCTTTCTGTATATGTATACCTACTTATTTTTAAAAATATACACTAATGTTACATCTTTCCCATAAATTTTACCAAATGAATACTTGTCTTTGCACACAGATAGCCCCCAAAGAGTAGTTTTGGTAATGACTGGAAAGAAGAATAGAGAATGAGATGGAAAGGAGGTGGCATTTGGGTGAGTTGGTAGGTCGATGAGGAGAAGGAAGACTGTGGGTGGGAAAATAGTTGAACGGCCAGCAGTGACCACAGGGGTAGTTCCGTGAAGTTACTGGACTGCAGAATCTGGGTAGATGGACTGGGTTTTATTGGTGCTATATTCGTTTCCTAGTGTCCATTTGTTTGTCCTCTTCTCTGCTGATTTCACTCAGAAAATCTAAGTCCCTGTTTCTGAGTCCCCGGCCTAGAAACTGATGCCTAATTTTCTGACAGCCGCTTGGTCCTTCTTAGCTCCGCCCCCTGCTGGGGCTTGTTTTCATTTCTGCCTTTCTCTCTGGTGTTTTCAAAAGGCACGCGCTGTGGTTGGCTAATGTTTGTGAGAATTGATTGGACCAAAAAAACTTCCTAGAGAAGGCAGAGCTTTCCTTCTCTAAGATTTCAGCGTTACCTTACTTCCCACAGAGCCATCAAAGGCATCTGATAACAGATGGAGATGCAGTAGGACTCCACAGGGCTGGGAGGTGATGCTCATTAGCCTGGTAAAGAGGAGAAGCTGGGGGAGGAAAGCGGCAGGCTGAAATGCAGGAATTTCACATGAGAGGGCCAACTCTTCTCAGTAAAGTATGAGGTGAGGTCACTGCTTAGAGAGAGGAACCGTGGATAAGGCTGTGGATTTGAAGACAGTGGCTAAAGACTGGAACAGCTTCTGTGGTGGAAGATGTGGGGGGCCTGAGACCTAGGGTGCTGAGCAGCAGTAACTGGGCAGAAATGGGAGAAGACCAAGGCTCTGTGTATCCTTGATGCTACTGATTCTGGGCTCCAGCCTTGGCGGAGGAGGTGAGACAGGTCTGGAAGTGGTGAACAGAACAAGATAAGGTTTATAGAAGGAATGAGGGAGTAGGAAAGGAGGAACTGGAGAATAATGCTTCTGGGTCATTTATTTTCTCCTGTTCCCTCTTTTTGTACAGAAGTTAATATCTCTCCCTATAACCCCAGCCTCGTGCTCCTCACGATTTGTAATTAGTCTCTCATTTGTATTCTAGATTGCGTATTCTACAATGCAGAAAAAAAAATAATGGAAACTGATCCTAGAATGTATTGGCTGCTAAAATTTATTCAAGGAATTGTGTTACACATTTTACATACATTATCTTATTTACTGCTCAAACTTCTGAGTTTAAATAATAAGCTTTTAGTATCCTTTTAAAAAATTTTCTCTGGGAAAGATTCACCCTGAGCTACTATCTGTTGCCAATCTTCCTCTCTCTCTTTTTTTCCCTCCCCAAAGCCCCAGTACATAGCTGTATATTCTAGTTGTAGGTCCTTCTACTTCTGTGTGAGCCACTGCCACAGCATGGCTACTGACGGATGAGTGGTGTGGTTGCGTGCCCGGGAACTGAACCTGGGCCGCCAAAGCAGAGCCTGCTGAACTTTAACCACTGGACCATCAGGGCTGGCTCTGATATTCTTTTTTAAAGACAGAGGTAGATTAGATATTAGATAACTTGTTCCAGGTCACACAGCTAGTGAATGATGAAGTCAAGTTTTGGCTGCAGGCAGGTTGACGAGCACTTACCCACTTTCCTAAGCTGCCTCCCTGCCAAGACCGGCTGCAGGTGTCACCTAGTGACTCTATTGCTTTTTTTCAATCGCTCAGTCAAATTGTTGTAATAACAACTAGCATCTGTACTGGCCTTGTTGTTAGTGCTGTGGGGGAAGTTGCAACTCCTAGCAACCCTGTGGACAGCAGAGCGGAACCCTGCCTGGTCTTTTTGCACCATCCTCTCACCTTGCAGTGCTGTATCAGACAACGCTCTGCTGCTGTTCACAGGGTTTTCATGGCCAACCTTTTCAGAAGTGGGTGGTCAGGTCCTTTTTCCTAGTCTTAAATCTCTACTGACACCTGTCCACCACAGGTGACCCTGTTGGTATTTGAAATGCCTGCGGCATAGCTTTAATCACCACAAAGCCAAAACACACAGCCACCACAGTATGACAACTGACAGTTCCCTGACTGGGGAAACAACCCAGGCCGTGGCAATGAGAGCCCCGAATCTTAACCACTAGACCATCAGGGCTTTGCAAATCATGTTCTTGCACATTATTTCCTTTGATGTTAACACTCCTGTGAGGTTTGCTGCTACGTGCAGGACGAAGGAGACCTTCAACTGCAAGATCTCTGCATCTTTAGTCCTGGAAGCCTTTGAAGTTTGGTCATTTCAGAGTTGTGACCAGGCCACAGAAGTGTAATTTTTTTTCCTCTCTTAAATACTAGACTCCTTTTACTAAAGGAGTTCTCTCTACAGGCCTTCTGCTTCTTTTCAGGTCACAGAACTCTGTACGTGGGTGTTCGGATGCCGCTGGGCCGGCAGAGCCATCGGCACCACCGAGCCCATGGCCAGAAGCACCGGAGACGAGGGCGGGGCAAAGGAGCCAGCCAGGGGGAGGAAGGCCCAGAGGCCCTGGCCCACGGTAACACCCTCGGGAGAGAGGGGGCGTGTGGGGAGGGGGGTGCTCGGTGAGGCTGAGGGAAGGTGTGATGAACATCAAGCAGGGGGTCTTGGTTCTACAGCCTTCTGTAGAGTTTTCAGAGCTTGCATCCAAGAAGAAATGCCTCTAAGAATCAGAGTATCTTCCTGAAAACTTAACAGTTCAGGCCCCCCAAATCAATACCATAGTAGGTGAAATCATTTGCTGGAGAATTAGCCATTTCTTTTGATCAAATTTGTCAGATTTCCGGTTTCTTGTCTGTTTTCTTCAAGTGGTCTTAGTTGATAATTTTTTCCTCCCATGAAACTGCTTCTACAGAATAGCTTTTGTGTGTGTGTGTGAAAATAAGGACTCTTTTCGATCTGTGTTCAGGATTGTCTTCTATATGTTCTTGAAGTTGTAAGGCCCCCGGATGTGCTACGTATGGCAGGATGCTATTTCTGTTCTAAGGTGAGGCTGGGAGCAGACCTTTCTCTGTGGTTCACTTTCCAGACACACCGTCTCAGCGTGTTCAGTTCATTCTCGGCACCGAGGAAGATGAAGAGCATGTGCCTCACGAGCTGTTCACAGAGCTGGATGAGATCTGCGTGAAAGAGGGAGAGGATGCCGAGTGGAAGGAGACAGCCAGGTAAGGCCTAAAACAACCGGGGTCAGAGCAGTCCCTGGGCTATCTTGATATTATAGGTCTGGCTTAGAAGATGCCTGGTGAGGCCACCTTGGTTTGGACCTAGCCCAGCAGAGATAGCATAGGTCCACACTTTTCCTGAACATGAACCATAGAGTCATTTGGGTTTTAATTCACTGGAAGTTCCAGAGTTTTTTGGATGTCCATGGGACAGTCCAACCTCATGAGAGCCTTGGGGTTATAACTAGCCTAACAGCAGGCTTCCTGGAGTAGTTGTAGCGTGACATGCTTGTCTGAGGCTCAGACCCCAGAAGAGCCTGCAGATTAACCAGGGCTGTGTCTAGTAACTGACACAGTGAGTGTTATGGAGATGCAAAGCCAGCAGGCCTGGGCCTTGAGGAAGAAGGCAAGGAGGGTAACCAGCCAAGCGTGGTACCAGCTCTCACTAGAACAGTTCTTCCTGGATACCTGCTGTATCCATGGACATTTGCTGTGGGTAGAGAGGATAAATGAGCCAATTGACCTGATACCAAGTGAAAAGGCAATTAGTCCTGTCGTTGTGTCTTTGCAGACTTCTAAAGGTCACACAGGTAGGCTTTTAAAGAAAAGGAAAGTTTGACTTTATTAATGTGATTTGTCAGCATATCCAAACGATATAAATTAGATCTGTTTTTTTAACTGCATAGGTAATGCATTCTCATTATACAAAATTAGAAAACAAAGATAAGCAAAAAGAAAAGATGAAAATTACATATAATCCTACTACCCCAGGGTAATGAGGAATATAGCATTTGGCGTCTCATACATGTGCACGTTTGTATTTTTTAGATAAAGCTGGAATCAAACTATATTCAATTTTGCATTGTTTTATAACCTGCTTTTTTCACTTACCAATGTACCCTGAACATATAGATTAAATTACAGTGTTTGGTATGTTTATTCAGATACCTTTCTTTGTGGCCTACATTAAAAATTCTGTCTTGAAAATTCCTCATTTTTTATCTTTGGCATCTAGTTGTTTGTCATGCTTTCAGGTGGCTGAAGTTTGAAGAAGATGTTGAGGACGGAGGAGAACGCTGGAGCAAGCCTTATGTGGCGACCCTTTCATTGCACAGTCTCTTTGAGTTACGGAGCTGCCTTATTAATGGAACGGTCCTTCTGGACATGCGTGCAAATAGCATAGAAGAAATTTCAGGTAAGGTTAGGTGAGGGAAAACAGGAACATTTGGTAAATTAAGAAGTGTGGCGTAAAGGAAAAAATAAAATGACTGTGTGTCCTTAGGCAAGTCACTTAACCTTCCCGACCTCAAAGTTCTTAGCTGTGGGATGGATTTCAAACTGAGAAACTGCTCTATTTCACAGGCTTATTATGGGATTCAAGTAAGACGGTGTTTAGTCTTCTATTTGCCTGTTGATTCAGCAAACATTTATTTTGTATCTCTTTATGATTGATAATGTGCTAATCACAGAGGAATAAACATAGGATGCTCAAGGAGCTCACTTTCTGAGGGGAAACAGCCATGGAACAATTAAAATAAGTGCAACAACAGATATGTTTTGGTAATAATTCGAGAAAAGGGAAGCTGGGAGTTGTGCAGAGGAAAAGGGAGTTAAAGACTTTTAAAATATGGCAGCTAGGGAAGACATGTAAGAAATTGAGCCAGAGTACCCCACGTCTTCAGAAAGCTGTGGAGGGCAGGTGTCTGATGGAGTCTCCTGGTGTCACTAAGTGCTAAGTTACTATGTTTGGGGAATGGAGTTTGAGAAACACCTGGGTGCAGGTGAGGCTTTTTCCCTCAGGTTGGCTCTATTTGGCTGGACAGGTTAGATAAAGATTTCTCCAAACTTTTCTCCATTTCAAGTATCCAAGTAATTCTGCCTCTCTGGGATCACATGGGGGTCCAGGGAAGGGTGAGCACTGATGGGATCCTGTGTCCCTCCCACGGCTCTGGGGGAAAGTTATTCCTTGCTGCTTCTAGCTTCCAGCTTCTAGTGGCTCTGGGTGTTGCTGAGCCGATGACTGCATGACTCCAGTCTGCCTCTATCTTCACGTGGACTTCTCACTGGTGTGTCTCTTAGAAAGATATTTGCCAGTATCATCCAGGATGATCTCATCTCGAGATCCTTAACTTAATTACATCTGCGAAGACCGTTTTCACAAATAAGATCGCATTCTCAGGTTCTGAGGGTTTAGTACATAGGCGTATCTTTTTAGGGGACACTATTCAACCCACTACAAAAACCAAGTGAGGAGAGAGTTTCAATTTATCAGTGATAAATGCTACAGAGAGGTCAGGTTAAGTAAGGACTAGAAACATCCATCAGATTTAGCAACTGGAAGGCTATTGATGATTTTATCAAAGCAGTTTCATGGAGGTAGCCAAATTGCAGGGGGCTGAGGAATTCTGCTTTTGAGAAGCGATAGGAGACACAGAGAGGAGAAGGTGGATAAAAGGGACCTGGGGTGGACATTCTTCTTTTTTTTCCCAAGATGAAGAATTCTAAAGCATATTTATAATATGCGGGCAAGGAACCAACCAATATAAAGGATAAAGATAGAGAAACATAGCTCTTTGGATTGAGTATTTGGAAGAGATTTTCTTGATTTCTTGCTTCTAGCACTCGCATCGTCATGGATGGAGCTGGATTGAGAATGGGTTGAAGTTTTTGGGAGGCCTGAGGAGAAGCGTGTTGGATTGCAGTAAAATCAGTAAAATCGCCACAGTTCTTCACACTGGGCGCCTGAAGCGTTCGCGTTAGCAATAAGGGGAGGGAGCTGTCTCACGGGTTTACTGTGAATCAGCACTTTATACATGTTATCTCAGTTTTCCATAGCAACCTTCTAAGGTGGGTGATAATATTAGCTCTGTAGTACAGTTGAGGAAACTGAGATACTGAGAAGTGATGTAACTTGCCCAAGATCACAGAGCTAGAAAGTGGTAGAAGTGGGGTAGAGTGTGGGCCTTGAGCTCCAGAAGCCACACTGTCAGCTACTGTGCTCACCGCCTCTCAGGAGCAGCTCTGCTGGGCTGACAAGCTGAATGTTGATGCTTGGTGGGAATTGTCTGGGGGCTTAGTTAACTGAGTTATTCCTGTAGGCTCCACTTCAGATAGCCATTTGGAGTCTCCAGTTAGAGTTCCTCCTGAAGTCACAGCAATGTTAAAACCTTGGAGGAAGGGAACGTAGAGGAACTTTGGCAGATGACAGAACAAAAATGGGTAATTTTTTGGGCTTTTGGGTCAGTCTTGGGTTTGAGTCCCATCTTGCAGCTTACTAGACATGAGACCTTGGGGAATTTTTTAATGTTTGGGCCTCAGTTTCTCCTGATCTGTAAAAATTGTTCTAATACTACCTACTTCTCAGAGTTTCTGTAAGGATTAGATTAGATAATCTACGTGAAGCTCATGGTATAGTTCCTAGCACATATTAAGTGCTCACTAGTTTCTATTTCTAATAATAATGATTTGTTCCATGAATAAATATAACTTGCCACAGCTGCTATCATCTAAGAGCTCTTTCAGGCGCTGAAGTGGAAATTGTACGGCAATGACCCTGGTGGAACTGCTTCCCTTACTCCTTGCCCCTCACCCCTCACCCCACCTGACACTGGCCTGTTTCACTGACCATCAGTTTGAGTGTTCATGTTAGCGCCTACTTTCCAGACCTGATCCTGGACCAGCAAGAACTGTCCAGTGACCTGAATGACAGCATTAGGGTTAAAGTACGGGAAGCCCTTCTCAAAAAGCATCATCATCAGAATGAAAAGAAGAGAAATAACCTCATTCCCATTGTTCGCTCCTTTGCTGAGGCTGGCAAGAAGCAGTCTGATCCACATTCCATGGATAAGAATGGTAAGATTATTAGGGGTGACTGTTTTCTCTTTTTATTGGTAAGATGGTTAGGAACTAGTTGGAGATGCTAAGTTACTAGAGGGGAGGGGCTGCATTTGTCTAATGTGCTCCCATCCACCCTTAGACTCCATCCTGTCTACTGATTGGCAAGACAGGTGACTGGGACTGGTGAGCACCTGTCTCTTGTGGCCCAGGGATGCTTGCCTCAGATAGATGGCAGTGGACCCAAGGGGAGAGGTTTGTGCCCCAGAGCGGCCTCAGAACTGATGTGGCTTATGGAAGATATCCACATTGGGGATAATCTGGGGCCAGGGAAGGTTAACTGGAGCTTTTTAGGAGTAAACGTTTCAGATTAGGGAGGCAAAATACAGAAGTGTAGGCTCTTGAGTTAGACTTCTAGGCTTGAGATTCTGGCTTCACCACTTGCAAAGTGTGTGACCTTGGGTAACCTCCTAAACTTCTTTAAGTCTCACTTTCTCCTCTGTAAAATAAAGATAATCACAGGATCTACTCTATAAGTTTATTGTGAGGCTTCAATAAATTAATCTGGGTAAAGCCTTAGCCAGGTGCGTGGTGGGTGGTAAACCCTCAGTGAATTTCGGCTGCTGATTGCCTTCCTTTCCTGTGGCCAGGCACGGCCTCATCTGCCTTGGGCTCCTTGTCCCCACATTTACTGAATCACAGTGTGCAGGGGATATGCCGGGACTCTGTATTTGGAAAGTTCTCCATGAAAGACTCTGATAAGCACTCCTGGTTAAAGATCACCACCTTAATGGAGGAAGAAAAGAGGGTCACAGTGTGTTTGGGAGACGGTGCCGGGGTAGTAAGGGCTCTGCCCTCTCTCCCACCAGCTAGTAGAGAAGGAGCGGGTACCTGTGGCTCCTGGCTTCGTAGTCATCTCAGCCTCTGCTCCGCGTGGCTTTGCAGGAGACAGCTGTAGCCCACCGATGATGGATGGCATGTGTCAGAAGGGGGCAAGGGCAGGGACTCAGAAAATTCTGCTTTCTCCAAATAGGTCAAACAGTGTCTCCTCAGTCTGTCCCAGCTACAAATCTTGAAGTAAAAAATGGAGTGAATTGTGAACACAGCCCCGTGGATCTAAGCAAGGTGAGCAGAGCCGTGGGGAGTTGGCTCAGAGGCCTCAGAGTATGTCTAGTGGAACTCAGAGTCCAACTGCTGGAAGCTGGGCAAACTTTGGTATTTCAACACCTTTCTCCAAGACCAGAGCCCCTCTGCAGAAAAGGAGGCCCATCAGCTCTTGTCTCTCCCTTCTCCTCCAGCCTGGATGGGGCTGACTCGTCCATTTCTTCCACCAGGTGCAGCATGCTGAACCTGAGACTAGGCACTGATAATCCTCCCTGACACAGACCTCCTGATTTTTCAGAATTATTTTTTGGTACCTGCTCTCCAGCAGCTCCTTCTTACCTCCAAGGGTTTTGCCAAAACAGTGTTTTTGCTACTGTCTCCTAAAACTACTTTGTGGTTGACACTCTTGGTCCGTGCCTTTGGTAGCCAGGCCGTCCACAGTAGCAGGGCCCCCTGCAGCTTCCGGTTCAGGTCTGACCCCCCTGCCTCCTGCCTCTCCCAGCTCTGGTCTGTCCTTGACACTGTCTTTCTACAGCACAGACAGTGTCTTGTCGCTTCTCTGCTCATAAGGCTCCCTGTTTTATTTAGAAAACTTGAAACTCCTGACAAAGCGTTCAAGTATTTTAAAATGGAAAACGTTTGACCCAGAGCTTCGCACACATTATTCTTTGAGAATGTGTGGTATAATGGAATTCAGATCAGAGCACCTGGATTTAAATTCTCTCTCTCAAAAGCTCTGTTGTCCTGGGCAAGTCGCCTTCACCTCTCTGGGTCTCAGTTGCTTCATTTTTTAAAATAAGGAATGGGGTTAATAAGACCTGTCTTATCCACCTTACAGCGTTATTGTAAGGATCAAATGAAACAGCGAGAAAGCATTTGTTAAATCATAAAATGACATGTGACGGTAAGATAGGAGGAGGGTGATTGACATTTGAGGTGACAGCTGCCGAATTGTCAGAGGCTCTTTTGGACTTTCAGGTGGACCTTCATTTCATGAAAAAAATCCCCACTGGGGCCGAGGCCTCGAACGTCCTGGTTGGGGAGGTGGATTCTCTGGACCACCCCATCGTTGCCTTTGTGAGGCTGTCTCCAGCTGTTCTTCTCTCAGGCCTGACAGAAGTGCCCATCCCAACGAGGTAAAGACAAAGATGGCAAAACTCAGCACATTCTGTCTAAGTACAGACTTACATGAGCTCTGGTGGAGGAAACCAGCTAATGCCAGAATTTAGGATTAATTCATCTGGGGAATGATGTTTAAAATTCAGCAGCAACCTCAGAAAACTGGGGTGTATTTGATTAACCTCTGTGCGGAAGAATTCTAAGCCTTTTAAGGCTGTGACTGCACAGTTCCTACAGCCTTGGAAACGGAGAGATGGAGAGCATGCAGAGGGGCTAGCAAGGGCCGACCCCTTGTTACAATGAGAAGCTAAGTCTTGCTCTCCCAGCTCCGCAGAGCTTATCCCAGGGAAACGTCTCTGAGCAAAGGCATTGAGGTCTCTTTCCACAGTTCTGGCAGGATTTGTATTGTTTGCAAATATGTCTGCATTTGTTCAAAAAGCTATTCGTGCTCTCTGATGGTGTGACTCAGGTGATTCAGAGCCCCGTTAATTACAGAGTCTTCTCGAGTCCAGGACACCGTCTAGGCTCCTCTACAGGGCTGGAGCATTTCAACTTCCTTAACCCTCTCCTCTCCCCGTCATTTTCTTGTTAGAGCAATGAATGAGGTTCAGATACCCTTGAATTTGCACTACAATGCCTTGTTTTGAAAAAGCCTTCTTTCTATAGCCAGGAATTGTGTCTATGGAAACCCTGAGAATTATAGCCACATATCGAATGGAGTTGTACAGATAGCTTCCACTGCCCACAGTGGAGCTGTTAGGTCAAGGCAACTGATAGCGCTCCATCATTAGTCTGCCTCCTTTTATTGAAGGTACTGGGATGATCTCTGTTTGACAGGAGAGAGAAATGTTCTGCTGTTCAGAGATGAGTAAAATGCCACTTCTTTAAGTTTGCTTACATAATTTCATCCTCTGTGTATGTTGCCAGATTTTTGTTTATCCTTCTGGGTCCAGTAGGGAAAGGTCAGCAGTACCATGAGATTGGCAGATCCATGGCCACCATCATGACAGATGAGGTACGCACCACTTCCGTTTTTCATTCATTCATCTCATAAATATTTATTGAGTATTTTCTCCATGTCAGGCACTATGCCAGTTGTTGTGGATAAAAGCGTTACAATTGCAGTGTCTGCTGGGAAGCTGTTCGGGCCACTTCTCTGAATTCCTATTGTGGGAGGACCAAGCTCTCTGGGAGATTTTTCTTCCTGTGTCGTCTCTCCCTTTTTGAATAATCAAGGATATAGACAAATCTTTTTTCTGGGAAAACTATTATTGCCAAGTAGGATACCTAGAGAGAAAGATATTAAGGCTGACTTACCTTTCTAGAGAGGATGGTTAATTAGATGCATCTAAGCTGTTTACATAAAGAAACCTCACTCCCATTCCACATAAATGAGACCAGTTTGTATAAGGATCAGGAGTATGAGCTGGGGCACTGTAATGTGAGTGTACCAAGGCAACCAGACATTTTGGCTGCCCTGGTGCTGAGCCCCCAGTGCCTACCCTGGTGAGGACTGCGTGCTCATGGAGTTGCAAAGCAGGGTTTTGAAGACATATGTCTTAGCAGGCAGCAGGAGATGGAGGCTGTGCTTCATCAGCTCTCTTTGAGAGGCTTGTTTCATGGAAGACCTTAGAATTCCATCCAGTTTTTCCAACCATTATGATCAGGAAAAATTTCCATGCATCTTGCCTTTTGTTCTATTTTTTGAGGAAGTAACAGAATTATACAACTTTAGAGTCATGCCTTACCTTTTCTTATACTAATAGACATGTACTTAGTTCTCTTTGATCCATCTCATCTTCAGGTCCATGTTTATCCTTTTATCCTTGCACTTCTCTAAGTGCTAAAGTTTTCCAAGTTTCAGATCCCCGTGACAGAGATAAAAATCAAGAGGTCGTATCCATCTTTCACCATATCCATTGGTGATTGTTTTAACTAAAGTTATTTTCAACTCTCCTGAGGGTTTTTTCTTTTCTGTAGATTTTTCATGATGTGGCGTATAAGGCAAAAGAGCGAGATGATCTCCTGGCGGGGATTGACGAGTTTCTAGACCAGGTGACCGTGCTCCCTCCAGGGGAGTGGGACCCCTCCATTAGAATCGAGCCACCCAAAAACGTCCCTTCCCAGGTAATGTATGCACATTGGCCAGTGGTGGCTTAGTGCCAATTACCGAATACCCACCATGGACAAAGCAAAGACCATGTGGGTGTATGCTAAATAAATCAAGACAGGGCCCTGTTTCAGGGGGCCTGGAGTGTCCGACAGTAATGAAAAATGAATATGCAGGAACAGTCAGGATTACTCTGGGATGAATTTAAAGGCAACTTTTGAAGGATTGATGTGGAATGGGAGAGGAGAGGGGAGGATATTTCTTGGGAGAATATCATGAACGAAGAAGACTTTCAATGGAAAGAACAAGTTGTAGAGAGAGAACAAATAAAGTCCCCCCTCCTTTTTGACAAGTAAGAGACCGGGAAGGATCTCCAACCGTGCGCCAGACACCTGGCGAGGTGCTTTACGTATGCTCATTCAACCTTCCCAGCAACATCCCCAAATAGGTATTGTTATCCTTACTTGTACAAATGAGCGATAAAGCTGTCTCCAAGGCTTTAAGGGAAAGTAAGTTACACGGAGGCAGATTTGAAACTAGAACTTAGGTCGTATCTGATGCCAAAGCCTCCACTTTTCTGTTTCTGGGCAAGGCAGTTAGGAGTCAGGAACTAGTGGAGAGGAGGAGAAATTGTATGTTGCTGCTTTCAGGAAAGTCAATAAACTGCCCCAAATCAGTAAATGCGTTTGAACGCTGCAAACACTTGGGTATTTTTTGGCTCCTTTTGAATTATCTCATCACCACTCACCCCATTAGCAGGAAGGACAGAATAGATGTCTGACTTTACTAATTTTGTGGTCCTCTGTTAAAAGGAGAAAAGGAAAATGCCTGGAGTCCCAAATGGAAATGTTTGCCACATAGACCCAGAACCACATGGGGGCCACAGCGGGCCAGAACTGCAGCGCACCGGGCGGTAAGCTCTGGGGTGTTTCCCAGCCGATAATGCTCACTGCGCTGAAGTTGTGTGAAGGAGTGAGTCATGCTCTTTGCTTTCAGCCTTCTTCTCTGTAGTATTTTTATTGACTGGGAATGAGTTTTCAAATGGAACCACTGTCTATCAGTATTACGAATCTATCAAATATTATATTCATTTGTTCAAGTTTCTCAAACCACCTGCCGTGTTCTGTCTCACTTCCAATCCTTCCCACACATTGTTCCCTCTGACTTGAACACTTGTCCCCTTCCTCATCTCCTGGCTAACTGCTATTTAACCTTTGTCTCAGCTTAGGTGTCATTTCCTTTGGAAAGCCTTCCAGGACTCTCTAGATGAGGTTAGGTATGCCTGCCTACTCTGTGGTGTCACAGCTTCGAGCTCTGTCCCCACCCACCCACCACACTCCCCGTAGCTCCCCTCACAGCCCTCATCCTACTTTATTATTATTGCTTGATTTGTTGTCTTTCCTGCTAGAACATTTGCTCCATGAGGGCAGGGACCCTATTATATTCCTAGCACCCAGCACATTGCCCTGAACAGAGTAGGCACTCAGTATCTGATGAAGGAATGAATGAATGAATGAGTGCTTTTAGAATGATGCCCATTCTGTAGCATGAATGGACTGGGTATAGATAAATATTGAGTGATTATTTTAAGGTAAGAAACTCCCTTAGGGTAGGAAAATAGGTAGTATTTTAGGTGTGTGTGTGTCTCAGAAAAGGCAGTCTATTCTTCTAGGCCAAGATTTTAAGGACAGAGGTCCAGGGAGGAGCTTCTCTATGTAGGCGAGGGAAGCAGGTCTCCAGACCAGGAGGTATTTTTGCTAGGTAGGAAGGTGGTAAAAGAGGGTGATATTTTGGGTTGGAGTGACATCCAGAGATGTCCCCTAGATCGTGGGAGAGGCCTGAGCCTGGGGCTCTGGCTCTGTGCATTGCACTTGTGTCTAAGAAGGACCTGCTGGCGGAGACTCTCGGGACAGGACTCAATCATGGAAGGAAGCTTTGAACACCCTCTGCTCCCTTGCTTTCACCTTATTTTTTTCTCCTTGCTTGAAGTTGCTTTCCTTATGTTTTTAACCTCAGTACTCTCTACCCAATGGAAACTCAGGGGGTTTTTGAATTGTGGAGAGTAATTTATTTTTCTACTCTTGGAAATTCAGGGAGAAGCCGGGAGAGGAGGCTGAGGAACAGGAGAGAAGGCACTTGACTAGCAGTGTCCCGGTAGGGGGTTGTTTCCTGGGCAGAGGAAGGTATTTTGGGGGGAAAGATAACTGGGCTCTGGGAAGGGATTACTAGAGGCAGGGAGGGGCCTTTGATGGAAGAGGCCACTGAAATGAGGGAGCTGCCTCCAAGAGTAAGTTTAACATTTTCTTAAAGTTAGAAGAAGTCTGAATTGCTGGGGTGGCCTGGTATTGAGAGGCAGTAAAGGGAAGCCCCTGTCCTTAGAACAGGTTCCAAGATTGAGACTGTCCTAGAGGAGGTAGTGTTTTTTAGGGGAGGGTCTTAGGTGTGAATTCCATAGTATTTCAGAGTTATGATTTATCTTTTGAATATAAGGGACATCTACACCCCAGGACTTAGAGTTTGGAAGTAGTGGAAATGGGGGCAACAGGGTTTCCTCCAAACGGATATCCATGCAGAGGTGAGATTTCAGGCTTCTTTTGGTGACACAGAGAGAATAACCTAGAGTCCCAGGCCTTTTGAGGGTTCACTTACAATCAGTTCCACATGGGGATTTGGGAGACCATTAGATTGGATCTCAACACTTATAGAATCTCAGAAATGGTGCCTGGCATCCCAAAAGAAAATCCCATACAGCCGGGGTCGTCACATGCTTAATCACAAACCCTTTTACTCACAGAACCAACTGCCTCCACTCACAAATTCAAATAGGGATTGAGGCTGTTCTCCCATGATGCTGTGTCAGGAACTTGCGGAGTTGATGAAGCTGGAAGGAAGTGTTCTCTGGGCTCAGAGCTTAGGACTGCTTGGTGTGGGAGGTGCTTCCTCTTCCCGAGCTCCTGAAGTTTTCCTCAGAGCCCTCGGTAAAAGACCTCAAGACACATGGCCTTCCTCCTGTGGTAGCCTTTGAGGCCCGGTGACCTAATGCCTGCAGGGCTTATAGTTCTGGGCCACCTCTGGCCCCTTTCCCAATCTCAGATTATGTAGGGAGTGAACACGAGCCTTCCCCTGCAGGTGGACAGCCTAGAACTTTCCTGCTATATCAAATCATTACATTGTACACCTTAAACTTACACAATATGTCAACTATATCCTCAATAAAGCTAGGGAACAAAAGGAAAAAAATGGTTAAGAAGATTTAAGAAAATACATTAGCCTGGGTTTTAGAATTCTTCATACCATTAGTTGTGTTTCTTGGAGGTGGAAAGCCTGCTTTATGAATATGGTATCGTACAACCTGGGGCAAAACTTGGAGACCTAGGAGGTGTTGTCCTCGTTGGGTGAAGCGGTATTTCAGGATGGGCTAGTGTGGACTCTGGAAGGTGAGGAAGGAGGCCAAGTTGAAAATGGTACTCTGAGTTTGGGGTATCTGACCTGCCAAGCCAGGGCTAAGACCGTGTCGGAGACCTCCCTGGTGTTGACGCAGGCAGTGATGCTGACCTGTCTCATGGTAATGAAGGGGACAGTCTGACCGCAGCGTTCCTAGGCCAGGAGCTTCGCGGCAGGAAGGGTACTCTGGAGAGTGGGTTTCCAAGGGAGATTTATGTACCTTATGGGGGATGCCACTTTGGGGAAGGGTTAATGAGAAAAAGAATCAGGAGCTGCTATCTCTCTCGATGATCCCCCCACACTTCAAACAGGTTTCTTCCAAAGCACACCTGACAAATGGATGGCGGGCCTGTCCCTAAAGCCCTCCAGAGAAGGGCTCCCTAAGTCAGTGCTCCAGAGCCTAGTGACCCTCCACACGGGTAAGTCCTTTCTTGCCTCAAGCTTAAATTCATATCCCTGTGTGCCTCCTGCCCTCAAAAAACTTGAACATCGAGAGGGTAGTGTTGAGAGGGGAAGGAGGTCTCAACCGTGGAGAGAAGCATCGTGCCTGATTCCTGGCTGCTAAATGGGCAGTTATGGTCTGATTTTATGCATGAGTGAGCTGGGAGGCCGACTCCATAAACAGTATTCAGAAATTATTTTATTAATTTATAGTAGTATTCAGAAATTATTTTATTAATTTATAGTTAAACCATCAAGAAGAGCATCAGATCTTTTCTTATCTGTCTGCCAGGCAGACAGATGTCCTTGCTTTCTGTGACTTCTCTTAAATCCATTTTACATAAATCTTTGTCTGTTACCCACAGACAGTCCTCCCCGAAGGCGTCTCCTGTGTCCAGGGGCCGACTGATGAGAGCAGCATCTCAGGTTGCCTCAGTGGGGTGAGGCTCATTATTGCAGAGGAGATTCTTCTCCCGGAACAATACCCTTCAGAGGAAGGTCACTGGTGATTAAGAAGTGATATTCACATGGTACTAGGATGCTGTGTTGGCTAAGGACCCAGAAACGCTTGAATCTTGCCCCAGAGTAATCACAGCTGCCTATAAGGTCCTTGAGAGGCTATTTACGCAGAGGAGAAAGCAAGACAAAGTGATCCTTTATTACAGACTGGAGCCTTAGACCCAAACCCTGGGGTGGGACTCTCATGCTCTAGGTTAGACCCTGTCGATATAGCTCCTTACCCAAGCTAGGTTTGCCAGAGAGGCTAAAACCAAAGCAGGTCACAAGGCTGGCTTTGCCTCTCTCCCCGAAGCCCAGACAGATTGTGATGTTACTGCTCTACACAGAGGAAGGATGAATCCCAACTACACCTGCCCAAACCAGAGAAAAGAGCAAGTGGGCAAGATGGAACAGTGTCTGCCCTGTGTCCACCTGCACACCCATTGGCCCTGCTAGATGAGAGAAAGCATTCGAGTGGAGAAAGAGAGCTGGCTGGGCCTTCCCCCTGGCATACAGGTACCAGCCTCGTGGTACTTTTCCAGGCTCCTAGGCAGCAAGAAAGAAAGAGCTGGCCAGGCCTCCTTTCATGAGAGAATAGCTTTGTTTTTGCTTTTTTAGCTTTTTATTATAGAAAATTTCAAACATATGAAAAAGAAGAGAGAATAGTTTAATGAACCCCTATGTGCCCATCAGTAGTTGTCAACACTTGGCCAATCTTGTTTCATCCATTTCTCTCCACTTACTTGTTTTATTTTTATGTTTTCTAGATTATCTTTATATCAAATCACCGGTATCATATCATTTTACCTGTAGCTACTTCAGTATGTATCTCTGTTTGATAAGGACATTTTAACAGACAACTCTCATGCCATTATGAAATTTAACAAGATTAACAATAATTCCTTAAATTGTCTAGTGCTCAGTCCATATTCAACTTTTTGTGCTTGTTTTAGCAACATCTTTTTAGAATTCGTTTGTTTGGCACAGGATCCAGTCAAAGTTTGCAGTTTGTGTTCCCATTCTAGAACAGCCCTCCTTTTTTCTGTCATTGATTTGCAGAAGAAACCGGGCAATTTGTCCTGTAGAACGCCGAGTGGCTCTTTTTGTTACTCACTTACCAACTTTCACCCTGGTGCAGTAACTCCACTCTTAGAAAAAGTGACCTAGTCTGAGGACGCGCCTCCTCCTTGGTGTGGGATAGCTTGCTCTTGATCTGTCTTATCCTTGGGAAGTGGAGAGGGTTGCTGAAGTCCTGCCACCAGGCCCTGCTGGTTCTGCCTCCTGATTAGTCCTGAATCCATCCACCTCTCCCATCCCATCCACTACCTGCAGTCTTGCCCCATGTTCCAGTTATTACACCCCTGCCAGAGTGATCCTTCCAGAACGTATGTTTAGTGACGTCGCTCTCCTGTTTACAATCTTTCAGTGACTTGGGATGCCATTAGGATAAAGTTCTAGTTCCTTACAACAGTTTACAAGGCCCTTCATGATGAGGCTTCTCCACTTTCTCCAGCCTCGTCAGTTGGTATTTGCCCCTCACACTGTCTTATCCAGCCATATCTCTTTCAGCATCTTGGGACTGCCATGCCTTCTCACCCCTGGGTGTCACCCCCTCTGCCTTATCTGGCTAATTCCTGGTCCATTCTCCGAGTGCCTGCTGAAATGTCCCTCCCTGTTCTGTGCTGCTGAGACACCCTCACAATACTGCCCATCTCTTGCACTAGACTGTTGGTCCTGGAGAGAAGGGCTGTGTTGTCTTGCTCACTGCTGCATCTCCAGTAGCTGACACTGTGCCTTGCATGAAGTATCTACTACTACTTGTCAACCGCATGAGTGAATTATTATGCTAACTGCTCAAGAGTAAGATGGATAGGAAAGTACTTTCAGAATAGGAAAGTACTGTGATGGGGCTTTTTATCTAGGAAACATATGATAAAACTAACAATTTTAATACCTTGAATGGGTTTTGCACATTTCCTCCTAACAGCTCAGAATTTGAAGTTTGATGCTAATACTTAATTTCATGTTAATTTTTTGGAACTTTTTATTGAATGGTTAATATGCACATCCACATTAATTCTTTTTTTTTTTTTTTTAATAATTTATTCCCTTTTTGTTTCTTTTTTTTTTTTTAAAGACTTTATTTTTTCCTTTTTCTCCCCAAAGCCCCCCGGTACATAGTTGTGTATTCTTCGTTGTGGGTTCTTCTAGTTGTGGCATATGGGACGCTGCCTCAGCGTGGTCTGATGAGCAGTGCCATGTCCGCGCCCAGGATTCGAACTAACGAAACACTGGGCCGCCTGCTGCGGAGCGCGCGAACTTAACCACTCGGCCACGGGGCCAGCCCCCCACATTAATTCTTTTTATGCTTGAGATAATCATTTAAATTCATGCCTTTGGTTGCAAATAGAATCTGTGCTGACTCCAGAGACATCTCTTATACCTGGGGTCAAATTGCAACCAAAGTATTACTTCCATACAGAGCACATTTGAAGTGCTGTCAAATGTGTGCTGTTCATGTGCTTTCGTGCAACAGGGACTGTGTTGAGGCCTGTCTGCCATGTTTCCGCAGGCTGTTTGGGGGCTTGGTGCTGGACATCAAGCGGAAGGCCCCCTGGTACTGGAGCGACTACCGGGATGCACTCAGCTTACAGTGTTTGGCCTCCTTTCTGTTCCTGTACTGTGCCTGCATGTCACCTGTCATCACCTTTGGGGGATTGCTCGGAGAAGCCACTGAGGGACGCATAGTAAGAACTTTTACCCACTTCTAATGGTCCCAAACGAAACTTCAGATATTGTGGTGGCAGCCAGGTCCACTGGGGGAGAATTCCCTGGGCCAGGACTGAAGACGTTGGATTCTTTCTACTGAATTACTGTGTCTTCCGACTTCATACCAAGCAGCGACATGGTTCTCTCTTTAGAACAGACTCTCTTTTGCTTGAATATCAGCTTCAATAGCAGATTGCCAGTCGAATTGCCCATTGCTCTAAGGATGGAAAATGATATATTGATGTCATTTGAAAGTAAGACTTAAGGTGACTCTGTATGACACCTTGTAGTATAAATGGTATCATTGTGCTTTCTAAATATATGTAAATGCTCACTGAGTCACTGCAGAACAGGCCTTAGTTAAGGAATCATATGTGGATGGATTCGGGCACCTGAATTATCAAAGTGGTAGCATTTACAGGAGTGTTAGACGGTGTGTACACAGCACTCTTGGCAAATGACGTGTCGGGCACACATGAGAGCTAAGTGGGGGATGTGCGTGTGCCACGTCACTCATGACAGATGGGCTGCGGACTCAGTGATGATTTTTGTTTCCCTCTCAGAGTGCAATTGAATCCTTGTTTGGAGCCTCCATGACTGGGATCGCCTATTCCTTGTTTGCGGGACAGGCTCTCACCATCCTGGGAAGTACTGGGCCAGTGCTTGTGTTTGAAAAGATTTTGTTCAAATTCTGCAAGTAAGACATTGGTTTTCTGAAAACTCTAAGTGGATGTGCTCTTGTGCTGTTAGGATCGAATGCCAGGGTCCTAGGCAGGTATAAGCAGGCAAATAGCATTCTGGACTGTAAAAACCTGAAGGAAGAACCACATTTGGTCTCTTGTCCTGCCGCCAGGTAGTACCGTGCCTAAAATAGCAGATCTCCTGGGCTTTATTAACATCCTCAGCCATTATTGAAGTCTTGACTTTTTATCTTTAAAAAAACTTTCCCTAGCTGATTCACACTCCTCCATTTCCATTTCAAGTCAATTTTTAATTTGGCCTAATATCCCCTTTCATATTCTGGTTGCCAGCAGTGGCAGGACTCAGCAATGCCCTCGTTTCCCTACTTTTCCTATAAAATCTTGTTTTCTTTTTGTACTATCATGTGGAACAAGGGCCATCTCCTTTTTTCTTATCTGCAAAAATAAGATCTTAATCACATTGGGCAGTAACGGCAGAACTGCGTGTGGGACAAGTCCTTCCTTCTCCACTTTCCATGTCCTTGCTATGGCAAATACCACTTGTGAAGCAAATCTTTGTCCCAGCTGTCCCAGGGCAGCATTTAGGAGTGAAGTGCCGTTGGAATTTGGGATAAACTGGGTTGCAGTACTGGGATGGATAATATGAGATGAATCAACCACATTTGTGACCCTTTGTCTCGTAATGCCACCCATCCATGCTTTTTGGCAAACTTTGGTCTTCTTTCAGAGACTATGCTCTTTCATACCTCTCCCTGAGAGCTTGTATTGGGCTGTGGACCGCCTTCCTGTGCATTGTCCTTGTGGCAACTGATGCCAGTTCCCTTGTGTGCTACATTACCCGCTTCACTGAAGAAGCATTTGCCTCCCTGATTTGCATTATTTTCATCTATGAAGCAATAGAAAAGTTGATTCACCTGGCGGAGACCTACCCCATCCACATGCACAGCCAGCTGGACCACCTTAGCCTGTATTAGTAAGTATACTTTCTGCTTAGCTTTTAAAAAAATTTTTGCGAAGGGCCTGAGCTTAATGGCTGATGTAGTGTGCCAGGCAGTGCCTGTAGCTTCTGTTAAGGAGGGGTCTTGGCCCTCTGGGAGTCAGAGCTCGGATATGGATGTGGAGATTTGGGGGGCTGCCAGAGGAGAACAGTCAAAAGTGATGATGGAGAGGAAGGACTAAGAGTGAAACCCAGAGGGGACTTGAGAAATGCTTCTAGAGCATGTCTTTTGGTTTCAGACATTGAGGCAAAAATAGGTTGCAAATATAGCAGGGAGAGTTGAAGTTAGTTGTTGGGAAGTGATTCTTTTTGCAAGGACTGTGATGCTGGACTGTGTTATCAAGATTCTCTGCAAGTGTATACAGGCTACTCTTAGCACTCATTAGACAGAGAGATGTTAGTGGTTCTTGACAGATCCACACGTCTCTTACTGTGTATCCTAAAGATCTAGAAATCTGTTTACTTACCTAGATTTCAATTCAAGAAATTTTGTTTTCTTCACATGCTTAGTATAGCCTGGATCAGCTGGAGAAGAAATATAGTGTTTGGCTGTGTTTTCCACCATCTAGGAGAGTCTGGTCCTAGAAAACATTTCTTCTCTGGAATAGTGTTCTCCAAATTATGACTAAAGCCCCTTGTCCTTTAGCTCTGTACGTCAGGTTCCCTCCCTCTGGCTGCACAGTTCGGACATGGAGGTTCTGGTGGTGAGGGGAGCCCTTTCCACCTGGAACGCCTGCGCCACGTGGGCACCCTGCACGGAGGCGTCTGCCGACCAGCTGCATACACACTTTTATAGAGTCTAGTTGTCTGTTCGTTAACCTTTTAAAATCCAGAATTCACAAAAAATGTATTAGAATTTAAAAATTATTTTATTACAAAATAACCATTAGGGAGTATAATCTTTGAAGCCTACTGGATTACCCATTGGCATCAGAGTAAGATTTATTCTTTGACCTTTTGCATCATTCATTTATTCATTTAACAAATATTTGTTTAGCATCTACTGTGTGCCGGGCACTGTTTTAGGCCCTGAAACATAGCGGTGAACATGACACACAGAGGATCTACCTTCATGAGGCTTATATCCTAGTGGGAGAAGGTAGATAAGAGTGACCAGCCCTGGCCGGAGTAGGTTTTGGATCTGGATCCTGTAATTCTTTGTTAATACAGCTCGAGATGACGTTTTTCTTAGTTGCATTCCCCTGGTGGTTCGTATGGAGCTGATGTGCAGCTAGAACGCCCCAACTTTTTGAATGCTTTTATGTTAATATGTGTGGAATTGATTTTTTAAGAGACTTAGGTTTTTTAGAGCAGCTTTAGGTTCACAGCAAAATTGAGCAGAAAGTACAGAGAGTTCCCATATACTCCTCAACCCCACACATGCACAGCTTCCCCCTCTATGAGTATTCCCCACCAGAGTGCCCATTTGTTGCAATCAATGAACCTATATTGACACATCGTTATCACCCAAAGTCTGTAGTTTACATTAGGGGTTCACTCTTTTTTTTTTTTAGAATATAGTTTATTTTTTATTTTATTTTATTTATTTATTTTTTTGAGGAAGATTAGCCCTGAGCTAACATCTGCCGCCAATCCTCCTCTTTTTGCTGAGGAAGACTGGCCCTGAGCTAACATCCATGTGCATCTTCCTCTACTTTATATGTGGGATGCCTACCACAGTATGGCTTTTGCCAAGCGGTGCCATGTCCACACCTAGGATCTGAACTGGCGAACCCCGGGCCGCTGAGGCAGAACGTGCGAACTTAACCTCTGCGCCACCAGGCCAGCCCCTAGGGTTCACTCCTGGTATTGTAAATTCTATGGGTTTTGATGAGTGTATAATGACATCGCCGTTTTAGTATCATACAGAACAGTTAGAGTGCCATAAAAATTCTCTGTGTTCTGCCTATTGATTCGCCCCCGCCAACCCCAACCTCTGGAGAACAGAAATCTTTTTACTGTCTCCATAGTTTTGCCTTTTCCCCCATGTCGTATAGCTGTGATCGTGTAGTATGTAGCCTTTTCAGATTGGCTTCATTCACTTAGTAATGTGCACTTAAAGGTCTACTATGTCTTTTCATGGCTCAATAGCTCATTTCTTTTTAGCACTGACTAACAGTCCCTTGTCTTGATGTACTACACTACATCCATTCACCTGCTGAAGGACATCTTTGTTGCTTCCACATTTGGAATTGATTTTTTTTATACCTAAATATAGGACTTTATAGCTTTCCCTATTAATTTTCATTTTGTTGATTCCTCCTATCGTTATAAACTGTTGAGATCTTTTTGAATTTTAATTCTGTCGTGCTATATCCTTAGAAGGAAGCTTATTAAATTCACAGGTGAAACAAAGTTGGTGGGAATGACTGTATCAGTTGAGTATACTGGGAACCAGTTCAGGCATGAAGCATGTTGGGACTGGGAGGCAATATGGTGGCCAGTGGGACAGGTCTGGTCAGATGGACAGGTTTAGATGGAAGAAGAGGCCTGGGGAAGCCCGAGAGTGGTGGAGGCGTGGGATGTTTCTAGGGCTAATGCAGTGTCAGGAAGAGCTTGCATCTTGATTCCAGGAGACTCCAATTTTTAGAGCAAGAATGTGACCGGGTATAGGGAACAAGACATCCAGGCTTGGAGGAAGCTGCTGAGAGCTGACTGGGATATCAGGTCCTCCTTGCTATGTAGATTGAATTTCATAGAAAGAGCCTAAGAGATAGAAACTAAGCAAGAAAACCACCAGGGCTCATTCGGGGCACAATTTAATCCAAGACCCACACACTGGTTTGCGTCCATCTTTAGTGATGACTGACTAAAAAATTGGGATGTGGTTGGGCCTACACATGGGCCTCAACCGACAGCACCAACTTCAGGGCTCTGAAGTGGGCAAAGGAGAAATAGGCAGCTCTGACAGACTCTTTAGCTCAGTCACAGCTAAAAATATGTCAACTACTTGACTACTTTCCTCAGCAGTCTTTTTCTCTTTCCCCTCAGCTGCAGGTGTTCCCTCCCAGAGAATCCAAACAATCACACTCTGCAGTACTGGAAGGACCACAACATCGTGACAGCAGAAGTCCACTGGGCTAACCTGACTGTTAGTGTAAGTCCGGGAGCTGCCAGGTGGGGTAGCAATGTGACCACAGGTTTAAGAGGGCCTTTCTAGGTAGAAGGGGGGTAGCCCTTTAGCAAGCCCTAGCATTTTCAGAAATAAAGCTTTTTTTTTTAACTATTCTTACTGACTTTTTTCCGCTTCAGAAGTTTTCTTGTACATCAAGGGAAGAGAAGATTATCTCTCTCTTCTCTCCCACATGTACCCTATCCAGTGACCCTGCACCAGGAATATGTGGGGATGAAACCAGGCAGAGCAGTGGGGCAGACCCAGGCTTTGTGGGGCTTGAAGAACCTTCAAATTTGGAAGGCCTCTGTAATCAATAATACAAATTGCTAGAGCCGTCCCAGAAGCTCATACTTCCTTGGGACAGTTCTGGTTTCATTTTCAAAAGCATCTTAGGACCCTAACAGTCAGCCTACTTGGAAGGGGCTTGTGCATGTGAGAGCCCCACAACTATGTGGAGGTCAAGTGGATGCTGCTGGCAGCCTGCACTCCCCAGCAACCGTGGGATGACAGTGAGTGCCAGGTCAGAGGCAACAGTCATTTATTCCCTCATGTGTGCCTTGCATCACCCAGAATACTTGTTCCTCCAGGAATGCCAGGAGATGCATGGAGAGTTCACGGGATCTGCGTGTGGCCATCACGGACCCTATACTCCTGATGTGCTCTTTTGGTCCTGCATTCTCTTCTTCACCACCTTCATCCTCTCGAGCACCTTAAAGACATTTAAGACAAGCCGCTATTTTCCAACCAGAGTAGGTCGCATGCTCATGCATTTCTTTTGTGGTAGAATTCTACTGTAACAGAGCTGGCTCTCAGCCTCCGTGTTGCTTGCTGAGTAGAGAGGCAGGTGGAGAGTTCCAAATGTCCTGATGAACCACACAGTAGCTTTCTCTTCTTCTAGTGTCCGGAGCCTCTTTCATAGATGTGTGGCATGAGGGGTTAATACTTAAAAACTTTTTGATTTAAAAGTGCCAGGTGAGTTTAAGGTGGTGGTAGTGTTCTCTAAAAGCTTTGAAATATCATTTCCAGAATGCTGGTACATGGAGCATCCGATAGCTAGAGCTGGTTCCTGAGTATAGTAATTTGGGATGATAGTTTCAGATATGTAGGAAACCCCAGAGTCTCCTCCCAGGGATGGCTTTGTGAAGCTTGTGACACCACTGGTGACATTGACTGCAGCAGCCAGAATGCTCCTGACTTGGTTTGCATGACTGTTTGAAGCCTCGGCAGCCTTCCCTGATGCGATGGCACTTTTTGTATTGTGACCGGTTTTGGCAGGGCAGAATTAAAGGCCAAGTGTAGAGTGGATAAAGCAGTCATTGCTTTGAAAAGGTGCTAGAATCAAGAGAATGGGGGCTTTTCTGTAAGTGGGTTTCTTCAGGCACATTTGCAGAGCAGGATGTGTGACTAGGTGGGGGGGCTAGGGTGATTAGATATTTACATATGTATGTGACTAGAACATGTTCTTAGACTTCAGTGAGCCTATGCAGTAGTTAAGGGCGGTGCATATTAAGTAAGTTTGGGGTCATTGTTTCTTGTCTGGACAAATAGTTAACGCAAGGCAATTGTGTACTAACTACTTGCTGAGGCCTCGGTTAAGTGCTATGGGGGATGCAAAAGAAGTTTAAAACATGGTCTCTGCCATCAGATAGGAAGGGGAAACCCATGAAACCACCAGGTCCATACGAGACGTAGTAGAGAGTTGGATGCCAACCTGGGATGTAAGTGCTATAGGAGTTCAGAGGAGAGAGGGGCCACTGGGCCCCAGGATGGTCAAGATGGGCTTTGGTGGGGCAGCTGCATGTTGAGAGAATTTTTGTCACATTCAGAGGAGAACTAACAAAGCCAGGGAGGGGGAGCTGGAAGCCTCAGGTTCAAAGGAAAGCAAAGCCAGGTTAAGGCATCAGTGATGTTACCTGTGGCTAAGACATGTTTTGCTCTATGTCTTAGAATTCAGATTATGGCAGGCACTGGGTGTTTCAGAAGCATTGTATTTTATTAAAGCTACACGAAACTATACGGTGGGATAGTCCTCTTGGGGACAGAATAGAATAAGTGCTATGGAGAAAAATAAAGCAGTAAAGGAGTCTAGGAAGTGCTGGGGTGGAGAGTGGTGACCAATTTTAAGTAGGATCATCAGAACAGATCTCATGGAGGAGGTGATATCTGAGTGAACGTAAGGGAGATGAGGGAACTACCCAAGAGGTGACCTGGAGGAAAAGCATTTGTGGAGAAGGATAAGCAAGTACAAAGACCCTGAGGTGAGAGTGAGTCTGGCATGTTTAAGAAGCAACAAGGAGGTCTTTGTGGCTGGAGCAGAGCAAGCGAGTGGGAGAGCATTAGGAGCTGGGGGCGGAGACATAACGATGCCAGTGCATGGACCTCAGAGGCCAAGAAGGCCTTTGGGTTTTTAACTCAGTGAAATGAGGATCCATTTTCAGGGCTTTGGTAGGGGAGTGATGTGATCTGACTTATGTTTTAAATGATCACTTCAGTGGCTTAATGAAGGGCAGGAGCAAGGTTAAGAGTGTGCTACAAGAGCTGCTGGTGACTTTGGTCTGGGTAGGGACAGTGGAGGGGTGAGAAGTGCTCAGATTCTGGATAAGTTCTGAAGGTCAAGCCAGCAGGACTCGCATGCAGATGGATCAGGTGTTGGGTTGAGGGAGAAGAGGGGTTGATGCTGCTGCCGAGGTTCCTGGCCCGCACGAATGGACCTTGGCTGGTCCCAGAACGTCTCCTTCCAAGTTCTCGGAACTGTTGCCTAAACCTGGCCATAAATGCTCCAAACAGAACTCTTCAGAGGTTGGGGTGGGTTACATTAGAGTTTGTCACATGATTCATTCTCCCCCATCATATCCACACTTTTTGGGTATTAGCTTGGGCATATCAACATATTTCTTTGTTTAAATATGCTTGTATTAATTCAACTATAAAATTAAAGCATTCTTCTGAGGATTTTTAAACCTTTTACAATACTAAGTTCTTTTCTACCACATTTAACCTACTAAAACCCTTTTCCAACCCTTTCGCATGCCAGGTGCGCTCCATGGTGAGTGACTTTGCTGTTTTCCTTACTATCTTCACAATGGTGATTATTGACTTTTTGATTGGAGTCCCGTCACCAAAGCTTCAAGTTCCCAGTGTGTTCAAGGTAAGCAAGTCTCAGGGTACTTGGTGCCCTCTTGTAGTTTCATAGAATCTGGTCCTGAGTTGATGTCAAAGGCCTTCCCATACCCGAATCATGAGTTTTGTAGTCTTCTAAATCTGAACCTTGCTCCTCATGCCTCACCACTCAGGAGAGCAGACTCTGCAGGCTTGGCTGAGTTCAGGTCAGAAAAGTCAGAGAACAGAAACCTAAGATTGTTTAATGAATGAAAAGTATTATTTATTATCCTTAATGCCACTTATTGTTTTTAATATGTTAAGATTTAAAACAAAAAATGTGTACATTTATATAAATATATACCAGAAACTGTGGAAACGTGGGTCTCTGAAAGAAGTCTGGTTTACAGCAGTTTCATTGAGCATCACGTGTTTAAGGGCCCTGGGAAGGATGAAAAAGCTAAATGTTGGATCTGGCCCCTCGGCTCAAGGATCTTGCCGTGTGAGGAGGTGGGCTGACTGAGGGGCCTCACCCAGGGTCTAGGGCCCCTGCCAAAGTAATTGTGACATCTCTTCAACCTTATTTCATTGTTTGTTTGTATAACTCTCTATAATCTATAATATTTTTCAAAAAAACTTATACAAAAAGTAAAAGAAATGATTAATACGGGGGGACTCCAAATCTATTTCAGTTTGGGGCCACTAGCTGAGTAAAGCGAGAAGATGGAAGAGCTGAGCTCAGTTGCATAGATCCCCACAGGGTGGAGAGAAGAGAAAGCCTGGGTGTACTCAGTGGCTGGAGGAGAAGTATGAAAGGAGAGGCTGGCCAGGCCGGGAGGAGGGAGACAGGAATGAAGGCAGTCCATACTGGTACACACAGACGGCCTTTGTCTTTCTTTCCCTCCCTCTCTCCCTCCAGTAGGCCTGGTTAAAAATATCTTTTTCCATATTGCCTGAAACTTTTTTATTTTATTTTGTTGAATTTGCTGAAATGCCACCAGTCACAAATTTATGGATTAAAAATCTCCCTCTTTAAAAATGTAATGCCTCTGAGACTACGTCATTGTCACCTTTGTGTGAATGAGCGCAATCAGCTTTCTCTGCAATATCTCGCTGCGGTCAACCCTGCAGGAGGAGTGGATTTTGTGTAAAAATAAGTAATTTGGGAGCATTAAGCAGTCCTTGGAAAGGTTCCCTGATGGGTAGGCTTAAGATAGTCAGAAGGCACTGAATTTCTGGGACATCTGGGAAGAAGGCCTCTGGGAGGTGGGAGAGATGAGAAAGGGAATTGGGAGAATGTCAAAGAAAATGTTGCTCATTGGCAGACCTCGCTTTCAGGAAGCAGAGAAGAAATTTTCTTCCTTCTTTCTTTCTCTGTTATACCACATGGCCCCCAGCGACCAAGACCCAATCTGAAGGCTAGTACTCTTGCTAACGAGTTAATGTCAGTCAGAGTTTAATAGGTTTTTGTGTTGGCCTGAGAGTTTAACTATCACTTAGAACATTGCTACTAAGGAGACATAGATTCTGTAAACTTTCAGAACCTAACCCATTCATAATTTGGGACATGGTGACGTTATTGAAGAGTCTTTGAATCCTAGAGTTGGGAACAATATGGAACCAAGTACTTTGGATATAACAGTCTTTGCTTCTTTCATTGAGTTTGGGCCGGTTTTGATCCCTGACTTATCCTCCAGTACTGCTTGCTAAGCAAGGTGAGCTGCTCTTCCCCCGAGTGCCCTGGGGCTTTGGGAGGGTCTAGGGCACTTAGGCATGTCATGAACACGCAAATAGGATCTCTAAACAGCAGTTTACAGGGACATTGGAGAGGACCCTAGATCAAAGGTCCCCAGGGTCGGCAGTGTTGGGCTCCTCTCTCAAGCCTCCGGTGCCTGGGCCCCTGCTTCACTGCTGAAGGGAGAAGGCCTCTGGACTGATGCAGTCTAAGCCTGTGAGATAGCATGCAGCTGGCTCTCCTTTTCCTTTCCTTGTGCTGTGGACACACATTATACGGCTTCTGAGGAAAGCGCTGAGGAGGCTAGTCACAGTTGTTTATATTTGTCTCTGGAAGTCATTAAATTCTTTTTTGTCAACAGATTTCGTTACCAGTTATCTTTACTTGGCCTACTGTTGAGATAAAGCTGCTTTCTCTGTCCACAGGGTTTGGAGAGTAGGGGAAGGAGGTGAAGGAGCAATGAATATTCCACAGGAAGTTGACAGTTGAGGAGTGACTCTTTCAAAGGGGATTTGGAGCAAGGTCATAGATTTCCTAAGGAGTTGCTGTATTTCATGCCTTTTTTTTTTTTTTTAAGGATTCTCATTCAAGAATAAAAAGAAATGTGAATATTGTGATTCAGTTTGATCTGTTTTGCCCTAATTACTATAGTTAACTTAAAATACAAAAATAAAACTCTATTTTTTCTCTTTAGCCAACAAGGGATGATCGAGGGTGGATTATTAGTCCCATCGGCCCCAACCCCTGGTGGACTGTGATAGCTGCAGTTATCCCAGCTCTTCTCTGCACTATCTTAATATTCATGGACCAGCAGATCACAGCTGTCATCATTAACAGGAAGGAACACAAGCTTAAGGTACCAAGAAGTTCTAACCTAGAAGGACTAATGGCAGTTTGTTACGTATTTTGATTTTAAGGTAAGCCCATTTAGACCAGGAACTGTAGAACCTGGATAAAAGCAGACTGGAAGGAGCTCATAAGGAGTTTTTAGGGGGTTCCAGTCCCTAGAGTAGGGCATGATGGTATACTGTAAAAGAAGCTAGGACTCTGTTAATCTCCTCTCAAACCTGCGGGAAGGTGGGTGGGCAGAGTTCCTGGTGGTCCCTGTATAGCCACGTGCTCTGAATCAGGCTTATCTTCCTGAGATTCAGGTCGGGGTTTGGGCCACTGTTTTCTAGAGGCAGTATTCTCCCACTGGTGTCCGTTACTGGGGTTTCCAGAGTGAACCTTGAGCCCAAGGATCCTAGGGAGGTAGGGTTGGTTGCAGTACATTTATTAGAGACTTTGTGCTTTTGTTTCTATTCTTTCCTTACTTAGAGTAGGCAACATCAGATTTGGCAAGGATCTGGGGGTGCGTTGTAGGGACCCAATAAGGTCATTTATCTCCGACTATTTTGATGTCTACCATCTAGAATGGTCAATATGTGACTTGGTTTCTGGTTACTCTGCTGAGAAAGGATGAATCTTTGAATGTGTGGATACTCAGGGTGAGATCTTAGGGCTCTTGGCTAAAGAATGGATATTGGCATGTTAGGACAGGCTAAGATTTCCCTTTTTCTTCTCTGTTCCCTCTAAACCAGCAGGGACTGGGAAACCTGTCTGAGACCACTGACCTTACCCATACACCCCTTCCTGCTTTGGGTCCGAGACTCTCAGCTCACTGTTCTATGTCCTACTGCAGCCAGCCCACTGATGGTGACAGAGACTGTGTTTCCCCACAGAAAGGCTGTGGCTACCACCTGGACCTGCTGATGGTGGCCATCATGCTGGGTGTCTGCTCCATCATGGGCCTACCCTGGTTTGTGGCTGCAACTGTCTTGTCCATCACACACGTGAACAGCCTAAAACTGGAATCTGAGTGCTCTGCTCCTGGGGAACAGCCCAAGTTCTTAGGCATCCGAGAGCAAAGAGTGACAGGCCTTATGATCTTTGTGCTGATGGGCTGCTCAGTCTTCATGACGGCTATATTGAAGGTAATCATTCATTCACTCCTTGGGTAATATTGAATATTGAGTGCCTGATTTGCACCCAGAATCCTGTTAGGTGCTGAGAAGACAGTGGTATGCTGAACAGATACACATACAAATACCTGCCCTGAAAGGTCTTATTTTAGCAGGGTAAGACAGGTAAGAAGTGGTTAAGAAAGTTAGTTAAGAAAACACACATGATAATTACAGAATATGATAAGTGGTAAAAGGAAATATGTTGTACTCTGTGGAGCTATAGAGAATTAAGGGGGTGCTGGTTTGGGTAGTGTGGTCAGAGAAGGCCTCTCTAAGGAGATGGTATTTAAGATGAGGTGGAGCCAGCCATGCCATGGATGGTGGGAGAAGGCCTGGGGGAAAGGGAGAAAAGCAGTCGAGTCAGGCCCTCAGGTGGGAAAGGGTGGTATGTGTTCTAGGAAATATCAGGGCCATGTGGCTCAAGGGTGTTGAGTGAAGGCAAGAGCACAGTGAGGTGAGAGTGAAGAGTGAGCAGGGGCAGATCACGCAGGGCCTTGTTGACACCGGTAAGGGTAGCCTTTGAAGGGTTTCACAGGAGAGGAACATGATCCATTTAGTATTTTGAAAAGATCACTCTGGCTGATGCCTAGAGAATGAGTTTTTAGGGTTAGGGGAAAATAGAAGCAGAGAGACCAGTGAAACTGTTAAAGATGAGAGATGATGGTGGCTTGGATGAGGAAGTCAGTAGTAGGGGCGGATAAAAGGCACGGCTTCTGTACATCTTGGAGGCAGATCCAAAGGTCCTGATGGTTGACTGGATGTAGAAAGGGGTGAAGAAAGTGGAAAAATCAAAATGGCAGCCAGGTTCTGACTTGACCATCAGAGTGGAGAGTGAGGGCGTTTAAGATGGAGAAGACTGCGTGAAGGAGGATGTGATTTTGTGAGGGGTGGGCTGTGGTCAGACTTTGGGTGAGATGTCCTGGAGGCATCTGAGTGACGAGGCTAGGGCAAGGTTCTGGACTAAAAGTAAAATGTGGGCGTCAATAGCACATGGGTAGTGTTGAAAGCAAGAGGGTAGAGAGGCTTGCTCAGGGAGAAGGGTAGAGGTAAAAGAAAAGTAGGACCAGAGGGAAGAGCAGAGTCTAAGGAGCTCCAATGTTTAGAAGTTGGGTAGATGAGGAGATAGCACAGAGAGTCAGAAGGAGCTGCCAGAATGGTAGGAGGGAAACCAGGAGGGCGTGTGGTCAGGGAAGCCAAACGAGGGGAGTGTTTCAAGAAGGTTAGAAGCTGTCTAGGAAGGTGAAGACTAAAGCATGGCCATTGGATTTGGCAACATGGAGGCCTAACGTGACTTTAGAAGAGCAGACTCAGTGGAACAATGGGGCCGCAGCGGAGTAACGGGACTGAAGAGTAAATAGGAGGGGAGGAAGTAAGGAGAGTGCGGGCAGACAACTCTTGCAAGAGGTTTTCCTGTGAAGTGAAACAGAAGAATGGGCAGTGGTTAGTGTGAGATGTGGGGTTAAAAGAGGATTTTTGGAAAGATGGAAGATACTTAAACATCAGAAAAATTTTTTGTGTGAGTGTTAGGCTTACATCTGGGAAAAATGGGGTGAAAGCTCCATGGCCATATCACCAAGCCCCAACCATCCCAGAGCACTTACCTGTCTCTCTTGCCTCCTTTCCCCGTCTTTGTGGTGAATCTTCACGCACCCCAGCCTGCACTGCAGATGCTGTTTAAGGGTGAGAATCGAGAGGGATGGGAAAGGATTCTGAACCATTGTCCTGTCCCCTTACTTTCCACTCAATCTTGCCGCCTCTCCTCATGTCCCTTCCCCATTCTACTTCTATTCTCTTGTACCCCCACTCCCACTTCTGGTTAGGTGCCATCCGGAGGAGCCCAGAGGTTGCTGCTCCTCCAGAAATGTAACCATGAAGCCGTGGTGGTGGGCGTCGCCTGGCCTTCCTGTGACTGTCTCAGGGGGGTTCTTTTAGGAAAGCATTCAATAGTTGTACACACAAGGTTAGCACCAGATTGAGGTGTCTACTCACTGTAGAGCTGGAACAACGTAAAAGCCAATGCAGATTTTCTAGTTCTGAGAGGAGTTCTGTCTGGCAAGTTTCTTTAGCCCCACGATAAAAGCAAGTTGAGTTGAGTTTTCAGCTGTGAGACTCTCTGCCTTGATTCTGTAGGCCTCGTTTCCCTACCTCAAAAAGTCCCTCCGAAGATGACCTAGGGTGACAGATGGCACATGGTACGTGTGGGTGTGTTCAAGTGAAATAGAATAGTGTTGATATTTCTTCTCAAATCATTCCCTCTCTGATAAGGTACCCCCCACTCCTGCCCTCGATTTTCTGGTTAGTAAAAAAGGAACCTTTTTTAGTCCATGTTAAAATACCCCAAATCCCTGAGGAGATGATCATGTAATTACAAAAGAATGAAAAGGTATCAACTCCGTAAAAGAGCGGTGTGTGTGTGTCTGCATGTGCACACGCATGTGTGCGCGTGCCCATCCCCAGGGAGAAGGGAGAGCCAGATAGAGGTGAGCTGTGAGGCCTATGATTGAACCAGGACCACATTGCACTTACGTGTAATCATTTCATTTCAGAACAAAATGATTTTTATTATTGCCAGCTTCTGTTTTTGCTTCTACTTCTAAATCATATAAAGGCAGCAGAAACTAGCACAATGCTTATGCGGTGATTTTGTGACTTTGCTTCCTTCTTGGAGATTTGAACGTGTATATGGTCTTGAGTGTGCTATGATACCAAGTTTAACTTGTGGTCTTTCTGCCCTTTGGTCCTCAGTTCATCCCGATGCCAGTACTCTATGGCGTTTTCCTCTACATGGGTGTTTCTTCTCTACAGGGAATTCAGGTATTGTATGGTCCAGCCAGGGCAGTGTCTTCTCAGTGTGAGCTCACCGGTCCTGACCAGGGAGGGACAGCTCCCCAGGAGAAGCACAAACCAGTTCTTGAGAAACCATTTCCTAGTCTTGGTGGTTAAGCTATTTTAGACATTTCTTTGGACATTGGGAAAAATACAGTTATGTTGACATGAGGGTACAGAGACGTCCAGGGTGACCTGGCTTGATGTCATGGTTCCAGTCATTCGTTAATTATTCATCAGATAATTATCAGGCTCATATTAAACACTAGGTGCTTCGCCAGATATTGGTAAACTTAGATCTGAAAGATTGGTCAAGAACCAAACTCGCTTCCGCACGTGGACAGTGCTGGTTTTAGCGCCAGGCTGAAGTGTGAGAGAGGGGGCTAACTAGGGGTACACTGACGAGGACACTGGGAAGTCGTGGGAGCACCTCCAGATAAGCAGATATTACTCCCTGTCGTACTCTGCCTTCTCCCATCTACCAACTCATTCCTCAGGCCATTGGACAGAGATTATCAGGAGCTTGTCACTAATAACGGGGTGTCCCAGAGGTGAGATAACTTAGTGGCCGCTTCTATTGGCAGCTGGTTCCTCTCTGTTTTTATGGAGTGTGCAATGGGTGTTCTTACACACTGAGTTCTACTGCGACCTTGAGCAGGTTACTTAACCTCTCTGGGTCTCTGTTTTCCTTTTTATAATGTAAGAATGGTCAGTTTTTCATATCCAGAATGTTATGAGCTTTCATTTTATCTTTTTGCTATAAATAATCAATGAAAGCTCCAGACTCTTCAAAGAACAAGTAAGAGCTTTGGTTTTGATAATAAGAGGAAAGATGCAAATGATTTCTTTTCTTCTCAATTCTCCTGAGAAAGATCTGAGAAACCACAGTGTGGGAGAGAAGAAATTCGAACCTTGAATTAGAAAAGATGATTTCAGATTTTGACTCTGTCACTTACCAACCTTGGCCAAAATCCTTGGTCTCTCTGAGTCCCCATTTCCACTTCTGTCCAGTGGAGAGGGTATTACCTGCCCTTCAGAGCAGGTGATGTGAGAGACATGAATGGGCCGAACAAGGCTTCTGACCCAGAGAAACCTCCTGAAAGTAAGTGCCAGTTCCCTCCTTTCAGTTCTTTGACCGTCTGAAGCTCTTTGGGATGCCTGCAAAGCACCAGCCAGACTTTATCTACCTGCGGCACGTGCCGCTGCGTAAAGTGCACCTCTTCACCCTCATCCAGCTCACCTGCCTTGTCCTGCTCTGGGTCATCAAGGCGTCTCCAGCTGCCATTGTCTTTCCAATGATGGTGAGTTTTGAAAAATTATTATTAGTTATTTTAAAAAATAGTGATAAAATATACATAAAATTTACCCTCTTCACTATTTTTAAGTGTATAGATCGTTAGCATTACGTACATGCACATTATTGTGCAACTGTTGTTGCTGCCATCCATCTTTTTTCATCTTGCAAAACTGAAACTCTGACTCATTAAACACTAACACCCCATTCCCTCCTCCCCCCAGCCCCTGGCAGCCACCATGCTACTTTTTGTCTCCAGAATTTGACTACTCTAGGTACCTCATACGAGTGGAATTATACAGTGTTTGTCTTTTTGTGCCTGGCTTAATTTCATTTAGCATAATGTCTTCAAGGTTCCATGTTGTAGCGTGTGTCAGAATTTCCTTCCTTCTTAGAGACTGCATAATTTCTGTCACATACATACATACATATACATACCACATTTTGTTTATCCTATTCGTTTGGCAATAGACGTTTGGATTGCTTCCACCCTTTGGCTGTTGTAAATAATGCTGCTATATACGCGAATCGTACAAATATCTGTTTGTGTCCCCGTTTTCAATTCTTTTGGGTATGTACCCAGAAGTAGGATTTCTGGATCATATGGTAATTCTATTTTTAGTTTTTTAAGGAACCACTATACTGTTTTTCATAGCAGCTGTACCATTTTACATTTCTACCAGCAGTACATCAGGTTCCAATTTCTCCACCTCTTTGCCAACACTTATTTTCTGTTTTTTGTGTTTTGGGGTTTTTTTTGAATACAGCTATCCTAATGGGTGTGAAGTGGCATCTCACTGTGGCTTTGATTTGCATTTCCCTAATGACTAGTGATGTTGAGCATCTTTTCATGTGCTTATTGGCTATTTGTATATCTTCTTTGGAGAAATGTCTGTGCAAGTCCTTTGCCCGTTTTTTAATCAGGTTTTTTATTTTTTTGTTGTTGAATTTTAGAAATTTTACATGTACTGGATATTAATCTTTTATTGATGGTACATTTTTGTTTTTTGGTTGGTCTTTGCAGGAGCAACACTATTTTGGGGACCTAGAGGTGTGAATACATGTGTGACAGTTTGCCATGTTTATTTTCAAGGCTGTCAGTCAGTCTGTCTGTCTGTCTTCCTTTCATGAATCTGACATGGAGAGGATTCTTAATGTTTGCAGTAATTCGCATGTTACTTCAAAGCAATATAGTTCCAATTTAGGCTTTATTGGAGTCAGAAGCACCTAAAATGGTGGCAGTGCACTGCTGTAAGCTGCTGGGAGAGAGGAGGAGCTTGGTCCAGCCCTGATTAGTGACTGCGTAGCCTCACCTGCTTCCTAAGTGCAGCAAGGGCTCTGGAAAGGGGACCCGGGAAGCTGAACTGTGTGTGCTGCAGCAGGGTACAAGCTGTTTCCCAAAACTAGGGTGATGACGAAATTCTTGCCACCTGACCACCTCACTGTTTCGTCTTCTCTTGGTGCCTTCTCCTCTCTGGCTCGCTCTGTGTCATGAAGATGCTGAGAATTCAGTGGGCTGTTTGAAAGTTACCCAAAGCCTGGGCCTCCAGAGAGAAAAGGCACTGAGGGTAATGTTTGTTTCTGGTTTAGGTACTGCTGAACTCTGGCTTACTGGGAGATTTTTCAAGGGTGAGAACACGGGGGGGGGGGGGGGGGGTCTTTTCCCTTAATCTCCAAGATATGTGCCCTCCTGATGGGTTTCTCCATTTTGTCAGACTGCATGTAGAGTTCTGCGTCTGGGCCTTATGTTCACAGGTTGAGTGTTTGGTGAAAGAACTAGCAAACTCCTGACAACTCCTGGAAGGGATACTATCAATTTTGGATTTATTGAGAAAATAGTCATTGAAATTAGGGAGAATCTGGTTGAATTTAACAAACCTGATTTGCCTCGTTCCTTGTCCAGCCACCAGATGTAGCTGGTGAACAGCAGTTAATCCAGGCAGATCCTTCTGGGTTATTACTGGTTCCCCTTTGGCTAAAATGGCCCTCATGGGAAAAAAGTGGAGCAGTAGCTGAGACACCCTGACCTGTTCCTATTGAGGAAATTAGCTGTCAGATTTTAGGCAAGCACTTTCTCTCCCTGGGCCTCAGTTTTCTCATTTATAAAATGGGCGTCAGGCCAAGCCAGAGGGCAGAGACAAAATCCCCTAGAGACCCACAGTGCAGGCATAAAGCAAGGATTTTGTGGGGAAATGTACAGGCAAAGGATGGGAGGAAATCCAGATGGTCCTTCCAGGCCCCTCACCCCACCGTGAGGCACCCTTGGGCTGAGTGTGGCTGCCCCCGCCCCCCCCAAAGGGATCACTCGATAAAAGGCAACTATCACGATTATTATGAATTTGATTTTGCTTGAAATGCCCTAGTCGCTGTGAAAATAAGAGTTTGCTTTTAACTCCAGGAAGGAAATGAGCCCCTTTAATTCACTTTCTTTATTTTTCTTCAGGTTTTGGCCTTGGTCTTTGTCAGGAAAGTCATGGATCTCTGTTTCTCTAAGCGAGAGCTGAGCTGGTTAGATGATCTCATGCCTGAAAGCAAAAAGAAGAAGTTGGACGATGCCAAAAAGAAGGCCAAGGAGGAAGAGGTCATAGTTTTTGCACCAACTGTACACTTTGGGGCAGCCTCAAATTACAGCACATAGAAGGGCCACAGGCAACGTCAGGAACCCCAAGGGTTATGGGTAGGAGCCGGGAAGATTACTCCAAAGGTGGTCTTAGCGGAGGAGGGGTTAAGGATTCTTGTCCCTGACTGGCCTTCATATTCGGATCTGTTTTTACCTCTGTTTGTCTACAGTCTACTCACCAGGTTCACACTTAGAATATGAACATAGAATCTGTTCTTATTATCAGATCTAATGGTTCATGTTCTCCCAAAGGGTCTAATTTGACAAGTATACAAAACCTATTGTTTTCTGAGAGTATTTATTATGTACCTAATTGCAGATGGTGTTGTGGTTGGCACCATGCAAAGATAACTCGCATAGGACTTTCTGTCCTTCCTCGTTCCCCTCGGCACTTGGCATCTGCCGTCCGCACAATAGACCCTCAATCAATGGCCTGTGCGTGCAGAGAATGGATGTGTAGCAAAATGGAAATACCCGACAAAGAAATGAATGAGCCAGAAAGCGTTTCCAAATACAGTTAATGCCTGAAATAGTGTCCTTTGAAATACTTTGAAAGGACATTTTTTTCTAATATCTTAAATTTTTAAAAATCTTGTATTATTTTTCCAGCTTTATTGAGATATAATTGACATATAACATCGTGTAAGTTTAAGGTGTCCAGTGTGATGATTTGGTAAATGTGTATGTTATGAAATGATTACTACAATAGGGTTAGTTAACACTTCCATCACCTCACAGTCACAATTTTTTTGAGTGTGTGGTGAGAACTTGTAAAATCTACTCTCTTAGTGACTTGACTATTCTTAAGTATAGTCGTCATGCTGTATGTGACATTCCTAGAACCTACTCATTTTATAACTGAAACTTTGTACCCTATGACCACCTTTGCCCATTTCCCCTACCCCCTACCCCTGGCAGCCACTGATCTGTTTTCTGTTTCTATGACTTGACTTTTTTTAGATCCCACTTATAAGTGAGATCATACAGTATTCGTCTTTCCCTTTCTGACTGATTTCACTTAGCATAATGCCTTCAGTCTTCATTCATGTCATTGCAAATGGCAGGATTTCCTTCTTTTTTATGGCTGAATAATATTTCATTGTATACATATATTACCTTTTCTTTATCTATTCATCTATTGATGGACACTTAGGTTGTTTCTGTGTCTTGGCTATTCTAAATAATACTGAGAGTGCAGACATCTCTTCAAGATAGTGATTTTACTTACTTTGGATATATACCCAGAAGTGGAATTGCTGGATCGTATGGTAGTTCTATTTTTAATTTTTTGAGAAACTTGCATATTGTTTGCCATAGTGGTCACATCAATTTACATTCCCACCAACAGCATGCAAGCGTTCCCTTTCCTCCACATCCTCGCCAGCACTTGTTATTTCTTGTCTTTTTGATGACCGCCATTCTGACAAGTGTGAGGTGATATCTCATGGTTTTGATTTGCATTTCTCTGTTGATTAGTGATGTTGAGCACCTTTGCATGTTCCTGTTGGCAATCTGTATGTCTTCTTTGGGAAAATGTCTATTCAGGTCCTTTGCCTGTTTTTTAATTGGCTTATGGGGGGGGGTGCTATTGAGTTATATATGTTCCTTGTATATTTTGGATATTAACTCCTTGTCAGATATGTGGTTTGCAGATATTTTCTCCCATCCCAGAAGTTACTTTTTCGTTCTGTTTATTGTTTATTTTGCTATGCAGAAGCTTTTTAGATTGATACAGTCCCACTTATTTATTTTTGCTTTTTGTTGCTTGTGCTTTCGGTGTCATATCCACAAAATCATTGCCAAGGACAATGTCAAAGAGCTTTTTCTCTATATTTTATTCTAGGAGTATTACTGTTGCAGCTCTTTCATTTAAGTCTTTAAGCCATTTCAAGTTAACTTTTGTGAATGGTGTAAGGTAGAGGTCTGGTTTCATTCTTTTGCGTGTGAATATCCAGTTTTCCCAGCGACATTTATTTATGAGACTCTCTTTTTTCCATTGAGTATTCTTGGCTCCCTTGTTAAATATTAGTTGACCGTATACACATAGTTTATTTCTTGGCTCCCAATTCTGTTCTATTGGTCTATGTGTCTGTTTTATATTATTAAATAAGGTTTAATAATTATAAGCACAGAGGCAATGGAGGAAAACTTTAAAGAGAAGATTACTAGAATTCACAAGATAAAATGCAAAGCTTTCAGGCATCTAAAAATTCTATAAAACTTAAAAATTATATATATACACACACATATATATTTATTTATGTAAAGTTCTAGGTAGTGATTGAAGAAGAAAGTAAGGGGCTGCAAGAGTTACTTTATTTAGGGTAATCAGGGATGACTCCTCTAAGGAGACATCTCAGCAGAAACCTGAATTAAGTGAGGGGCAGGTCATGAGAATACCTGGAAGTAGGAACATTGCAGGCCAGGGGAACAGCGGATGCAAAGGTCTTGAAGCAGAAATGAGCTTGATGTGCTTGAGGAATGTCGAGAAAGCCACTGAGGCCGGAAGGGAGGGAGACAGCCAGAAGACCAGTGAGCAGTCTGTGCCAATAGTTCAGGCAAGAGGCGGTGGTGGCTTAGGCCAGGGAGAGGTGGTGAAATGGCTGGACTGGGGACTTATCTGAAGATAGAGCTGACGAGTTTCGCTAATGTGTAGTGAGCATGGATGAAAGAGAGGAATCAAGGATCACGCTTAGATTTGTGGAATGAAGGATTGGATGAATGGCTGTGCTATTTATTAAGATGGGGAAGACCTAGCAACAGCAGGTTTGGGAGGAACAGGAGGGATCTCTTTTGGATGTTAAGTTTGAGGTGGCTGGTAAACATTATACTACTTATTTGCCAAAATTTCTGAAGTAAACATGCGTTTGTTGATACATGTTTTACTTTATAAAATTATTTTAAAAACTAAATGAAAAGAGAGAAAACAATGAAGACTTTACCCCAAAATTTCACATCAATATCCAACATTTATGTTTATTTCTTTATGTTCTTTTTAAGTCCTTAACATCATTTTCATGTAACTATTATAATTGTATATTTGAGTGTGTGTGTATAAATATATATATATGTATATATTCTGATTTTTCCCCCCAACTCGATTTCATAAGACACTTTCATTTTTCTATGTCAGTATAATAATCTTTATTGTTTTAATGGCTATATAATATTTTATGGTATTATTATCTCATAATTAATTTAAACATTCTTCCTTTGTAGAAATTTATAGTTGTTTTAGGTTTTATTATTAATTATACTACTTTAAATATCTTTGTACATATTTTTTCTCTGTAATTATTTCCTCTAAGTTAATGGGATTTTTTTAAAAGAAAACACTTTATATGGAACATTTCAAACATATACAAAAGTAGAGAGAATAGCCAGTATTTGTATTTCCTCAAATGCCTTCTTATTATTTTTAACCATCTGTTTGCTTGAATCAGGATCCAAATAAGGTCCATATGTTGCAATTGGTAGATATGTTTCTTAAATCTCTTTAGAGATTCCCCTTCTTTTTTCTCTTTTTGTGGAAGAAAGTAGGTCTTTGACCTATCGGGGTTTTCACCATTTAGATTTTATTAATTGTGTCCCTTGGTGTCATTTAACATGTTCTTCTGTTCCCTATATTTCCAGTAAATTGGTAGTTGGATCTAGAAGCTTACTCAGATTCAGGTTCTCTTTTTTTTTTCGTACTATTCCATGGATACGAATATCTGGTTGTCTGTCTTTTTGTGATGAGTCAAACATATGAAAGAATATAATTATACTCTTTTATAATAAATGTGAGAGAAAATAAGGTAGAAATTGTGATGATAGAAAAATGGGCTGGTGGAGACTGACAGTTTTACTTGGTCAAGATATAATAATATCTCCTTTTCTTCCAGGAGGCGGAGAAAATGTTAGAAATGGGAGGAGACAAGTTCCCCTTAGAGAGCAGGAAGTTACTCATTAGTCCTGGAAAGAGCAACAGTTTCAGGTAAAACTCCCCAAACACCAAGGAGTCTGCTGTTTTGGTTATTCTGTAAACGGTCTGGCTTTGTGTTGGAGTGGTGTCACAAACACAGCTGTGGCTCAACGAGCTGACATTCAGCCTCCCAGGTCCAGCTTCTGAACACCCCTGTCCTTTCCTGGTTTACCAAGTCCCTGCTGTGCGTCAGGCTCTGCACCAGGGGTGGAATCACAAGGAGAACAGAGGTGAGGAGCTCATGTGCTGAGCACCTTCTCTGGGCCAGGACTAGAAGGTTTCTTATGTTCCCTCACTTAATCTCTATAACAACGCTCTGATATGTCTCATTGTCCACATTTGTACAATGAGGAAACTGAGGCTTGGAGGGTTTTAGGTAATTTGCCCAAGATCATAATGCTGTTAAGTAGAAAGTTTAAGATTCAAACAGTCTTTGTATTACTCACACCAGTGCTCCTTCTGCCTTTCTCTGCTACCTTCCAAAGATGAACAGGATATGGTCTTTGCTTCCAGAGAGTTCTCAACCTGGTGGGCGTGAAATTCCCGGGCATGGGCAAGCCTTTGGGAATGGGCAGAGACAGCCCATTCCACCGTGGCTCGTGGCATCTACAGTCTTAGGAGCCAAGGGGGAGCTGAAGTGGGATCTCAAATTCCTTATTTCAGTCAATGAATTTTAGCCTCTTTCTCTATCAAAGCTGTTGCTCACCACAAGTCACAGGAAGCTGAACTGGTCCATATGTGGTTTCATTCTTAGCGTTTTGTTTCCTTATGGAAGACATCCACACAAGCTGAAAGAAGCTTATGGGTGGAGAGGGGACGGAAAAGGAAGAGAGAGGGCATCTGGGTCATCTAGATCCTGGATGGTTTATTGCTGAATTATTGAACCAACTGTGGTTTATACTGAAGGGGAAATGAAGAAACTCTTTTTAAAAATTTTTGATTTATTTGTTTTTGACAAATAAAAATAGTGTATATTTAAGGTGTACAGTGTGATGTTTTGATATATGTATACATTGTGAAATGATTCATACAATCAAACTAATAATGTATCCGTCACCTCCTACGGTTGCCATTCTTTTTTGTGTGTGTGGTGAGAACATTTGAGATCAACTTTCTTAGCAAATTTCGAGTATACATTATTATGAACTGTGGTCCTCATGCTGTGCCTAGGTCTTCAGAATTTATTCATCTGACAACTGAAAGAGCATACTTTTCATCACTGTCTTCCCTTTCCCCCATCCCCAGCCTCTGTTAACCACCATTCTGTTCTCTGTTACTATGAGTTTGACTTTTTTTAACTGACTCCAAAGAAACAGAATCTTTGGACCTTGATAAACTTTCCTCAGGTTGTTATGGACGTAACCACAGGCTTTGAGTTCTCTGGTGGCAAAGTGGGAGCAATGTTCCTTCTCTGTTGGGATGCTGCCTCCTTTTTCTCAGCCTTTTGAAAGGAGACAGTCTGGCCTGTAGAAGACTTCAGAGTACTCAGGTTCCAGGAGACCAGGGACTGGGTTCAAGGGCTTGATTCTCCACTTACTGACCTCTGACTCTGGATGGTCGCTTAGCCCTGGAGCTTTGGTTTCTATACCTTCGGATGAGGTTGTTAATAGTCTCTGATGCTGTGATAGTTGAGATAACATATTGTAAAAGTCCTGTGTAAATTGCAAGTGGAAAACATGCAATGGGCATGTAAGTAAGAAAATGAATGGAGAGCACGTAGCACCATGCCTGGCACACAGCGAGCACTCAGTCAGTGCTGGCTCCTGATGCTGCCCCTGTTGGCATCTCAGTGCCGTCGTCAGCATCCCCAGAGGGCCCTTGAAGGAGTGCAGAATCGTGGGGGCAGGGCTGGCCGCCACCTGGCACACCAGCCCAGCCCTCAGCACCACCTCATGGACCGCTTGCCTCTCCGCATTCTGACCATCTGGTTCCCAGCACTTCCGAGAGCTGTTAGTGGAGCTCCCTGAGACCTAATCTTTTCCCTTCTGGGGGGGTGGTGGTCTTCATTGACTGAGGTACATATTTTATTTGTGTGTTTGACATTTACTGTCCTAAGCTCTGATTTCAGATGTGACCCCTCTGAGATTAATATATCTGATGAAATGCCTAAAACCACAGTCTGGAAAGCTCTCAGTATGAATTCTGGAAATACAAAGGAAAAGAGGTAAAGAGAACTATTTGTTGCTGATTTTTAAAAAAATTTCTGGCTTTTAAAAGCAGCAATCATGTTGACAGTAAAATATCTTCTAGTTGTAAAAGTGAATTTGTCTAATAAATATCACTTCTAAGACTACTGCTGACCCCAGGAGAGCAGCTATAAGCCTAAGAAAAGCAAAAATGGTTTCTAACTATTTGAACAGATATGCTATTTTGAGCTGCCCGTTTATACAGGTCCAAGGTCAGGATGGAATTACTTTGAGATGTAAATTTGCTCTATCTCTTTGGTTCCCTAATCCTCTTTCTAGTTCCCGTTTCAAAATCTATAGAGCATTTCTCTGGTTACTGCAACCACACAAACTGGAAAATTGCTAACATATTCGGAGAGCGTTGATAGTGTTGATACAGACTTTAACCTATTTAAGTTGTTCCATAATAGGAATTATTGCCAATATTTGAAATATTAAATTATAACTGTTTTCTTATTTTGGAAACTAAATTCTGGATATCATTTGCCAATAGCATAGATCAATTTTAATCAGGTTAATTAAGAAAATAGAAGGACTTGATGCATTTTTACCTACATTGAAGTAGGCTGTGCACCCAAATTAGGTGAATAATTTAGTCCAAGCACCATTTAAGTTTAAGTACTAAGATAGCTAAAGGCAAAGTCTTAGGTCTTATTAAAGACGACTTTTCTAGTTAAAAAAAAAACCCTAAAAACAGTAGGCTAGGAATTAGGAGACCTGGTCTAGTTAGTAATTCCAAGCATAACCTGGCGGACCACTGTTCCCGGAACTCAGTCTTCTCAGCAGTAAAATGCGGACTATAATAACAAACTGCCTCACACGGAAGTCGGCTCCGAGGAGAAACTGAAGTACTTTGAAAACTCACAGCCACCAGTGGGTGGTGGTGGTGGGTTATTTCTTTATCGAATGGGTTAAAATAAATCTGTGCTGAATGTGAGTGAAATATAGAATCTTGTTTCCTTCAGAGGAAAATCCAGGCAGCTGTCGAAATGTATAACGCACGTGGTTATTTTTAGTTGAGAACTAGTCTACTTGTAAATGAACTTAAAATATAGCCAGATCCAAATTGTGGTGACATCTTCAAAGTATTGTGTTAAAAGCAGGAATGAATCATGTGTTCTCTTTTTGTCTAATTGTAACACTTTTATTCAGTCTCTTCAACTAAAAGTCTTTGCTGGGATGGAAGATTTGGGCCATGAGGTGCCTCAGGGAAGTTCTGGTCACAGAGAAGATGGTGAATCTCTCAGAGAAGAAGCAAGACCAAGTCTGGCCCCGTCCTTGGTCTCCTCAAAGCCATGTGGAGCATTCAGTTATTCGTGGTGTGCATTGCAGGACGTCCAGCTATCCCATACCACCAGCCAGTCACCAGACGCGAACGTGGAAGCAGAAGACCAACTCCTGTTGGTACTTCTCTTTCTTCTCTTTCTCTTCAGAACTGCCACCATCGAATACCCAGCTTCCCATTTTCCAGACATTTTCTCTGAAACTCTCTGCTGGCCTGCCAAGCCGTATGGATCCATTCTGCCACTGAGGATTCCTTCAGTGAGGGCTCTCTTCCTAAAAGATGGGGTGGGGGAGTAGGAGGAGAGCAGGGAGAAAAGGGAACGCTCTCCAGTCCCATAGTGTTTGCAGGCTGCTGGGCAGCCCTGGGCCTTGTTGGATTGCCTACTCTAGGGGATGCTGGTCAGACCCAGGGGCTGTCAGGAGGTTTGCTCAGTGACCTGGGCATTGGCAGTGCCCACCACTACAGCCAGAAGATGCTTCTGACCCGAGTGCGTCCTCATTGCTCCCTAGCAGTAGCCTGCATAATTCAGTGAGAACCTTGGATGATGAAAGGGCCAAGAGGGACCCTGGAGTTGCTGAGCTTCAGCAGGAAGATGCTCAGGGGGAAATGATAAGTGAGGAAGAGCAGCCTCTCTTGGTTTCCTTGAGGGTGGAGTAAGAGAATGAGCTTAAATTGCCACAGAAGGAATTAGTTTAGACACCAGGAAGGACTTTCTTGCCTGAAGGTCTGTCGTAGTGTCTGCTTTCTAGATCTCTGGGAAGGTTTGATAAGAGTTGTTTGTGAGTAGAGAGGGAGATAAGGTGTTTTTATTGCCCTGTTGTGGAAACCTTCATGTCTTGCTGCTGTCTCTTGAGGACACAGTCTGATTCCATTCCTGGAGAGATCCAAGTGCTTGCGTAATGTCTCCTTAGCTGCCTTAGTAGCAAACCATCAATGGACCAAAACCACCTCAGCCATGTGGTTTCTGCATCGTCATGGATTTCTTTTGGTTGACAAACGTTCTGCCTCTCAGATGTGAAAAGCCACACTGGGAAATTAACTGGAAGTGGTGAAATTAATTTTGGTATTTAGTTTAAAACTGACTCATAGTTATTCTCTTCTCTTCTCTGTTACCATGAATATCAAGGGTTTGGGCTCCAGTGTACATAGACTTTCTCTTCCTTTGTGCACAGAATGTCATTAGCAAGCATGTCGGTACCCAGGGAATCCGATCTTATCAGTTTTCCATCCTGGAAAATCTCTGTACAGTGGGACATTCCCCCAATGTGCTTTCCCTTCCTAGACGAAGAGTTGGCTATATCACTGTATTGAATTTTGCATTCCTTAGACTCTTGAGACATGTTAGTGTCTTACTCTAAAGATCTTTGATGTTGAAGGAACCCTGCGTTTCTTTCATACTTCCCTATCTCTTAGAGCCATAGCCATTTTAATACAGAGATGATTTTCAAAATATTTAACAACTGGTACAGGAGGGCCACCAACCACTCAGAACGGGTGCCTGCTGTAAACAAGCAGCGTGTGTGGCCTCACCGGTGCCTATTGGCTGAACGTCATGCTGTTTTCAGATATTCAAATGATATCCCTTTGAATTGCGGATATTTTTCCTGGTTTGTCTGATTTCTACTCACAAGGCTGTTTTAGGGACAGCCGGCTTCCTCTCATATGGTGCAGACAGGAACAGGAATGTGTCTTTTTTGAAGTATATGGGCATTAAAATCTTTGTGAGCCAAAGCTTCACATTTTGTCACTTTAGCGTAAATGTAGTAATTGTACCCATACCTACCTAATTTAGAAAAATTAAAAGGCAACCTGTCCGTGAAAAAGCTTTCTTGCTGCCTTTCCTGTCTCTCTGGCTGCTTCCTTGAACTTGCCTCCTTTTTCATCTTATTTGTTCCCTGAGAACATCCCCCCTTTCTTCCTCCATCTTGCCCCTCCCATCTTTTCCTGCCACCTCTGCAGAGGGAGGACAGTGGCTGCGTCCTCTGTTCCCCTAGCCTCAGCGTGGCAGTAAGGAATGTAACGGAGAGTCCATCAGTCAACAGAACTAGGTGACAATATCACTGTGTAGGCTGGGCTTCTTGAGAGAAGGGCGCCTGTCTTTGTGAACTCTGTGCGGTGTGGTTATAGGACCACATGTGCACTTTCCTGAGCCAGACCCTCCTAGGTCACTGCGCCTCAGGACCATTAGCTGCTCTGGAAGGCTGTGCCAAGGCTTTTAGGCCATTAGGTTTTTCTTAAACAGTAGCCAGCCTCATTTCTGCTACATCTCAGTGGTAGGAACCATTCCCTCCCCTTACTCTCTCCTCTTTCCCAAGTCCCATGAAGCACTCAGCCCCAGTGCTGGCTGCTTCCTTGCTCAGGTCTGTGGCTGTGACCATGACGGCAGCGTTTGGGGTGGGAAACTGGGAGGCGAGGTGGAGCGGCAGCAGCATTTGTGTATGTGTGAGTGTGTGCACATGCCTGTGTTTGTCCACAAACGAGAGTGTATCTGTAAGATTTCACTGCTGCTGCTGAGCAGCCTTGTGCACCTGAAGTGTGGGGGCATCAGAAGAATATTACCGTTCTCCCTTCTGTGGTCTACCCCTTTCAGACTTCCCTGATGGAATAGCTTGAGGACAAATATAGGCAGATTAGTCTATAGAAAAAGGTATTGAAGCTCAACATTAAGGAGAAACTGATTCAGGGGTGCAAAGAAAGGCTGGTAGGTGATTTCTCTGCCCGGATTTGCTTGGGCCCGAGAAGCGGTGCACCTCCGTGACAGGGGAGATGGCAGGAACACTGAGGGGGGGCAGGCCAGTGCCCTGGTGGGCTGGCAGTGGGGGCAGGAAGGGGGCGAGGCCAGAGATTTCAGAAAGTGATGGTGAATAGACTCTTGGTTCTGAGGGGAAGAACTGATGCTGCTGAGTGGGCAGGTTACTTCCTAGCCCGTGACTTTTAGGGAGGGATTGGTCTAGAGAGAAAGAAACGCCTGCAGAAATACGCCGTGAAATTACCAAATATGTTTGGTTGTGTAAAATGCAGGCTAGCTCTTTGTGGCTGTATGTGATTTCAAACTTCTGGTGATGAGACTCTCAAGAGAGTTGGTCTTTACCACGTACAGCTCCCAGCCCCATCTTCACAGAACTTTGCCTTTGGGGTAGAGGGGTAGGGAACCATATATTTCCGAAAGAAAGTGTGCATAGTTGCTATTGCTCTTTGTCTGAGATGTGACTGGCTTTTAAATTAGTCGTAACTGTTTAATAGAAGTCTGGTATATGCTAAGTCCCAGGCTTAGTTGACAACTCAGGCTGTGACAACCGTGACCTTTAAGAGGTCTCTGGTTCTGGAAATCTGTGGTTTCCGATTGTCCAGAACAGGCAGTTCCCAGTTCTACTTTGTTTTCTACCTGCTCAGTGCTCCGGACTTCCCTCTCAATTGAGGAGTCGGTAATTCTCCCTGCATCTTCTCTGTTGATTTCAGGGTCCGATGCTCTGCGTCTCCCAAGATTTCCTGAAGCATCAGAGAAGCTTGACCACAGAGCCCCTGGCTTTCCTTTCAAAGCAGCAGACATACTATCTAGTATGTTGTCTCTGCTCCTTTATCAGCTTCTCTAAATTCCTTCTTTTGCGAGAGTTAGCACCTCCTCCTAGGACTTTGAAGCAGTCTTTGCCAGTTTGTTACTGCATTTTCCTCGAACTTCTCAGGTTTCCAGGCCACATCCTGGCAGGACATTAAGCAGCCCTGCGTTGGATGTTCTCAGCGTTCTTGACTTCCTTTTGATTGTAGCTGTTGGGCCTCCTGTAGGTAGAAATCTTTCCTGCCAAATGAGACATCAGCCAGTTCCACCCCCTTTTACTGACTCAGCTTTTTCAAGCACCCTTTTCTCTCTTTTCTGCCTTTTCCTCAGTCTTTCAAGTTCTTCTTGGAAGGAAGAAGTTCTTGGTCAGAGGTCCTAGAAACCACCACCAGTTGGGGGTGGTGAGAGAGGTGAGGAGGGTGGATGGTCCCGGGGCTTCTCGGAAAGGGGCCTTCACGGTTATTTTCCTTATTTAGGGAGAGGGATTAAGGATTCTCAAGCCCTGAGGCTTATCCATATTTCAGTGTAAACAGAAAAAGACATTCCAAAACCAAATAGAAGTGATTTTTCTACCAAATCTATTCTTTATTATTTGAGGGGCCCTTGGTCTCTGACATTAATTCTAGAGATTGGGCAATTGACGCAGTTAACATTTCTTTACCAGAAAGAAGGCTAATTTTCATAATTAAAAGAGGTGTGAAGTAACTCTTGAATATTTATGCTCGAAGCATAAAAAGAGGAAAGCACTGTTATGTGGATCTTTTCAATAGGAAAATTCAGAAAGTGGAATGATTCATCCATGGGGATAATTCTTTTAGGAGATTCTGTGCTCAAAGGGAATGGAATGGCTTCTGATCCTTCTGCAAAGAAAAGGAATCGCCTTTTTCTTAAACCTAGCCCACTTTCGGCATTGGAGAACACAGAACTTTTTCTTCTGGCTGCTGGTGTTAGTATTTCCCGAGAGAGAGAGAAGCCCCTGTGGCACTTTTCCGAGCGCAGCAGAATCAGCAAAGCTTGGGCTTCTGTCAGCAGGTTTGCGGTTGATCCCAACATGCAGGTTTTCACACGTGCAATCATGTTGGGAACGGAAGAATCAGCTGAATGTGCAAGGATTCCTTCTGCAAGAGGCCGAAGGCCTGCTCCTCACTCCTTTCTCCCATATTCCCTCCTCCAAGGTGATGGGCTTCCTTCTTACTTGTCTGTGTCTGTCTGTCTGTCTGAGTGCTCAGATATGGCGCCCTCCCAAGCTAATGGGTCAGGTGGAGAGCAGAGCAACTTTCCCACGGAAGAGGACAACTTGAGGTGCTGGTACATTTCCCTTGTTTTCTATGTTCTTCTTTCTAGTAGGTCTCATGTAGAGATGGAGATATTTTTGTTTTAGAGATTCCAAAGTATATATTTTTAGTGTAAGAAATGTACCCTCTCCACACTCCTTGGTGTAAATAGAACCGAGAACAAATGTGTCATTGTGATAATCCCATAGCAGTCTGTGGTAGGAATAGGACCCCTCTCCCTCACCGCCAGGTCTCATGGTCTGTGTCTGTGAACCAGGGGAGGTGATGGTGACACCTCCACCTGCCCAGACCTTCCTGTGCTCAATGGGTGAAAAATAAAGTCTGTGTAAACTGTGTAGACACCTGTGGTGTTCTTTGAGCCCGAACCAAGGAGGTGAGCCAATGCTGAGCAACTTCAGAACTTGTGAAGAAGAGTTTGGAAGATGGGCAAGGGACGAATGGTGTCTGCTGGGCGTGCCTTGAGAGGTTGTGTCCACCTCCTTGGGGCAGAGCCACAGAAGGAGGCTATAGGGGTCCTTTCTTTGGGGACTTGTGTTTGGGTGGGAGGACAGGAGAGCATGCAAAGAAAGCCCATTTTGGAGATACAACCAGGCTGATGAGAGCAACTGCTAGTATTTAAGAACTCTCCACTGCCTAGAAATCCAGATTTTTAAAGTCTGTCATTCGAGAGTTTTGGTTTTAAGGGTGGAGGTACTCCATTTCTCTTCCTCTCAAATCCAGTTGTTGGAGTGTTGGAGAAAAGGGGAAAAAGGAAGTGATGGAGTAAGAGTAGAGAGACAGTGAGGGGTGCCAGGCAGGGTTGGGAAGAGCGTCAGCAAGCTTTATGGAATGCGCATAAAGGCATCCACTGACAGCATGCTGAACAGAGAGCACGGTGGGACTGTTTTATTAAGGGAGCCAGGGCAGCTGGGCTGTAGACGTAGAACTCACTAGCTCTGAGGCCTTCTGCTATCTTTTGGAATTTTTTCAAACCTCCCAACAGCAAACACCGTACGTCACTTAGTCTCACAGAGAACCATGCTTAACCTGCATTGACAGTGATGGGTAGTCTGTGGGAAGGCTACTCTGCAGGGTTTGGAACCACTTCTGATGCAGGGGTGGAGAGCTGGGGGACCAGGGAAGGGAGGCATTTATCATTCTCACATCCCGAGGACCACTGTAATACATGAAAAGTGGTTTGAACGGCATACACAGTAAGCACATAGTTAAGTAACAAAAAATCTGGAGGCAGGTGGTTCCTGGGGTGGTTAATTCAGCAGCTGCCACATCAGGGCTCTGGTCAGAGTCTGCAGTTCTCTTGGTTTTCCCCTGATAGTCACAAAATGGCTCCAGAAGCTCCAGGCATCACATCAGACAGCATAACTTCCAAATGCAGGAAAGGGCGAAGGGGGCATTTCTCCAGTTTCTCTTTCTCTCTTTTTTTTTTAAATTCCTTTTTTAAGATTTTACTTTCCTGTTTCTCCCCAAAGCCTCCTGGTACTTAGTTGCATATTTTTAGTTGTGGGTCCTTCTAGTTGTGGCATGTGGGACACCACCTCATCATGGCTTGATGAGCGGTGCCATGTCCACGTCCAGGATCTGAACCAGTGAAACCCTGGGCCCCCAAAGTGGAGTGTGCGAACTTAACCACTCGGCCACGGGGCCAGCCCTCTCTCTCTCTCTTTTAAAGAGGAAAATCTTTCCCAGAGGGTTCCCCTGCTCCCATGTCGTCGGTCAGAACTGGGGCACATACCTATCCCTAAGATGGGAAAAGGGGGATGGGGTTCCCTCATTTGGCTTGGACCAAATAGGCTTCATCCTCTGGGGTTGGGCCCATCTTCTGTGACCATATTGCTGCTCCAATATTTGTACAAAATTAGGAGTCTGTTAGCAAGGAATAAGGCAGGAGCTATAAGTGATTAATTATCCAAAAGTGTCTGCCAAAGAAGCCAGGAGAAGCTGCACCGTGGGCCTCCTGCAGAGCAGAAGCCAGGCCCAGCAGCCGTGGGAAGCCTACTGCAGACAATGGTTCTCCACCAGAGGGACTTAATCTCCTGGTGCCTGGCTCTGCTCTACACCAAGTAAATGGAACCTCTGGGCACAAGCACAGGCACTAGTGTTTTAAGTTCTCTCCAGATGATTCTTCTGGGCAGGCCCGTTGAATATCATCTGCTTAATGCTTCACCTTTGCTGAGTCAGCTCTTCTGTGTCTGCTTCACTTCCAGCCAGCGTATCCCCACCCTCCACTGTATAAACGTTCTTTTGCACTGTGGCTCTTCTGCAGTGCCGGCGTCTCTGCCTAACCCATCACAGCCGGAACCACCTCCAGATTCTTTCAGCTTCAACCCCCGTTGCTCACAGCTTCACTGTCTCTGTATTTCCAAAATGAGATTCATGAGATGGAGAAGTGGTTGGTCCCTGCTCATTATTTCTGAGCAGGCCACATTGTAGGTCCCTGACCAGTCTAGGGATCAGGGGCCTTGGGTCTGGAGCCACCCCTGGACCAATGGGGGAAGAGTGAAGGTCAAGTGGTAGAAAGTATGGCGGTTGAATGATGTTCCTTCAGCAGGGCTGTGACTTGTCACTTCCCTGTAGGAGACAAGGGCCAGGGAGACACAGTAATTGACGTGGCTGATTCTCTTAGTGATGTGCAAAGGCTGATCCCCAAGTTACAGACCTGGCCACAAATTCACCCCTTTTACCTCTTGGTTGTGTTTGATTACAGGGAGACACTGGCAAGATGAACATGCAAGTTACTGCGTTGCTCCCTCCTTCAACGCTGATTGCCCAAGTGGTCCCTAGTCAGAGCACACCCCCCAGTCTCCCTTGTCCAGTGGATGTCAGTGCTGACGAGTGGACGGGTGGAGGGAAGCTCAACGCTCCCCTGTCCGGAGGCCACGTGGGTGTGGGTGAGGCTCTTGGCGAGCAGCAGGGTGTGTAACCAGTAGACCCGGAACAAGCCTGCCTGAGTTCAAGTCCCAGCTCGGCCTTCACAGCTCTGTGACCTTGGGCGACTTGCTTCATCTCAGTTTCTTCACCACAAAAGCAGTGAAGCAAAAAAGACCACCTGCTTTCTAGGTGTGTGGGAGGGCCTGAGCGAGCGCATTGGGCACGGTGCGTGGTCTCCCCCACGTGTCTCTGGGCCCCTCTAGGAGCGGCAGGCCCTCCCTTTGCTTGTCTTCCAGGATTTGCAGCTGTGTGGTGGAGTGGACCTCTAGAGTCAAGGTCACTGTCGCCTTTGTCTCATAGGAAGAAAGAGACCTCGCTTGGCCTTCTTGGCCAGAGACTCAGCTTCCACCCGAGCCTTTCATTTGGGGTCGTGGGGTTCTCGCCCAGTGCAAGATCCTAAGTACCCGTTCAGCCATTGATCGTGGGGTATATATTCCCTTGGTCCAGAGGGGACAGGTGGGATGACTAGGGGGTTCCCAAGCCCCTAAAGGGTAATGGCCATTTCGCTATTATTATTATCATAGTCCCCAACGCCTCGCCCCCACCAGAAATTACAAAATGAATTGTCGTCACCTAATTTCCCTAATAGACACAGTGGATAAAGAGAAAATGCCCAGCCTTAACTACCCAGGAAAATACTAGTAAAGGTTTTCTAGTAACTTTGAGCAGGGTGATTCTAGCACTAATTTTGAGTTAGGAGGGCCTCCATGTCTTCTTTAACAGTTCTGTCATCACCATCATCATCATCAAAGGCCCTTCTTGGGCATTCCATAACCGACCATGCAGGGCTGAGGCGCTTCACCGGACAATCACTGACCACAGTGGGCAGCGTCCACGTGTGTGAGGCGCCTGGCTAAGCACTTGGCACCTGCATGATCTGATCCTCACAGTACGTGGAGTGGGTATCATTCCTCTACAGACGAGACAAACTGAAGCGCAAAGAGATGGAAAGCTCAAAAATGAATGAAGTTCACACAGCTAGTAGTGGTAGAACCTCAAGTGAGCCCATGTTTGTGTGGAGTCTGTGCCCTCAGCTTCCGTCTACTGGGGTCCACTCTAAAACGCACACCCTGCTGTGCACAGAAAAGTCAAAGGACGTGCTGAAAAACAAAATCAATAGAGAACCTACTGGTTACACCACTTGTAAACAGCAAGAGAAGTTGAGAAAATGAGTAAGAGTTCAGTGTTCCAGAAAGAGTGCTTAGCCAGAAAGTGTGGCAGGTATGCGATGATTTTTTTTAATGAATGGCCAAGGGGGCTGGTTGAGATGTGACGAACCCAAACACTGATCACATATTTAGGGAACCTGTGTAAATGTTGGTGGCCAAATTGTTTCATCATAATCAGCTGCATCCCTCTTCCTACCTTTGAGTCAGGGGAACTTGGTTTCACTGGACCTGACAGTGGTCAGACTCTGAGAGGCTGCTGGAAACACAGAGAAGCCCAAAGCCCGGCCTTGGGCGGAGCATCTGAGGAAAATGGGAAAGAGACTCAGAGGGTCCTGGCAGCGGGGTTTATCTCACCATTGCCCTCAAAAGTCGTGTTTTGAGCACCTACCTGTGAAAGGTGCAGGGAAGTAAAAGAGTTCTCAGAGGAGCTGCAGTTGGACTCATATCAAACATGAGATAAGACAGCACATGCAGAGCACAGTGGTGAGGCCTGTGGCTTCTGTGGATGTGGGAGGGCATCCTTTCAGAGCCTCAGGTAGTCAGTCAGACCCCCAAAGACAAGACAGGATTGGAGGAAGGAGAGAAGAGGGCATAGACGGGGCCCCAGAAGCAGGGGTGTGGACGGGATGTTCTGAGGGCAGTGAGTTGGACTGTTTGCTTGCAGTTAAGGATTTTGTGTAAGGAAGCAACTGTCCGTGAAGTTGGAGACAGAAGCGAGAAGGCCTGGAATGCCAGGGTAAGGAGGGAGGGCTCTCCTCTAGGCTCCAAGCCACTGTCGAAAGGAGATATGTGTTTGTTGGTGTTCTGGAAAAATTCATCTTGTGGCGGTGAGGAAGAACGGGGAGGGGGGAAAGCAGAGAGGGTGGGTTAGGCACCAGGTGGTGAGGCTCTGGACCAGGGCCAGGGCAGTGGCGGTGGAGAGGAAGGACAGATGAGGGAGACGGAGAACAGCAACTGGGGGGGGGGAACGCAGGCGGAGTGAACAGCGCTCTGCTGTCACCTGTCTGAGAGAAAAGCTGTCATGTAAAATAGAGAGTAAACTTGATTGACAGAGCTTCAGACGACATAACCAGGACCAACTTATCTTCTAAGGAGGCAGATTTGGGCTCACTGCTGGGAACTGAGAGCCAAAGCTGTCCAAGAATGGAAGTAGCTGCCTCAGGAGCCAGCGCGTGCCCAGCGCTGGAGATGCTCACCGGGGCGGAGTGGCCGACTCCCTGGAAACTGCAGGTGTGGGAGGATGGACGTGAGGGCCTGCGACTCTGTGACAGGGATAGGAAGGGTGCTGCAGATAGACAGCGTCGCCTGGGAGGAGGATGGGAGACGGGAGGGTGGTGATGAAGGAGTGGGTGGGGAACAGATGTCTGAGTCGAGTGGAGGGAGCAAACGGTGCGGGGAAGAAGTGAGTGGGATGAGGTTGTCTGCTTATGAGGCCCAGGAGTAGGATGAGGGCCTCAGCACTTCAAGTCCCCACTGCTCTGGGGTTGGGTCTTTGGGTTATGTGGCTCCCAGGTTACACGGGTCTGGGTTAAGAAAACAGAGTTCCATAGGACACAAGAGGGTATTTTCCTGAGTGTCTCCTGTCCCCCGCCTGCTACTGTAGGACCTCCAGGCCCCCTTAAAAGCCCTAAGAGCTGACTCACGTCTGCTCACAGACATGCTGACCTCAATGACAGCCTCTCCATGCCAGGTCCCAGTTCCATGCCCACTGCTGAGCAAGACCCTGCTGCCGTTGCCACTGCCGCCTCCGTCACCCACGGCAGACGTGCTGTGCCAATCCACTCTGCACTGGGACAACACCCCCGTGTGCTGTTGATATTGGCTCACCAGGGCCCTCCAGGCAGCAATGCTGAGCTGCTCACCCTGTGTAAGGGGTGAGGAGCCTTTTCTCCCAGCATTGAGGCACCCTCTGCCAATGGATTTCCAAAGCTTGGTTCCTCCCATGGGCCCAAGAAAGATTGCTCATTACAAGGTGGCAATTGCCTGGAAGGCCCAGGTTTCTCAAAGAAGAGAACTGAGCAGGTTGATCCTTACGACTAATTCCCCACCCTAGTCCACTTAGCTGGTCCAATGGCAAGGTCATGCGGGCAGCAGAGGCCATGATTGGGGGTTGCTCCTAGAAGGAGATATCATTGCTCATGTAGCATCTCTAAAATAAAAAGCACCATCTTTGAGTGCTCAGTGTGTGTCAAACACTGGTCCAAGGACTTTAAATGCGTGTTCATTTAACCCTCACAACAACTCTTAGGGAAGCATTGTTGTTCCTTTTTTACGGGTGTGGAAACAGGTTCAGAAAGTTAAGTGGTTCGCCTGATGACGTACAGCCAGCAGATGGCAGACCTAGGATTCAAACCCAGGTCTTTCTGAGTCTCGAGCACATTCATGCTCAAAACCACATCATTGTTCATGGTTCTGACCATACTGGTTCAGCTCGTCCGGTTTTCTAGGCCCAAACAATCACTTTGAGGAGGAATTTGGCTTGGCCATATCTACACGCACTTGCTTATTGATTCAACAAACAATGATGGTGCCCTTACTCTGTGCCAGGCTCTGTCCCCAGTGCTTAGGACACAGTGGTGAACAAACTCGCGGAGCTTCCAGTCCGGAAGGGGGTGACTTGAATGAACACACTACTTGAAGGGGCAGGCTGATCTCACCAACAGCATGGGCAGTTTGGAAAACCTTTGTGAGGCACCCGCAGCCCCATGGCTGTCACGTGGCCCTGGGAAAGGGGAAGTCAGGAGATACTGTTCTGGTCCTGGCTGCTCCTTACTAACTTCGATTTCCTTCTCTGGGCTCCGGTTTCTCATCAGTATAAACAAGGGTCGTGTTTAGATAGTTTCTTAGCTCTCTTCCGAGTTCACTGTCACCTGGGTCTGTAATGAGGGCGGGAATTGCTTAGCAGGATCAACCCTGGGCTTTTGCTGTGATGAACCAGGGACCACAGAGCTGGGGCAAGTCTGGAAGATTGGGCAGGTTTGAGTATGAGGAATCATGTTTAAAGGACCAGAGACATCTAGGAGGGTCCAAACAAGTTGGAGTCTGGAATCCAGTGGGTGAAAGCTTGAGGCAGTGGCACCAGAGGGAAGAAGATCCTCACAGGACCTGGACCCCCAGGGACCCTGTCAGGGCAGCCTGGTGCCCATGTCCATGTGTTCTCCCAGACCTGGCATATTGACTTGGATGAAATTCCAAAGTCAGGGGTTTGTGGCCTCTAATCTCCTGCCTGGAGAAGGGAACTCAGATCCATTCACATCATCACTGGGTCACAGACTCAGCTTTGTTCAATGAGTTACTGGAAAAAGTAACCAGAGGGAACCTGCATTGTGTTACTGTAGTGACAGCCACGCCCCAGACAACACTGTGACTTTGCAGATCAAATGCCTGGAACTGGAGCCTTCATCCCACTGGCGACATCCCAAGCAGGAAGGGTGGAAATGAACACCCAAAGAGGAAGGCGGACCTGTCTGGCCCTGCAGACGCGCCTTCCATTGTCTGCATGACAAATAGCTCACTACGGTGTCTCACCAGCTTCTCTGGGGAGGCGAGGAAAGCAATCATCCACCTGCATCCCGCCTTTCCACAGAGGGCATCTTGTCCGAAGGCAGTGATTCTTAGCACATTATTATCATTTCTTCTTTAGATATAAAAACGTCCAGGGCCACAGGCCAGTGAGTGCTGTCCTTGCTGTCCCTTGCTGCCTCTTGTCACACATTTTCACACCTTTTCCTTTCAAAGTGGACATTTACCTTGCCGTTTGTTTCATGGGTCAGATTTTTAAAATTTACCATAAAAGTAAATTATAGAACTGTGTTATCAAATGCGTAGCCACTAGCCATGTGTGGCTATCTTAATTAAAATAAAAATCTTTTAAATTCAGGTCTTCAGTCTTACAGGTTGCATTTCAAGTGCTCTGTAGCCACATTGTACACGTGGCTAGTGTGTTGGATAGCATAGAGTAGAGTATTTCCATCATTGCAGAAAGTTCTATTTGACAGCGCTATCGACCAAATATTTAGAAGGTACAGAAAATTATAAAGTTACATGGCAGTATAAATGTACTGGTTTTCCATTACTATGTAACAAATTACTACAACCTTAGTGACTTGACACATTTATTAATGTAATTTCCATGAGTCAGGGGTCCAGGCGGGCTTAGCTGGGTCCTCGCTCAGGGTCTCTCACGAGGCTGTAGTCAAGGTGCCAGCTGGGGCTCCGTCTGACCTGAGGCTCGAGGTCCTCTTCCAAGACCATCAAGTTGCTGGGAGAATTCAGTTCCTTGCAGCTGTAGATTGTGGCTTTCAGTTTCTGGAGGCTGCTGTCTCTGGAGGCACTTCACAACGTGACGGTTTCCTTCTTAAGACCAGCAGGGCAGCAGAGAGCATCTCTTACCTCTAGACTCTGTCTTCCAGGGGTCTCCCGATTAGGTCAGGCCCACCCAGGATAACCTCAGTTCTGATTAACTTAGAGCCAACTGATTAACCAATTAATTACATCTCAAAAATTCCTTCTCCTTTGTCATTTAATGTAAAATAATCACAGAGCGACATCCCATCATCTTTGCCGTAGTTTATCGATTAGGAGCACTTGCTTCTAGTCTCCTGGGTTCCCCCCTCAATCAAGAAGAGGGGATTATACAAAGTTGTGGATGCCAGGGGTCAGGACCCACGGAGGCCATCTGAGCATTCTGCTCACCACAATAAAGTATAGCAGCGTGAAAAGAAGACAAATAATGTAAATCTGTAATTCGACCATTAAAGGGAACCATTGCTAACATTTTGGTATATTTCCTTCCAGTCTTTTTCTGAGCATAATTCTTTTTACATTACTAAAATCATGCTGCATGTACAAATTGAATCTGGATTTTTTTTTACCACTATCATGTCATGAAAAAGTCATTATGAACGTCATTATTAATGGCTGGATAACATCCCACCTAGGGGTAGATTATGACTTATTTAATTGACTCCCTATTGTCAGATATGTGTGTTGTATCTAATTTTTTGCCTATTCTTATCAACACTGTGACAAACGTCTTTGTGCATAAATTTTTTCTACATGTCACACTATTTCTTTAGAATAGATTCCATATGGAAATTATTGACTTAAAGAGTATGGCAATTCGTAAGGCTCTGGATACACCTGACTACCCGCTTTCCCCAAATATACCAACTGACACTCCCCGGCAGGGGTGAGCAGGCCCATTTGCTGCCAGGGATCATGGTCTGGACCCTCTTGGTTTTGATTGAGGTGAGATGGTTGAGCCTGCCCAAGCAGGATCACAGGAACTCCAGCTTGGTCTCCCCACGGGACTGGGGGCCTCCCCCAAATCAAGCAGGGGTAGCCCAGATTCTTCATCTGCCCCCGGGACTTGACCAGCCTTTACCAAGAAGCACAACTTTCCCCTGTCCAAGAAACTGATGGATGCCAGGCTGGGCTGGGGCCGCCTCCAGACCTCCCAACATTCAGAAAAGGAAGAGTGGTTCCCTACTGTCAGGGTTTTACCTGCCGTCTGAGCACAGTAACGGTGTGCTGCAAGAGAAATGGGAACATTAAGAAATATTTTGAAATTTAGGAAATCTGTGCCCAGGTTCTGGGGGATTTCTTCATTTTTCAGAGAAAACCCGCCCACACCCACCACCAGTTTATTAGAGAGCAACTTCCTCTTTCCCTGTTGAGATTCACATCATGGAGAGGAGAAGATATTTCTGTTCCGGTACTGAGCATGCTCAGTGAACAGGAAAAAACTCTCTCTTCTCTTATTTTTCTACTCACACAACACTTCTGACACCAGATATGGGGGTTTTCCACACCAAGCAATTCTGACACTAGCTGCCTGGAGTTAGCACGGACCCCAAAGGTCAAGGGCTCAGACCCACAAAACAACTCCCCCTCCCACTTGAGATGCCAGTTGCAAGTAGTGGGTCCCCAGCTTACCCACAACTTCTGTCCAACTTGGCTACAAACCAGAAGTTCCCAAGACCCCCTCCTCAGGTTTGACAATTTGTTAGAGTGGCTCATAGAACCCAGGAAAGCAGTTTACTTACTATTGCTGATTTGTTTCAAAGAATATATATATATATATGCATATAAGGATACGTATATATAGTTTTTGCTCAGAAAGATTAGCCCTGAACTGACTTCTATTACCTGTCTTCCTCCACTTTATATGTGGGTTGCCACCACAGCATGGCTAACGAGTGGTGTAGGTCCGCTCCCAGGATCCGAACCTGTGAACCCAGGCTGCCAAAGCAGAGGACAGAACTTAACCACTATGCCACAGGGCTGGCCCCTGAAAGGATGTTTTAAAAGATACAAATGAACAGCCAGATGAAGAGATACATAGGGCAAGGTCTGGAAGGGTCTTGAGCACAGCAGCTTCTGTCCACACAGAGTTGAGGTGCGCCGCCCTCCCAGCACATGAATTGTATGCACCAACCTGGAAGCTCTATGAACCCTGGACTTTTGGGATTTATTTGGAGGCTTCATCACTTAAGAATGATTGGTTATTAACTCAATTTCCAGCCCCACCCCCCTTTCCAGAGAACGGAGGGCAGGGCTGAAAGTTCCGAGCTTCTAATCATGGCTTGGTCTTTCCAGAGTCACCTCATTAGAACAAAAGATGCTCCTATCACCCAGGAAATTCCAAGGGATTTAGGAAGCTCTGCGTCAGATGCTCCTATCACTCAGGAAATTGTAAGGGTTTTAAGAGCCCTGTGTCAGGAACCAAGAGCAGAGACCAACATATATATTTTTTCTATTATTTCTCACTCAGGAGTTCCCTTTCTGCTTCAGCCACACGAGTGAGCAGCAAAGGCAAGACCTGGCCCCTCAACCACTGGCAAGCCCCCACCTCCTTGCAGGACCCAAGCATCACTCTCCCTCTGGCTGTTGTTTCAGGTCCTCATCCCAGCTCTGCCACTCACTAGCAGTGTGACCCTGCGTAAGACACTCCCTACTTTGGGTATCAGTTTCCTTCTTTGTAAAGAGAGGGTGTTGAATTCCAACGAGCTTAAGGTCCCTTCCATCCCTATCATTTTATGACGTATTTGAATTTCCTCTGCTACAATGCAATCTACATATCATGTACTTAATGTTCATTTTATGATGCGTAAATATCATAAAAATGGCATTCACTGAGAGAATTGGTCTCTGTGTTTAATCCGCAAGCATTTATTGTGTGTGAGCAGAGCTGATGCTGAGCTGAAAGATACAGAAATGATGTAGAGTGACAGAATCTGAGGTGCTGGCATTGATGTGGGCCTTGGGTGTCTCAGCCTGGAGGCCTGCCCCTTCCTCATTCCTACTAGTTCTGGGATGAGGCTCCAAGGTCTCTCTTTCCTAGTAGAGCCCTTAGAGGGCACCACCCAGGCTCTGAAAACCACTGCAGCCCAAAGTCCACCGCTGTGTCTCCTCGCCCTTGGGTTGGAATGCTTGGAGCGGATAAGTTTGCCCACCCGCTTTGGACTCAGTCTGCTGGTCTCACTTGGAGAGGAGAATGGAGGTTGGGCTGCCTCTTCTGCACTGGGGCGTCCTGGGGCCACTCTGTTCATCCACATGCAGGTTGCCCTGACAGGTGCCCAGGTGAAAGGGAGACTGGGCACTGGAGCCCCGCTCACATTCCACTTGCCGAGGTCTGTGCTGTAATACAGGTGCGTTTGGCTGGAGGAAGGAGCACCTTTTGCAAATTTGCACAAAGGCGCCCTCTGGGCTAGTGGTGGCTCTGGGTTTCCCAAGCTCCTGCAGTTCCACCTGTCCTCCCCTTGGCCCATGTCTCCATTGCCACATGTCTTAGAGTTCCTCACCTCTTCTCATCCCCTGAAATGTGACTCTGGGACCATGTGATCTGTCCTTGGGTGTTTCTTCTTGAACTCCTTCCTGTATGCGTCCTTGTTACTGCCCTAGTCGCTTCTCAGACTTCAGACTAACTCTGTCAACAGCTCATTGTTTAGCTGAGCTGAGAACCAGTATATCAGGAAAGCCTGGCTTCAGTGAAAGCAAAGTACCAGAGTGTTAGCAGGAAAGTTCAAAAACGTAGGGGAATATGTTCACAAAATAAACAGGGGGTTCCTGAGGACGTAAGGAAAGGGACTGGGTTGGGAGACGCCAAGGAGGACACGAGCCTGGGATGGGAGGGCTAAGCTGATGGGCATACCAGAGTAAGAAAGTGCTAGATCCAGAAGGGGCTCCGGGGGCAAAGCGAGTGGTGTCTCCTGCTCTCCCCAGGACACACAGCCCCCAGAGCATCAGAGCGTGCCAGGAGCTGCAGGCAGGGATGGGGTGGCCGTGGGTTAACATCTATAAAGTTCCTGGAACAGGGCCTGGCACACAGTAGGTGCTATGTAAGTGTTTGATAAATAAATATAGACACAGCATTGATATTCCCTGGCTGCCCTTTATCTCAGGAGGCAGCCTGGCTCCCAGCAAACGAGCCACAGGAGGTCCCTCAGGGTCTGCAGCAGCAGATTCAAAGGGCAGAGCTGACTGTAGGAAGAGTTTTCTCACCCACATCTTTATTATCTTCACTCCATGGTCCTCTCCTTTCCCCACCCACCCTTGGAATAGACTATTATCGAATCCTTTACACGCCAAAGTCTAAAGACTGGCCTGTCCCTAGACTAGACTATAACCTTCTTGAAGACAGATCCCAGGTCTATCGTGTTCACTTTTGCATTCCTAGGAAAGCACTGCATCCAGCACACAGTAGATGCTTGTTAATTCCTTGTTAAATGAACATATGGCCCAGCTCCGAGGCAGACTGAGCCTGCAAGTAGATGCTAATTAGGACATTTAAGGAGAAGTCAGATCAAAACCGAACAGATTAATTACAGAACAGGCTCAGTGGGGTCAACATGGAGGGTCTGCTTATTGGTGTCCATGTAGGAAAGGGTTAACTCAGCAGGCCTGGGTTCCCCAAACCCTGTGCATTCCAAAGAAAAAACTATCTTCAGGACTGGCCCTTGACCCAGCTTCTAGGAGACAATCTTTGAGCCCCGGCATATCCTGCTTGATAAGGGTTGAGATCAAGATAAAACTTGGTAAGAGTTGTTTCTATGCCTGGGGCCCTGGGCCACAGGGTATCCATTTGACCAGATAGTTTATGCTGACAAAGTGATTTGTGGCGAATGCCTGTTTTTGTATGCCTAAGGCCCTGGTTATCTGTATTGGTTTGACCTTTAGGTGGGCAGGGAGCTAGAGACTGAGTAACTAAGGTCAGTCACCTGAGCATGCATGCCTACATGACTGGCCCCCCGACAAAAACTCTGCACAGCTAGGCTTGGCTGGGCTTCTCTGGTTGGCAATACTTTGCATGTGCTGCCACACATAGTTTCTGGAGGAATTAAGTGCATCCTCGTGCAACTCTCCTGCGAGGAGACACCTGGAAGGTCAATACTGATTTCTCCTGGACTGCACCCCATGTGCTCTTTCCCTTTGCTGACTTTAATCTGCGTCCTTTTGCTGCAATAAACCATAACTGTGAGTATAAGGGATTTCTGAGTCCTGTGAATCCTTCTAGTGACTCACTGTGCCTGAGAGTGGCCCTGGGGACCCCCAAGACAATGTCTGTGATGAAAGAAGCTCAGAAGTGGAATAATCTTCATCTTCAGCTGCATTAATGCCTCTCCACGGAAATACTTCATTCATTCATTCATTCATTCGTGCAACAAATATTTCTTGAACAGCTGCAATGTGTCAAGGTCGCATTCCAGGCACTGGAGGGCACCAGTTAGTGAAACAAAGATCTCTGTCCTCACGGAACTTGGGTTCTAGCAGGGGCAGGGGGACAGCCTATAAGCCATAAACATAACAAATAAGATGATAAATGCTATAGTAAAAGAAAAAAAGGCAAGCAGATACAGGGGATCAGGGTCCTGGAGGTAGAGGTGGGGCTCATTGAGAAGGTGAGATGTGGCTTGACGGAGATGAGAGAGTTGGCCATGTGGGTTACTGCTTAGAAAGTTCTCTGGAGGACCTGCCCTGCCGCTCGAGTGTCGGGCAGTGGTTCTCATTCTTTAATGAACACCATAATCACTTAGGGAGCTTGTGAAAAGAATAGATTTCTAGACCCCTTTTGTGTGCGGGGAGGGGAAGGAAGATTAACATTTTCAACCAGCACCTCCAGTCAGTCTGTGAACCGCAGGGAGAGACCGGCCACTTAGGTAGCCTGGAAGGAGGACAAGACAAAGCCCTCGCCCTCGAAGAACTTACTCTTTAGTGAACTGCTAGAAGGGGAGCTGGATAAAATGTCATGCCTTTTGGAGCATTTCTCTCCCATTAATATATCCATGGGGCTTTCTGAATTGACGATTGCTGAGAGTAGAGAACTCTAACGGGATAAAGTTCGAGGAGCTGGGGTAGAGGGATTAGGGGCGGCAATGAGAACTCCTGCAATGAAGACCTGGGCTCCCGGGAGCAGCCAAGGATGGAGACCCCGAGAAAGGTCTCTCATGGGAAGGCAGGAGGGCTCTCAGTCTTCCTAGGTTTTCCCAGAGGTGGTTCTGCCTGAAGGGAGAGTCTTTGGTGATGGAGACTGGAGAAACAGGAGGGGCCTTGGAGTGAGTAGCAAACGCTGTCAGTTCTGCCCGCTGACCGCCCTCAGCTCCCCTTTGCCAGCTCCGTGTCCATCCCCGGCTTCCGCGTGTGCACTCCCAAAGGCTCCTGTCAACTGTCCTCAGAGGGGACATGGGTTTTGGAGCCGCTTCACCAGAGGCACCCAGAACTGGAAGTGCCGGCGAGTCTCCATGCCCTGGGGCAGTCGGAGGCAGTGACTGACAGGTGCAGGAGTGGGAAAGAACCGTCCCTCTGCGCTGAGGGGGGACAGGCTCTGGGCTACAACGGAGCTCCCTGCGGGATCAGGCGGAGGCTGGAGTTCGGCCGAATCAAACCCAGGCTTCTCCTTTCCTGCTCTGCTTTCCCGTCCCCTGTGGGCGGGGGTCCTTCCTCAGTGAGCCACTCGTGCAGGAATCTGTCTGATCTGACCTAAGACGGGGGACAGTTCACGGACCGCAGCAACCTGAGCCTGGCTCACCGTTCTTCAGGGAGAAGGGACAAAACGAGGGGCAGGAAAGCTGACTGTTCCCATGGCGGCCTGGAGAAGCCCTCCCTTCCCCTTCCCCAGCTGGACCCCCCAAACCTGCCTGGCCCGGCTTCTCTGGAAAGGGCGTTGTCAGTGCCCGGCGGGAGGTGGCACCAGCCTCGACTGCCCAGAACCACGGGAAACTGATGCCAAATGCAAACCCAACACGGATTCCAGGCAAAGCCTCAGGTGTCAATCTGGAGCCCAAACTCGAGGCAAATAACTTCAAAACTCACACAGAGAGGACTCACCCTTTTTAATAAGTCTAGAAAGCTGTCCAGACAGTTGAGGATGTGCTGAGACCAACAGGAAACCTTGGCTAAAGAATCAGCTTTCCGTCCCATCTTTGCTCGGCCTGCCCTCTGCTGGAGTGACTCCTGAACAGCCCTGCCTCAGGAGGGAGGGAGCCCAAAGCAGGAGGCCTCCAGAATCCCACCCAATCCTGCTCATCCTTCAATGTCCAATTTAAGGTCACCTCCTCCAGGAAGCCGCCCCAGATTCTTGCAGCTGGAAGCAAGTTCTTTACTGCAAGCTCTCATAGCCCTTCATTTACACTTCCCTAATGGTGCTGTCTACCTGATGTCATGGCTATGAGGTACATATGTTATCTCCCCCACTAATTTGTGAGCTCCCAAGGGAAAAGGATTTTTTTGTTTGTTTTTTACAATTTACTCTCAAATGATTTTGCATCTACCCGGGAATATCTCCTACAACTAAGCCCTAAATTTACATTATTAAAGAGACTCCTTTGAATTCAATTACATCTCCAAAAAGACCCAATTAAAATATATAACTGAAAAGATGTAAACATCTTGCCTGGATTGTGAGTCATTAACCACTTTGGGCATTAGTGCATTAGCAGAGCCCAGAGCTCAGAGCCAGGGTGTTATGGGAAATTTTTTTAGGTGGCAAAGAAAGATGAGAAAAAGAAGAAGGCTAAAGAATCAAGGAGGAGAGAGTTGAGCGTGAGGCACTTCTAGAGACAATGATTGGTCAGGCGGGGGAGAGCTTGGGGCGTTGGAGGGAAGCAGAGAGGAATTAAGGCAGAGGGAGAGGTTCCAGAAGGAAAGGTGTGGGTCACCTATCAAAGGGGCCATTGTGTCTTGTAGGACCCAAAAGAAATTACTGGCTCCAAATGCAAAAAGAAAACAGTAAACTGAAATTAATAAATACTGAATGAAATGTCAGTAAAACATAACATTACGTCAACTTCATTAATTGCTAAATTTAACATTTATAAATATTCATTCTGTTTGCAAAGGATTTGTGGGTTAGATTTTCTCACTTTGTAAGAATTCCTGAGTAGAGGGGGTGACTCCTGAGAAATTGTAGCCAATTGCAAATTAAATATCACTCGTAGCCAAACAATTTTCAAAGCAAAATTATAAAACTCCTTTCAAATTTGCAGGGCAAAATTATGTTTAATGTAGGAGGTGAGTATATTTTAATATATTTGATATAATAAGAGGAGGAGTCCCTGGAGCTTACACAGTTTTTTAAGTGGTCTGAGTATCAAAGATCCATTTCTTTCATTCCCTTCAATTTCACTCTTGATGACATCATAGTCCTCGCCTTCCACAAACAGACAAGCACTCATACACAAGCTGCTTCCTTCTCCGAAACACAACTGGAATTTACTTTCTCGTCTTCCTGCATGGGCCAATCCCATACAATGAATCCATTGATTCGGTGCTTGGAATAGATCACTGAAAAGTCTTCCTGTTCCCAAGGGACCCCCCCAGAGGGAACCAGTGTTATTCATTTCTTATGTATATTTTCCAAGTATCTTTTGCATTTACAAGCCCCAACAGAATACATATTCTCCACCTTTCCTTTGTACGTAGCTATTAATATATTGCATCCATTACTCACGCTACCATGTTCCTTGTCCTTTCTACTTCACAATTGAATCCCCTTTTAAAAACCCAAAATTATGAGGAAACTACTAGTAACCCTCCCCCAAAAATGGTCAGAAGGGGGAGAAACATACAGCCCCTTAGGAGTAGAAGCAATTTGTATCTAGTCAGAAAACGCTCAGCTACAGAATGTAGTTAAAGAGAACTCAAGTCATTTTACGCAGAAACAACTTAGACCTTGATAGAGAATGCCAAAGTGAGAGAATATGGAATGGGTGAGCCCTGTAGAAGCCTGATGGCCAAGAGTGACATGTATTTTATTGCAAGAGAAACAGTGATGGAGAAGGCCAGTGTGTCATCTTTCTCCTCTCTCTCCACGTCTTCCTCTCTTATTCTTGCTGGAAATAAAATAGATTGCCAAGAAGTCTGGGGGAATAGCCACATGGAACCAAAGAGAAGCCAGTTATTCAATAAAAGCTGAGCACGCACTTGGTGGGCGGGGGGATGGCTGTGGGTTGGAGGGCCTGGTCACAGCAAGGCTGCAGAGAACTGACCACTGATGCCAGAGATGAGAGGAGTTAAGGGAGGAAAAGAAGAAAACCTGAAGTTTAGTCAAGCCATGTTTTCTCCACTTGCATCTAGAAACTTAGAGAATTCTATGAAGTGATATTTACTTGGTGGCTGCTGTGTACCAGGCAGGAAGACACAGCAGTGAGCAAAACAGATCAAGTCCATGTTTCACGGGGCTGATTTTCTAGTCAGGGAGAAAGATAACACACAGTTCCATGGGAAATATACGTGAAATAATATCAGGTTGTGATCAGTGCTACAAAGACACAGCAAACAGGGCAAGGGGCCAGAGAGTGACAGGATTATGGAGGGATGTGACTTTAGATGGGGTAGTCAGGGAAGGCCTTTCTGGGGCTGGGACGGTGTTTGAGTAGAGACTTGAATAAAGTGAAGGCTTGAACCATCCCAGCACCTGCGTGATGAATGTTCCAGGAGGGAGCAACAACCCTTGGCAATGTGCTGGGCTTGGTGGGAGAAGAGGTTGGGGAGTCGGTCATATCAAGCGGAGTCCCAGGGAGAGAGGCTCATTAGTGGGGTGACACCAGCGTGTAAAAAAACGAAATGGGTGGCAGGCCCCAAGTTGTAGTGGTTAAGTTCAGCGTGATCTGCTTTGGCAGCCTGGGTTTGCTGGTTCCAGATTCCAGGCATGGAACTATACCACTTGTCAGCTATGCTGTGGTGGCAACCCACATATAAAGTGGAGCAAGATTAGCATAGATATTAGCTCAGGGCTAATCTTCCTTGAAAAAACAAAAGAAAAAGAAATGGAATAGGATAGAAAAGAAAACATCAGAATGCACTGCGTGTGGTGCAGTCAGTATTGTTACAGGAAATTTTTATTTCAAATATGTATGTGTGTACAACACAAATAGGATTTTTTTTTCTTTTTCCTTTTTTCGCTGAGGAAGATTAGCCCTGAGATAACATCTGCTGCCAATCCTCCTCTTTTTTTGCTTGAGAAAGATTAGCCCTGAACTAAAGTCTGTGCCAATCTTTCTCCACCTTATATGCGGGTCACTGCCACAGCATGGCTGACGAGTGGTGTAGGTCCACACCTGGGATCCAAACGAGCAAACCCAGGCTGCTGAAGCAGAGGGTGCCAAACTTATCCACTATGCCATGGCGCCAGCCCCAGGATTTCTTACACCAGGTGTCCCAGTCAGAAAAGTCTGAAACCCATTAATTTAAAGTTACTTAATCTGGACTTAGACCATCTTTACAACACACACACATATATTCACATATATATAGCAATATACATGATACACATATATAGTAATATTCATACACATATATAGTAATAAACTTTCTATTTTGGAATAATTTTAGATTTATATAAAAGTTAGAAAAATAAAATACAGACAGTTCCCATTTACCCCTCACTGAGTTTCCCCTAATGTTAACATCTTAAATTACCATGGCATATTTGTTAAAACTAAGAAAACAACATTGGCATATTATCATTAACTAAGCTCCTCTCGGCTCTGTCTGGATTTGAGCAGTTTTCATGGCTTTCAGTGCCAGGACCCAGTCCAGGCCACTGCACTGCACTTAGTCATCAAGTCTCCTTAGCCATCTCCTGTGTGTGATAGTTTCTGTTTCTCCTTGTTTTTCATGAGCTTGACAATTTTGAGGCGTATTGGTATAAGGTATTTTGTAAAACGTCCCTCAATCTACAAACCCTCCAGAGGTGTGGAGGCTCTTTCTGGCATAATTCTCACGATTAGAGTGGGCTTATGGGTTTTTAGGAATAATCCTACCGAGGTGAGGTGGCTTGTGTCACATCCTACCAGGGGTGTGTGATATGAACCCGACATCACTGTGATGTGAACCTTGATCGTCTGCTTCAGGTCGTGTTTGCCAGGGTTCTCCACCATAAGGTGACTATTTTACCCCTTTCCACGCTGTATTCTTCCGATGTGAGTCACTAGGTTCAGCCCACACTCAAGGGGGTGAAAATTAAGCTCCACCTCCTAAGGGTGGAGGCTTTACTTAGATTATTTGGAATTCTTCTATAAAGAAGACATTTGTCCTTTGTCTCCCATCTATTTATTGAATCACTAATTTATACCAACATGGACTGAGGTATATTCCATCCCGTGGGTTGTAATCCAATACGACGCCGTTTATTTTGTTGCTCAGATTGCTCCAGCTTTGGCCACTGGGAATTCTTTCAAGTTGGTTCCTGTGTCTCTTTGACATCCCTTTGTTTTCTGAGCGCTTCTTGGCTTTCTCTAAATTGTTGATCTTTATATTTCTAAAGTCTTGCTCTGCAGTGGATTACTTTGTTGTTGGTTTTTCCTAGCAATAATTTGCACATTTATACTCATATCAGACAGGAGCTGGAAGGGGGGAAGCAAACAGGTGGAGACCCTGGCCGACCCCCAATAGCTGTTCTCTCCTTCTTCCACAATTACAGAGGCCACCAAGTAAACCTTCCTTTCCTAGCCTTTTCTGCAGCCAGATGTGTCTACTGACTGAGTTCTGGCCAATGATGGGAGCGATGTAAGCCACTCCCGAGGCCTTGCCCTTAAAAACGCTGAGCGTCAATGAGCTCCCCGAGTCCCTCTCCTCCTTCCTGCGCCGGCACCTGGTGGGATCCACAGCCCCCATTTTCTATTAGCAGCTGCAGCGGGAGCCCACATCCTGCTTCTAGGAGAGTTTCTCCAGCAGCTGAACTGAGGGAGTCCCCCAACCTGTTCTCCATCCCTAGGATATTTCACAAAACCACACAACAGGACGGACAGCCAGCCAAGACCACCAGAGAGTGGACCTCCACAGTGGAACAGCGCACAGCTAAGTGGCCGGCTAACACAGGGCTCCGGCAAATGTGCTCAGGAGGAGATGAGACGCCTGAGCAAGCGCAGCCCGGGCCCCCCCTCGCCCAGCGCACATCCCTTCTCAGAAGGCGCCTGCGCAGAGGTGGCAGACTCCGAGGCTCGGCTCGAGGCCAGCTCCTCACTCAGTGGTACTAAGTTGCCTTGGTTAGTGGCAAAAGGGGACATGGTTCCAATTTCACTTTTCTTTCCTCTCTCTCCCTCTTCCCTACTCCTTTTTAATTATAACAAATGCTAAATGATCAGAAAACATGAAGTCTTTGAGAAATTAAAAAAGCAAAGTGATATTCTGAATCCTGGGTAAGAATCAAGGGAAACTAACATTTATGGAGTTCCTACTATATGCCAAACGGTGTGTCGCACAAATGATATTATTCTTCACAGCAAAGCTGAAAGACAAGTATTTTGTCTTTAACTGTTAAAAGGGAGGAGGTGGTCAGAAAAGTGAAGTAACTTTCCCAAGGTTGCACGGCGGGAAGTCAGCAGAACTGAAACTGGACTCAAGGCTGCCTGTCCCCAGCTCTTTGTCTTGCCTTGTCATTTCTGTGTCTCTGGGGGTGCTCAGGGCCGGCCATACATTTTGTATTTTGCTACTTGGCCCTGCTCTCTGTGGAGGGGTTGTTTGTTGGAACCCAGCACAGGAGCTCTAACATCCAGACAGCTTGGCTCCCTTTCCCCCTGGGCAGCTGTGACAGACTCTCTCCCACTCTGACACTGGACCTTTGCTGGTGTCAGTGTCCGTCCTGCAGCCCTGGAGTCTGTCTGGGTTCTTCTCATATCATCACGTGTGGGAAAGTGTACCGGGAATTGAAGGAAGAGCTGTAGGCAGGGTCTCTGAACAGAAGCCACAGACACTGCCTAGCGATACAGAACCAACTCAGGTGTTCTATGAAAACTTGCAGAAGGCTTGTGGGGTGGTTTTCCACCTGCTGCTAACATCATCTGAGTACCCTGGTGCTTAATTGAATGAGCTCTGGATTCAGACAGCCTGGGTTCATCTGCAGACTTTGCTGCTTTCCTGGTTATCTATTGCTGTGTAACAAGCTGCTTTGAAACGTGGTAGCAACCATTTTATTATACCACATGATTTTGTGAGTCAGGAATTCAGACAGGGCTCGGCAGGACAATTCTTTTGTCCATATGACATCAGTGAGGTCACTTGGTGGTATTCAGCTGACAACTGAGCTGGTCTGAAGGGTCCAATGTTTCATGTACACATCTGGTGCATTGAGGGGTTAGCTGGAAGGCTGGGCTCAGAGGGGGCCCTGTTTTCTTTCGGTGTGGTCTCAGGGCATCTCCACATGGTCTCTCCAGCAGGGGTGCCAGATTTCTTAAGTGGCAGCTAGTGCTGCAAGAGACCAGGCTACCAGTCCTCTTAAACGCTGGGTCTCGAATTCACATAGCACCCTTTCTGCTGTCAAAGCCATCAGAGGCGTGCCCAGATCCAAGAGGTGGGAAGAGACCTCACCGCTCTACGGGAGGAGCGCGGACAATCACTCATCACGGCTACTCACACCTCTGTCCTCGGGCACATTTCTTAACTGCTTTGTGCCCCCCTTTCCTCACCTGGACCAATGGAGCTAATAATACAAATCTCATGGAACTGTTGTTACCAGATCAGAGAGTTTATGTAAACCACTCAAGATGTTGCCACGATGTGTTACGCACTCAATAAATGGTAGCTATTCCAGTGCCGTGGTTAAGTTCACAGGCTCTGGAGTCAGATGTGTGGGATTCAGTCCTGCCACGGCAACTGTATGACCCTGAGCTAGCTACCTAACTTCTTTTTGCCTCCATTTTCTCCTCTGTAGTTACCTCGTAGGAGTGTGTTATTAGGGTTAAATGAGATAATACGCATAAGCACCGGCTCATAGAAAACACCCACATGTTGTTTGGGCAGTAGGAGCGGGTTCCGGACTCAGAAGGAGTATATCTTCCTCACCATGGGCTGCACTGATCTCTAGGTTAACACCCTGGGCACTCTTAAGGAAAGTGAGGGCAATGTGGAGGTGCCATGTGACACTGAATGCTGCCAGTGGTCCTTCTGGTCATGACTGTGAACCAGGTACCAGGTACAATGGGGTGGATGCTGCCTTGTAGAGGAGTTGATGATCCCACCACAAAGTACAGCGAAAGAGTTGTTGGTTGTTATTTCTGGGCCACAAGAAACGCATCCACCCAGACAGGGTAAGGCAGATCTTTTCACCTCCTAGAAGAGATCAGAAGGAAATCTCAGAACAAAACCAAAGCAAAGAAACAAAACTGCCAGAGGCTTTCAGGAAGAATGTGTCCAGAGTTGTGCCATCCAGGCAGCATTTGGGGATTCTGCAGAGCCCGGAGAGTGGCTGGTGTCACGGAGACTCTGGACTCAATGGACTGGCAATTGGGTAATCCCCACATCACAGAGGCCAAGGTAGCAATAGAAGGAGATTGCACCATCAAACCTCAGAGTTGGGAGGGATCCCAGAGGCCCTACCCGATGCGTGAATAACTTCTATATTCTAGAACAGTGGTCCTCAACATCTGCTTGCATACCCCAGAGGAAAATGGCTCATTATCTCTGGTGGTGGCTCGTTTCATTTATATACATTTGTGAGTATTGGTTTTCTCTTAAGGAAAATCTGGGCTTTCCTGGACCGGTTCTAGTTCTGCTCTCTCGTAGCACACAAACAAGTGTAATAACACACACTAGTCTTCTAGACATTTTAAATCAGTTCCCCATCCCCTCCAAGCCTTCTCTTCACCAGGACAAACAGCCGTAGCTCCTTCAGTTGTGTCTCAGTAATGTGATCTGAACTCCTTCCACCAGCCTCACCATTCTTCTCTTGACCTTCTCTTTCTAGATATAAAGTAAGATAACCCAGGTACCCCACAGCCAGAAAAACAAAAACAGCTTTTAATTTATCTGTGTTCCCCCATCTACTCTTTAGCTCCATTCTGACACTTTCTTGGTACTCTAGTGTCTGAGGATGCTACTTTTTTCACATCATGTGGTGGATTAAAAATGGCTGCAAATTCTTTGCTCCTCTTCCCATCAAGATGGAGCCTATTTCTCCACCCCTTGAATCTGGGCTCACCTTTTTTTTTTTTTTTCCTGCTTAAGAAGATTTGCCCTGAGCTAACATCTGTAACTGATCTTCCTCTATTTTGTATGTGGGCCACTGCCACATGGCCACTGATGAGTGGTGTAGGTCCATGCCTGGGAACCAAACCTGGGCCACTGAAGCAGAAGGTGCTGAACTTAACCACGGGGCCACCGGGGCTGGCCCCAGGCTGGCCTTTTGATTTGTTTTGGCCAACAGAACATGGCAGAGGTGATGTATGACTTCCAAGCAAGGCTCAAGAGGCTATCAGCTCCCTCTTTGGTCCTCTCGGGATTCTGCCCTGAGGCTACAATGCTGAGAAGAAGTCAAGGACATGAGGACCAGTGGAGAGAGACGTCCAACTCTCTCAGACATTTCATCCATCCCAGCTGAGGCCCCAGACCCATGAGTGAGACCAGGCTGTACTGTCCAGCCCAGAACAGAGCTGCACGAGTGGGACCAGGAGAGACCAAAATAAGAACTGTCCTTTCAACCTGCAGAATGGTAAGAAATAATAAATTATTGATCTTTTAAGCTGCTAAATTTTGGGTAATTTATTATGCAGCAATAGATAGCTGATACGTTTACAGGAGAAGTGATTTTATTGGGTGCTTTTGCTGTACACTTACCCAGAGGGTTTTTTCCCCTTGAAATAGTAAAATATTTATATACCAACCTTCTCTCCCTAGGTGTCCCCAGCTTAGGGCCCTCTGCCATGGTGGGAGAGAGTCCAGCTTCTTGTTGTGCCAATCAGCCACATCACTGCTAAGAATGTGTGCCCAGCATGGGAATGAACTGCCCAAGCCAGGAAACTAGACCCCTCTTTTAAATGACAGTTGTCATAGAAAAACAGGATGTCTGAAACTGACATCAAAGAATAGTGTGTTCTCCAGTGGCTGGTATCTGGCCGCCTGATATTGGGAGGAAGTTAGCCAGCCAAGGGAAGCACAGTGGCAGATAGAAGAGGCTGAGCGATGGCCTTTCTGTGGAGTCAAGAGAGGAACAAAATAACTTCCGTTTCCGAGAAGTTGTTTCTTTTTTTAACAAATATCTTTTTTTGGGTCTTTGGATTCCCAGCTAGCAAGATGTTAACAATTATAGAAATCAATTCATTCCAACAAACAGTTCTGACACCTGTTCGGTGCCCCATCTTGTGTGTGGGGATGCAGCGGTACACAACCCAGTTTCTGCCCTCAAGGAGGTCAGGTCAGGGCGGTTCAAGTCTGGAAGCCTTGGTTGCACGTAGCAGTGAGTGTAAATCTTTCAAGATATCTGCAGCTGCTGTGATACGACGTGACAATATCTGTGGTTTCCATTGGCGACAAAGTTCCAGGTGCTGCTAATTCAACTGGAGTTTATTGCCCACATTCATAATTGAAGAGAATGGTAATTTTCATTTAGAAATCAGAAAATAAAGATTTTTTTCATTCAAGTTCGCAGGCTCCCTAAATTCCATCCACAGACGCTGGCTTCAGATGCCCTGTGTCATGTACCAATGAAGGGAGGAGACAAAACAGCTGTCTCCACGTCATCGGAGCCCGCGCGCTCACCTCTCACCTCTCAAGAAGCAGCAACGTTCAGCCTCACTGAGGGGGCCCAAGCCCCAGAAGTGCACGTGTCCTGGGGCAGGGAAGTCATCCCCATCTTGGGATGGCTTTAGGAACAGGACTGTCAGGCGCTCAGGCCGTGCTCTTTTTCTCGGAGCCATCTGGCCTCCATGTCCCTCGTTGAGTCCACACCAGTCCCCTTGCTGCAACAGGTCCCTCTTCTGGCCCCTAATTTCTGCTCCTGAATAACTTGGATTTGCAGTGGACTTGGCTTGCCATATAGTACCTTATTTTTTGAGGCTTTAAAAAACTTTTTATTTGAGATAATTTCAAATTTATAGAAAACTTGCAAGAATGGTACAGAGAACTCAGTATACACTTTACCCATGTTCACCAATTTTTTTAAATTGAGGTATAATTGACTTATAACATTATACTAATTTCAGGTGTGCAACGCAATTGATATTTGTCTGTGCTGCAAAATGATCACCACAGTAACTCTAGTTAACATCCATCACCATACAGTTGCCAAAGTTTTTTTTCTTTCATGAGAAGTTTTAAGATAGACTCTTTTAGCAACTTTCAAATATGCAATACAGTATTATTAAATATAGTCACCACGCTGTACATTACATCTCCATGATTTATTTATTTTATAAGTGGAAGTTTGTACCTTTTGACCCCCTTCACCCATTTTGCCCACCCCCCACCCCACCTATGGCAACCACCAATCCCTTCTTTGTATCTATGAGCTTGGTTGTTTTTTTTTTTTTTAGAATCCACATATAAGTGAGATCATCCAGTATTTATTTCACTTAGCATAATGACCTCAAGTTCCATCAATGTCGTCACAAATGGCAAGATTTCTTTCTTTCGTTTTTTTTTTTGCAAGGGAAGATTTTCCCTAAGCTAACATCTGTTGCCAATCTTCCTCCCCCCACCCCCCGCCACAAAGGCCCAGTACAGAGTTCCGTATAGTTGAAAGCTCTTCTGGTTCTTCTGTGTGAGCTGCTGCCACAACATGGCTACAGACAGATGAATGGTGTGATTCTGTACCCGGGAACCAAACTTGGGCCGCCAAAGCAGAGTGTGCTGAACTTTAACTGCTAGGCCATCAGGGCTGGCTCAGGATTTCATTTTTTTAATGGCTGAACAATGTTTCATGTTCACCAATTTTTAACATTTTGCCATATTTATTTTGTCATTCTCTCTATACATAAATATGTATATATTATATGCATATATACATATATACATTATAATATATACACACACATAATCTTTTTCTGAACAATTTGAGAGTAGAATGCATACATCATGTCCTTTTACTCCTAAATATTTCAGTGTGCATTTCCTAAATATGGTTATGCTCTTATATTTCCACATTACAGTGATCAAATTCTGGAAATTTACCATTGATGTATTACTTTTATCTAACCTATAGGGGTACTATAGTGTACATAATCATACTATACATATATAGTATACTATAGTGCACATTCCAACTTCTTCAGTCCACCCAATAGCATTCTTTGTAGCAATTCTTTTCCCACCCAGGAACATGTGTCACACTTGGTTGTCCTGTCTTTTGATCCCCTTGATTCTGGAACAGTCCCTCCATCTGTCTGTGTCTTTCCAGTCTTTAATACTTTTGAAGAATACAGGCCAGATATTTTATGTACTTCATCTTGGGCTTCTATGCTGTTTCCCATGATTAGATTTAGGTTATGCATATTTGGCTACAAAAATCTGTAAGTTAGATATTCTTCTTAGGGAAATCATATCTGAAAGTTTGTGAAATTCGTCTGCCCCTTATTGGTGATGTGAATTGTGATCACTTAGTTAATGTGTTGTCCAGTTTCTCCACTGTCTATTTACTATTTTTTCTCTTGTAACTAATAACCAACGCGTAGGTAGACATTTTGAGACTATGTAAATATTCTGTTGTTCATCAAACCCCTCTCCACTTGATTTCACGTGCATTGATGAATCTTGCCTGAATCAATTTTTACTATGATGGTTGCAAATGGTTACTCTTAAAACTTCATTCCTTCCATATTTGTCAGTATTTATTTGTTTCTTTATCTGGTTTTTTTTTTTATCACTGTGGACTCATGGATTCTTATTTTATTCAGTGGATTATAATATACAACTCTCCTTAATTATTTTGATGTTTAAAATTTTGATGTCTTGGGGCTGGCCGAGTGGTTAAGTTCGTGCACTCTGCTGCAGGTGGCCCAGTGTTTCATTGATTCAAATCCTGGGCACGGACATGGCACTCCTCATCAAACCATGCTGAGGCGGCATGCCACATGCCACAACTAGAAGGACCCACCACGAAGAATATACAACTATGTACCAGGGGGCTTTGGGGAGAAAAAGGAAAAAAATAAAATCTTTAAAAAAAAATTTTTTTGATGTCTCAGATTTTGCCAGTGGAAGCCCCATAAATCTGATTCCTGTGTCTTTTTAAAATACCCCCACAATATTTTTAAATCACTTTCTTACTCTCTAGCATTACAAGGTACTCCAGGCTCATCTTGTACCATCCCTGCTCCAGCTCTGGAATCAGCAATTTCTCCAGGGAGCCCTGATTCACAAAAGAAGATATACTATTGGCCAATAAGCACGTAAAAAGATGCTCAACAACATTAGTCATCAGGAAATTCATATTAGAACCACAATGATATACCATTACACACTCACTAGAATGGCTAAAATTAAAAGAATAACAGTAAAAAGCATTGATAAAGATGTGGACGACTAAAATGTTCATACATTGCTCTCGGAACCACTTTGGAAGAAAACTGGTAAGTTTTTAATAAAGTTACACTTATAAAGTGTTATGCTTACCGTGTGAACCTAGAAATTTTCCCCCCACATATTAACCTAAGAGTAATGAAAATACATGTCCACACAAAGACTTGTACATGGATGTTCATAGACAGTTTATTCATAATAGTAAAATGGGAAACAATACAAATGTCCACTAACAGAGGATTAGATCAATAAATTGTAGTGTATCCATACAATGGACTACTCCTCTGCAATAAATAGAAATGAACTACTGATACACACAACAACCAGGATTAATCCCCAAAACCTTATGTTGAGCCAAATATGCCAGGCACAAAAGAATATATGCTATATGATTTCATTTATATGAGACTGTAAAAAAAGATTAATCTATGATAATAGATTGAAGCTGGTAGTGGATTGTGGGGCTTAACTGGGTAGGAACATGATAAGAAAACCTTTGGGGGTAATGGAAATGTTCCATATTTCTGTTTTTTGGGAGGAGAGTGGTTACCAGGCTGCATGCATTCATCAAAACTCGTCAAACTGTGTACTTAAAATGGATTCATTTTATTGCATGAAAATTACACTTCGGTGAGGCTGGTGAAAAACTATATAAGAAGGTATACTCAGAGAAGTGCTCCTTTCTTCACTCTCTTCCACTCAGTGATGTGTTGTGGCCGGCTTTTTCTAGCTTGCAAGAGCCACCTCTGTGCATCTCTGCAGGTAGCTTGAAATTGACCATAATGGGAGTATTTACACCAAGGAAATTGACAAATTTACAAAGCAAGGCTTTTGCATTGTCTTTGTGTGTGTGTGTGTGTGTGTGTGTTCACCAGCCTACCACTGTCTCTATCTTACTTATTCTTCACCCCTTGTAGATAACCCGTTTCATAGGTTTCTGGTTTATTCTGTCTGTGTTTTTTTGTAAAAATCAGATTTGTGTTTGTTTTCTTATTTCCTCTTCTTTTTTTACACAAAAATAGCATACTGTATATGCTTTTTAAAATGTTGCTTTTTTTCACTTAACACTATATCCAGGAAATCACTCCAATTCGGTTCATAGAGGGTGTCTCCATTTTCTATCGGCTGTCTAGTACTCCATTGTGTGACTGTACTGTAGTTTATACAACCAGTCTCTTACTTTTGGGCATTTAAGTGATTTCCAGTACTTTGTAGTTGCACATAATGTTGTAATGAATAACCCTGTGCCTATGTAGTTTTGTATTGTTGGAAGTGTCTTTTGAACTTAAATTCCTAGAAATGGGATTGCTAGGTTAAAAGGTACATGTTAGATATTACCAACTTCCTGTCTGTGGTGTTGTACTATTTTGTATCATTACCAGCAATGTACAAGGGTGCCTGAATCCCCACCACCTTGCCAACCACATATGTTGTTAAGATTTTGAATTTTTGCTAATTTGCTGGGTGAGGAATGGTATCTCGGTGTAGTATGAATTTGTATTTCTCTTATCATGAGTGAAGTTGAACTTCTTTTCACGTAAACATATATGGTGCAGACTCTTGCTCCTGTCCTATGAAACCTTTCATTTGTAGGACCCATTCTTGTCTGACCAAACCTTAGCATCTTATTTCAAGTCACTGGGAGAGAATCTGATTGGCCCTCCTGTCTGTGACTTAGTTGCCATCCCGGGTGCATTTAGCTCTGATCAGCTGTTTATTCCTGTCCTATGACAGAGGCTTGATGGTTGAGGGGATTCTCAGAAGGGAGCATGGACTGAGAAGTCACTGTAAGTGTGAAAGATGTTGAGTGAATATCAGGACTGAAGATGTGTATTGGAGCCCAGATGGCTCTTTCTGCTTAGATCGGTACTGTCGGACAATTCCTTCATTCGATATATATTTTTTGTTGAGTACCTACCACCTGTAAAGTACTGATCTAGGTACCACGGAGGAGGCAATTTTTTGTATTAAAAACATATTATGGAACATTTCAAACATATACAAAAGTAGAGAAAATATGTAATGAAACTCCACGGACCCATCACTCAACTACAACTCTCAACTAATTTCCTTTTTGTTTTTTCACCTACACACCACATGCTCCCCTCCCCATGGTTCTATGTCATTTCGTGTGTAAATATTTCAGCATGAATCTCCAAAAGATAAGGACTCCTAACTCTAAGGACTTAACTATAATATCATTATCACACCTTAAAAATTAACAATAATTGCTTAATATCAAGTATTCACTCAGTTCAGGTTTGCATGTTTGTTTTCACAATTTGTTCAACAAGATTCAAATAAAGTTCATTCAAATATTGCAGTTAATTGATATGTCTTCAGGTTTCTTTTTCGTCTATAGCTTCTCTCCGTTCTCTCTCTTTTTGCCTTTCAACTTATATGTTGAAGAAACTCATTTGACCTAGAGAGTTTCCCACATTTGCGATTTTGCTGATTGTATGCCTATGGTATTATTTAAAATATTCCTCCATCCTTATATTTCTTTTAAATTCAGATTTTATTTATTATTTTTTGCAGAGCTCTTTCAGACAGACACAAAATGTATGGTTGTCTTTCCTTTTGGGGATCGTCGGCAGTCATGTTCAATCGATTATTAGTTCTTTGGGGTTACAAAATGAGGATATTTTAGTTCTATCATTCCTTCTTTATTTATTTGCTGGAATATTTCTACAAAGAGAAACTTCTCTTTAACTGTTTGGTTATCCCTATTTATAGTTCACATGGGAAAGGCAGCATAAGTGCTTGAACCAGTTTTCAACACAAGAATTGATTCCTAGCATGGAAAATGCATATTGAATCTGACATGACTCCTGCCCTCAAGGAGCTTCCTATCTGGCAGGGGGATAAGACATGTCGACAGAAATGATGAGAGAAGCTATGAGGTGCAAAGACTCAGAGCGTGCCCGGAGGACCATGGTTCCTAAGAGGCAGAGCTAACTGGGATTCAGTCCTTCTGATTGCTTGTCATCAGGGGGACTTTGTGAAGGTGGTGGCATTTCGCCTGAGCCTCGAAGGATGGGGTGGCAGAGATGCCAGTGTTCCCCAATATCAGTTCTCCCCTTCTTCTATGCCAGGACTCATGGTCTTCCAGAAATAAGATAACTTTTTTATTCTCCCTTGCAGTTTGGTGCGGCCAGACGACAAGGTTGTCCCTACGGTCTGTTATAAGGAGAGTGATCTGTGCAGTTCCTAGGTTGTATCCTTAAAGAAGGGGTGAGCCCTTCCCTCCCTCTTCCTCCATCTTATTGCTCACAAATTGGATGCTGTGGTGCACCATCTTGGAACATGAGGACCAGGCAGCGCCCCAAAGATGGCAGAGCGACAAGATAGAAGGAAACTGCTGGGTTCCTAGACGTCCTGCTACGGCAGCATACAATCCTGCATGCTATCCAACTACGACAAGAACAAGGAATAAACCTCTTTTCCTGATGGAGTGGCTGTGGAGACGGAATGCTGTCTGGGGTCTCCCTTAAAGCATCTAGTGTCCTCTGGTGCTGAGAAATGGTGGGAAAGAGAATCCCATTCAAAGAATCCAGGGAAAGGAAAGTTTTAGATGGAAAAAGTGTAAGGCAAGGCAAATGGCTTTACTAGTTTTACACATTGAGAAGAGGAGGAGAGAACATTTAAAATAACTCCAAAGTCTCATAAGGGTAGGGTTACATGGTATTTTTTAAAACGTATTGACTCTCTCTTTTCACTTCTCAGTTTATTCAAGTTAAATGTGTTTGTACGCTCATGGTCAGAAGGCCTGAGGCATCACTCATATTCTTTTAACAAGTAAAATGTTATCTCATGGAGGTTTTAGCATTCTTTTACTCACATTTAGATTTGAAATTCACCTGGAATTGGATTTTATGTATGGTATGAGGTAAGGATAAAGTTTCAAATGTTTGGAAAACCATCCTTTTCCTGTTTCTTTACAGTGAAACAAATCAAAGGCATTCGGCAGTATCTACTAAAATTGAGCATAACGCGTATTCTCTGATCTGCTAAGTCTGCTCCTCGATAAACACCTAACAGAAATGCATTCACATGGGCGTCAGAGACAGTCTCAGAATGTTTATAGCAGCACCACTCAAATAGCCCTAAAATGAAAACCACCCAACTGTCTATCAACAGTAGAACAGACAAAGGAATCATGGTGTATTCATGCAACAAAATAGCATACAGTCACGAACACGAGTGAGCTAAACTACACACAATAACTTCAGTAGTTCTCACAACCGTAATATTGAGTGTAAGAAGCCAAAAGTAAAATAAAGTGATATAAAGTTTAAAAGTGGGCAAAATGTATCTATAGTGTTGGAAGGTTATCTTTGGAGAGGAGAGTGGAGCTAGCAACTGGGAGGAACTGTGGGGGGTTTCTGAGGTGTATTAATGCTCTATTTCTTAATCTAGGTGGTGGTCATTTTCTGATAGTTCTTTGAACTATACATTTATAATGTTTGCACTTTTTTGTTGTATATCACACATCAATCTAAAAGTTATTTTAAAAAGGAAGTTGGATCTTATGTTATATTCTAAAGGAAATAAGATTGAAGAGGCATGATAGAGTTAGAACAGATCAAGATGGAGGTGGCCTTCCTTTGGTTTCGAAGTAGCTGTTGCCTTTCCCAGGGAAGCATCAAAACACAAGGTATTTGATATACATGCAAAGTGATGTATGATTTTGATATAAAGTGATGGATGGAAGAGGAAAACAACTAGTAGTCAGATTTTAGTGCATCTCAAATACCTCTGATTGTAAAATGTACCATTATTTTAATAAACCATTTATAGAGAAAAATGCTGCTAATTAAATATGAAACCATGCTTTAACAATGGTCCTGGGTGACACATGAATTGGTCATACCAGTGTATCATTGCTGTATGATTTCTTTGATTTATACCAAGGGATTTGGCAGTTTTTCCTACCTTCAGTTGCCTTATTTGTTTGGCTTGTGATATTATGACAGACATGCTTTTGCATGTATTTCAGGAACAAGATAGAGCACACCTTCATCTAATTGTGGGTCTCTTCCTTTCTTAGGTCCTGTAAAGCTCTTGGTTGGTCTTCATAAGAGAATTTAGAAGTTTGGCCATTCCTCCAAAGTGAAATCTTTGCTTTATTGTCACCAGTTTGCCCCTGCTGCTCCATTTTCCTGCCTTTCTGTGACTACAATAACCTTTCATTTCAATGAGAAATCTTTTCAAATACATTTTAAATGTCAGTTAAACTCATCTACAGTGATGCCAATAGAATAGCTACGGTCAAGTTCACACATGCGAAGGCAGTGACACAGCTGCTGCCTGGCCAACGGTGACTGTAAAAGCCTTCTCTATTTCAGAGACGTTAAAATGTGAAAAGATGTGCATCTTAGAATTGATGAATCAGTGTGTTGAAGGGAAAGGCAAAGTCAGAAAATTACTATTTACAGAGTTAGAGGAAGTCTTACATACTTGCATAATTTGGGCTGAAAATAAGCAGTGATGTATTTCAAGGACCTAGAAGAAAATCAGAATAGGTCAAAAGAAAATAACTTAGTTTGCTTAAAATAAATATACTATGTTTGATGGAGGCTAGTTTCGTTAACTTGATACGGAGCAGCATGGCCGGTCTCCCTCTCTCCTTGGGAGGCAAAGCGATATGATAACTTAGAGCAGTGGAGTGCTGGTAAGTGTCTAGCAACTGGCTCTCCGGAAGAAAAATGTGCATGTATAAATGTGTTTATTATAAATTTTACTCATATAAAGGATGTGTAGCACACAGTTTACAAATAATATTAAATATATATTCTTTGCTGTAAATGACCATATAGCCAATTAGTCGCTAGATTCCCAGAGAATGCTTTCATTGACTTTTCCCCAACTCTGTATCGACAGCTAACCTGTGGTTGCAATTGACAAATGAGTACAGTTCTGACATGAATGTTGGTTGATATTTTCGTTTACATTAGCGAATAAGAGCAAAGAGAAACAGCAAAGACATGTGTTGGAACTCCACTCATTTGACAATGATTTAAGTGACTTCTTTGCTGAATCAGATAATAGTCTTCTACTACTGAAAGAATGTGTCCTTAATGTTTTTGTGTTATGAAAAATATAACAGCTATAGACACAACACATTTTTAAGCTTAGTCTAGATTATTAACATTTTCCCACCATCTTCTTAAATCTAGACAATTAACAAAATGAGAAATCAAGCCCTGATTTGTAGTGTGTACTGACTGCTGTGTTGGAAATGCTCCCATCATGGCCAATTTCGAGCTATCAGTGTGATCTCACTGCATGTGGAGAGGGGAAGAGATGTGCGGTAACACAACGTTATATGGTATTTCCACTCTACAGAGACAAGAGATGTAAATAACCTTAAGAGCATAGACACTAGTAAAAGGCAGCAATAATAATTAGGAAGTGATGAATTTTGAGTATTTATTACCTTGTTTTAAATGTAGCTTATTTAATTGTATGTTTGCATCATTTAATTTTTAATGATGGCTGTGTTTAACAAATGCTCACAAGATTTCTGAAGTTTTAACTAGGAGCTCCTGCAAGCCTGTATGAGTCAGCTCTGGCATACTCCTGCTTTGGAGTCAGACAACTTCAGGTTTATATTTAACTTTACCAGTTCCTTGTTCTCCAACCACGGACAATAGACCTAGCCTCTTCAAGACCGGTTATTTCTACAACAGGGCTAATAATAGCTACATCATAGAGTTGAGTGAGGGTGGAATAGGATCAAGTTTGTGAAGTGCCAAAATCAACACAAAGCAGGAGCACAATATTAATTTTTTCTCTTTCAGTGGTCTTTCTCTTTCTGATCCATCCTGAACACCGCTGTTAAAATTACCTTCCTGAAACAGAGATATTGCTATGTCATCCCTCTAACTTACACTAGTATTAAGCACACACTTCAATTTGCTATCAAAGTGCACATCTCACCAATCTCCTTTTCTCATTACTCCTCAGGAGGTTGTCTGTGCCCCAACTACAAATCTGTTGACATCTCCCATGTAGTCCTGTGTGTCTCATCTCTACATCTTTGCTCCCAGCATTCCTTCCCACTGAGATCATTGTACCTCTGTGCCACCTTCCTCCTTCCCCATCAAAACCCACCTCCATGAGGCTTCCTTGGTTATCCCCATCTCATAATAATATCTAACCTGTACTGAGTACTGGGGGTGTGTCAGGAACTGTGAAAAATATTTTATATGTATTATCCCACTTAGTTAGTCCAATTTAAAGTTGAAGAAACAGAGGCACATGAGAATAAATAACTTGCCCAAGGTCATACACCTAGTGAGCTGGGATTGCAACTCAGGGGGTCTGACTCCAGAACTTGAACTCTTAGACATCATGTCCCACGTAACTGCCTGAATAAGTACCTTTTAAAATAAATGTATAATGTTATGTGTCATGTTCTTGGCCTTTTTCATGGCTGGGTTAAATGATTTATCATATTACCAGCCTCCTGATGGCAGAGGCATTAATTTATCAAACATTTATAAAGTGTCCTCCCTTTGTATCAGGTGCTATACTAGGCATCGGGGATATAGGACCAGTCTTTGGCTAAAGAAATGACAAAACATCCATATAGCAGAATGCTATGCAGCTATAAAAATGAGCGAGGAAACTCCTTATGTAAGGACATGGGAAGATTTCTAAGATATACTATTGAGTGAATAAAAGCAAGGTGCAGAACACTTTCTACACTATGCCACCTTTTGCGTAAAATACAAGAAGGGGTTAAGAATTTTTCTGTATGTTTTATGCCACAACTAGAAGGACCCATAACTAAAATATACAACTATATACCGGGGGGGATTTGGGGAGAAAAAGCAAAAAAAAAAAAAAATTTTTCTGTATGTTTTTGCCTTTTAAAAGACTCAGTCCTTTTCATTATGAAGTTCATAGTATAGATAATGTACTATAATAATGCTATAATTGATGTACAATGGAACCTTGACCTTCAAAAAATAGATACTCTGAAACCTTCACAAATCCCTAAAATAACGAATACCACTGTGGCGGTGAAGTCCAGCAGTTTAATGAAATCTCATGCTCCCCTTCTAGAATGTATATTTGTTGCTGAGAAGTGGGTTCCAGTGAAAGACTTTTTTTCTCAACCTTCCTTGCAGGTAGGACCACATGATTAAATTCTGGCCAATGGATTTTGGGCAGAAGTGATGTGACCACTTCTAGGCCTAACCGTAAAAACTTCCTGTGGGAACTGCAGGGTGCAGGACGTTCCTGAATGACTGTGTGAGCAAAGCTACTTTACTCCGCTCCCATTGGGCTGCATACGAGAAATGCAGTCCTATTGTGTTTAGTCAGCGAGAGTACAGCGTTACTGTACTGAGAGGCAGTTCGGATTGCCTTCATTAATGTGCCACTCTAATATACAAGTTTCATCTCAGCATATTTTTGTACATTGGCTGCAACACTTGCTGAAACAGTTTCACAAATTGGTTTTTCTTCTTTCTATTTCATACCTATGGTAGAATCACCCGTATCACAAAGCTATACCACAGGTATATGTGACATCTCACTCTTTAAGTGATTTAATATTTCCATTTTCTTGCCAGAACTGTATTTTCTTAAATCTTTTAACTTCTGTCTCTGGTGTTAACAGCTGCCAGCTTTCCTCTTCTTTTCCTCCTTTTTAAAAATTTTATTTTATTATGAAATGCATCAGACATACAGCAGAGGGCATAAAACAGAGAAGACAGTTCCCAAGAAAAATTAGAAAATGAAGACCTGTAGAATATGACCCAAGTCAAGAAACAGAGCATTGCCAGCCCCCAAGAAGCTTTCCAGTTGTCTCCCCATTATAATTTCCTTCCTGCCCCCAGAGAGGTATCCTGTGGGGCTATCCTGACCTTGGCGATAGTCATTTCCTTGCTTTTCTGTACAGTTTTACCACCTCTGTCTGATCTCTAAATTATGTAACGTAGTTGACCTATTTTTGAACTTGATATAAAGGGAGTAATCAGCTCCATCTACTTTGTGTCTTGCTTCTGTGTCCAGCGTGATGTTTGGGAGAGTCATCCATGCTGTTTCCTGTAGCTCTAGTTAGAGCATTGTCATTGCTGTAGAGTAGGCCTGTCTGCAAATCCACTGCATTTCACTTATTCATTCTAGTGTTGAAGGACATTTGACTATTGGAAACATTACTTTTATACACATTCTTTTCCATATATCCTGGTGCAGACAAGCATTCGTTTCTCTCAGGCATACACCTGGGAGTGGACTGGTTAGGATATGGAACATGCCCATCTTCCCTTGGACTGGATAATGCCATACTGTTTTGCGGAGTGGAGGTACCACTGCGTGTGCCCATCAGTGTTCTGTGCCCAGCAAGTTCTCCTCGTTCCTCCTCTATGCCAATATTTGGTGTTGTCAGACTTTAAAATTTTGTCAATCTGGTAGGCATTTCCTTGTGGTTTTAATTTGAATTTTTAATTATTAATAAGGTCAAACATCTCTTTATATGTTTACTAACATAACTTAGATTTTCTTTTATGGGAAGTGCCTATTTAAGTATTTTATTTATTTTTTTTTTTTTGAGGAAGATTAGCCCTGAGCTAACAATAACTGCCAGTCCTCCTCTTTTTGCTGAGGAAGACTGACCCTGAGCTAACATCATTGCCCATCTTCCTCTGTTTTACTTGTGGGATGCCTGCCACAGCATGGCTTGATAAGTGGTGTGTAGGTCCGTACCTGGGATCCAAACCAGTGAACCCCAGGCCGCCAAAGCAGAACGTGCAAACTTAACCGCTGCACTACCAGGCTGGCCCCAAGTCTTTTGCCCATTTTCTGATGGTGTTTTTTCTCCTGATGGCAGGCGCTCTTTATCCCAGACGCATGTCAGTTGAATGTGTTTCAAATATTTTCCCTCCCTTGTACCTTGTCTGTTTACTCTATGGTATCCTCTGAAAAACAGACACCCTTAATTTGATCAGGTCTGAATTTATCTTTCTCTTTACGGATAATGCTTTTTGTGTCTTGTTTAAGAAGTCTTTCTTTTCCCTGAGGTCATGAAGTTATTTTCCAGTATTACCTTCGAAGTCTTTAGAGTTCTGGCTTTTACGTTTACATCTTTGTCTTACCCGGAAGTAGAGGTCTAACTTCATTATTTTCCATGTGGTTACCCCATCGTTCCAGCACTGTGTTTTGAAAGGTCTGTCATTTCCCCATTGATCTGTAATGCCACCTGTGGTTGTACATCAAGGGTTCATACATGTGGGAGTCTGTTTCTGGGATTTCTATTCTATTTCACTGATCTATTTGTCTAACCCTGTGCCAATACCATATATTTTTTCTCATTTTGGTCATTCATTCAACAGCTTTATTTTGAGCTCCTAACAGACACTGTTTTAGGTACTGAGGATAAAGCAGTGAATAAAGCACACATAAATCCCTCGTCTCTCAGAGTTCATGTTCTGGTGGGAAAGTTAGACAGTGAAGAAGATAAATAAATAAAATACACAGTATGTTAGATAACAATTCATGCAAAAGAGAAAAATAAAGCAGGAAAAGGGGATAGAAAGTGTTGAGGGTGGGGCTGAAATTTGGGATAGGATGGCCAGGAAGGCGTCATTGAGAAGGAGATATTTGAGTTTATATCCAAAGGGAACAGGCAGCACCTGTGACTATCTGGGGGCGAGAGCGCCAGGCAGAAGGATCAGCAAGCGGAAAAACCCCGGGATGAGACTGTGCCTGGTGTGTTTGAGTCACGGCGAGGCCGGTGAGCATGTGTGGTGTGAGTGAAGATAGAAGGAGACGAAGTGAGAGAGTTAACAGGGGCCAGTCAAGGGGGCCTTGTAATTCATAGAATGGATTTGGGTTTTTATTGCTATTAGAGGGTTTTACATAGAGTAATTTGATCTAACGTCTATTTAAAAGGGTCCTTCTGGATGTTATTGAGAAAAGACTGAAGAGGGGCCAGGGTGGAAACAGAGAAATCAGCCCAGTGGCTGTTGGAACAAGTCAGGTGAAAGATAAGGTGACCTGGCCGAGGGAGGCAGCTGTGGTAAGAGGGGCTGGATTCTGGATTTGCTGATAGATCAGGTGTGAGGTTTGCGAGAAAGGCAGCCGTTGAGGATGACTCCAGAGTTTCTTCTTGGGGACATTTTCCACAAAGGAACAAAGTTTTTATTATTTGATGAGCTTTGCTATACATAGAATGCTGACAGAGAGGGAACAGGACCTTCAATAGATGTGGGTGCTCGGCCAAACTCATCCGCCACCGCTTCTATCAGTGAAAGTCAAAGAAGACTTCTTGGAGGAGGCTGAACCCAAGCTAGATTTTTAGAAGAACAAATGAGAATTTGCCAGATGAACCTGGGCATTTCAAGGACGGGAATGGCATGGTGAAAGGTCTGGCAGAGAAATAGCACAGGGCAGATATTTCCGAACTTTCTCTGTTTACTGCACCCTTAATGTCTTGGTGGCTTTTTCATGGCATTCCTAGGCCAAAAGTAATGCCTAACAGTTCCATTATTGGCTAATTAGGTCCAAACAACTAAATAACTATTTATGTCCTAACAACTAAAGTAGCTGCTTGAAAAAAAATAATAGGCATCAATTGAAAGAAAATAATCTTTCTATTTTATGCTTAAACAACCACAATAACATACCAATGGGATGTGTACTGTTAGGCACTACACAGTTTCTCAGATGTTGGACTCAGATTGGACATCATCACTATAATGTCCTGTTCCACATTGATTTTCACATGGTCTCTGCTTTCAGTTATAGCAACTCGTGAAAATCCAGCTTTGTAAAGAGATAATGTCACTGAAAGGAATGCTTGTCATCTAATGTTGGAATTGTGCACTACCACATTAGTAGTTTGTGTGGTGTCTGATGTCGATTATTGATGTATTTCCCTCATAAAGTTAAAACATCTTCCAAAGCCACTGTGACTTTAGTGTCCTGGGGTGGCTTGGTACACAGTTTGGAAGCCGCAGGCATTGGACATCTGGGGGAACTAAAAGCATTTCAATACTGCTAGGCGATAACATGTTTGTGTAGGGGAGAGTGTGAAGAAATGAAGCTACACTATTAGGCAGTGGGCAACTTATGCAAGGTATTGTCAGTCATTTTAAGTTTTAGCCAGGCCCATTGGAGCACCAAGAATGCAGTCTTAGTCTCTGGAGATGCACATTATAGCTGGGAAGACAGCTGCAATAAACTGCAATAGATTGTGATTACTCCTCCAACAAAAATATGTACTAAATGATTGATTTTGACTTGGGAGGAGGTTAGAGAAAGGTTCATAAAGCATGGAACATGTAGGTTGATCCTTGAAGAGTGAAGAATAGGTGACCAGGGAAAGAAAGACGGTCACCTGCACAAGCAAATGAACAGGGATGTCGGTGCACGGCATATTCATGAGCTGCGCACGGCCTGTAGTGCTGGGGCCAATGAATTAAAATTGCAGGAGGAGAAGCAAAAGGTGGTCTGGAGCCTCTCTGTGCAGAGCTTTGAATGCTATACTGTGGAGTTTAGACTTTATTCAGAGAACTATACGGAGCCATCAAAGATTTTTAAGAGATGAATATTTGATTAGTTTTATATCTTAGAAGACAAATCTGCAGCATGAAGATAGACTGGAACAGAAAGAGATGGGAGGTAGTGAGACTAGCTAGGAAGAGTTGTGTTAGTCAGCCATTGCTGCATTAATGCCATACAACAAAACACGACAAAAGTGTTTCTCACTCATGGGTCTGTGAGTTGGCTGAAACTCAGCTGGAATAGGCTGGATTCCAGGCTCCAGTCCATGTGTCTCTACATTAGCCCTGGACCAGAGACCACTTGGGGACATGCTCTTCTAATGGTAGATATTAGTGCAAGAGACCAAGCCAAATGGTGTGCACAGGCACATGTAAAGCCTCTGCTTGCATTATGCCTGCTAACTTTCTGTTGAACTAAGCAAGTCACATAGCTCAATCCAAAGTTACTGAGGCAGGGGAATATGCTCCATCTACTCTAGGACATTGCAAGGTCATGTGGTTATGGGAGGGAAGAAAGGATTAACAATACTCCAGTCATTGTAGCAGTGGCAAGAGATGATAAGGAAAATGACAGTGGAGAGGAAGGTGCAGAGTCAAAGGCATTAGGGAGCAAGAGCTCCCAGGACTTAGGGTCCATTAGAAGTGAGGTCAGTAAAGAGAGGGAGGTTTCTACTTGAGCATATGGATAAGAAACTAATACTTACAGAGTGCTTAGTAGGTGCTGGGCACCGTTCTAAGTACTTAATGTACACTGACTAAAGTAATCCTGTCATATCAACCCTATAAGATGGGAGCTATCCTTATCACCATTTTACAGATAAGGAAACCAAAGCACAATAGGATGTAACTTGCCCAAGATTATAAGGCCTGGTGAAGCTTGGATTTGAATCCCTGACATCTCACTCCACAGTCTATGTGGTTGAACACTGTGAACACTGCTCTCAACTATGCCTATCAAAGAACATACTTACTACGTAGGATGCATAGCAGTGCCATCAGTAGGGGTTCAGATGCTCTTGTAGATTCCGCTTGACTAAATTAATTGGTAAATTATTTGAAAAGCTACAATAAAAAGTGGGATAAGCCAAAGGTAAGAGAAACCAAAAGTAGGATGTGTGAAAGCCCACAGGCTAACTGATGAGGTGTATTGTCATAGGGGATTTCACACTGGTTGCAGTGGAAAGGAAGGCTCGAGTGAGCGATATCTTCCATATCACCAATATTTCTGCAGGGCTTGCCAGTGTGGGAGATTAGGAGTAACCTCAGAGACAAAATCTTCAGACTGGAGTCTGCTGGCATCACAGAAAGCTAAGGGATTAAAATCTGTTTCCATTGAAGGGAACAGTAAATTTAAAGGAAGCGGTAATGTCTGGAATGAGGGATAGAAGATTAAATAAATTATTACTGAGTAAAAGGGGAGAAAGGAGAAGTGAGGCAGAACGTTCAAAGTAGAAAAGTACTTCTCCTGGATTTCCATCAGGAAACCTTAGATGACCTGTAAATGCAGTGGTGAGGATGGGGATAGAACCAGAGGCATAGGCTGTGGGGAGGGCACAGTCCCACTTCACACTTGAAACATCTGTGGACACTGGGTATTCCTTTTTTTTTTTTTTTTTTTAAAGATTGGCACCTGAGCTAACAACTGTTGCCAATCTTTTTTCTTTTTCTGCTTTTTTTCTCCCCCAATCCCCTCCCCAGTATATAATTGTATATTTTTCAGTTGTGAGTCCTTCTAGTTGTGGCACGTGGGTTGCCGCCTCAGGGTGGCCTGATGAACAGTACCATGTCCACGCCCAGGATCTGAACCAGCGAAACCCTGGGCCACCGAAGTGGAGCACGTAAACTTAACTACTCGGCCACGGGGCCAGCCCCAACACTGGGCATTCTTAACCTGGGGTTCAAGGATGAGTTTCACAGTTGAATGCAAAGCTGTACGTTAGTTTATGTGCGTGTGTGTGCATGGATCTGTGAATTTATCTGGGAAGAAAAAAGATCCATAGCTTTCATCAGATTTTCAAAAGGGGTCCTGATCCTAAAAATGTCTGGAACAACTGATCTAATGGTTTCTCCTTGAAGAAACACTTTTGGCTCCTTTCCTCAGGGGTGGTCTGTTTTGTTGCCGATCAACTCTATTAGAACATCCTTCCTCATACTGAGCTGGCATCTATTTTCTAGGAACTCCTACCTGTGGTCTTGGTTTTGCCCTCTGGAACAACACTGGGTAAGTCTAATCCCTCTTTCATCTTTCTAAATGGAAATTCATTTCTCCGTGTATTGAATTTTTTCCTGATATGAGCTTAGTGTTAAAGGAAATCCTTGACATTTTTGATACCTTCAAAGATTCCAATGGAGTCAGCAAATGTTCTCATATTTTGAAAAGTTTATAAGTTTAGCTACCTGGAGCTTAAAGGTAACAGATGCCTATAACCAGTGGAGCTGAATTTCCACATTTGGTAAAATATTGGAGAAAGAATACCGAGCTCTGTCCTCTCTCACCGTTCGGCGAATAATGTCTAACGATAACTCCAAAGGGTCTGATTTTTCAGGAAAAGCAGATTTAATAGAGAGAACATATATCCTGATTGTAATAACCATAGAACTTTGGAAAACGCAAAATAAAAACGGTTTACAAAGGCAAATCTATTATGAAGAAAGAGTCTCTCTACGTCACGTGATTAGACTTCTTAAAAAAATCTGTGACCTCAAACGTCTCTTTCTAACTTATTTACACATTGGCTGTCTTATAAATTATACCACATAAAGCCTTTAATAATTCTATTTTAACCATTTAAAGGAATGTTTCTTTTCCTTTCCTTCTCTTTATAACAACCTTGATTTAGTTACCACATTGAAAATCAGGAAGGGGAACAAGACCCAGCCATACGTTGCCTAAAAGAAACCCACTTTAAATATAAAGAAACAAATAGGTTAAATTAAAAAAACGTAAAAAGAAATACCATACCAGCGGTACATTAGACAAAGTAAATTTCAGAGCAAAATATATTACCAGGGCTAAAGATGGTAATTCCATAATGATAAAGGAGTCAATTCATCAAGAGGACTTAATAATCCTCAACATCAAGGTACCTAATAACAGAGCTTCAAAATACAGGCAGCAAACACTGATGGAATTGCAAGAATAAACAGACTAATCCACAATTAATTCAGAGATTTCAACATCCCTTTCTCAATAAATGACAGAACAATGTATAAAGAAAATCAGTAAAGATATAGAATACCTGAACATCACTATCAATCAACTCAACCTAGATGACATTTATAGAACACTCCATCCAACAACAGCAGAGGACACACTCTTCTCAAGTGTACCTGGAACATTTACCAAGATAGATCATATTCTGGGCCGTAAAACAAGTCTCAAAAAATTTAAAAGGATTCAAGTCACACAGATAATTTCTCTGACCTCAAGGCAATAAAATTAGAAATTGATAACAGAAAGATATCTTGAAAATCCCCAAATATTTGAAAACTAAAAAGTACACTTCTAAATAATCCATGAGGCAAAGAAGAAATTAAAAGAAAAGCTAGAAAGTTTCTTTGACTGAATTAAAATGAAAATCCAGCATATCAAAATTTATATGACGTAGCTAAAGCAGTACCTAAAGAGAAATTTATAGCAATAAATTGCCTATTTTAGAAAAGAAGAAGGTCTCAAATCAAGGGCCTCAGCTTCCACCTTAAGAAAGTAGGGGTGAAAAAGAGTAAATGAAATGCAAAGTAAGCAGAATAAAGGAAATAACAAAGATCAGAGTGGAAATCAATGAAATAGAACACAGAAAATCAATAGTGAAAAATCAATGAAACCAAAAAGTGGTTCTTTGAGAAGATCAATACAATTGATAAACTTATAGCCAGACTAAAAAAAAAAGAGAGAGAGATAGAAGACAAATTACCAATCTCAGGAGTGAGAGAGTTGGCAACACTAGAGATTCCATAGATAGCTAAAGAACAATATGAGAACATTACAAACAAACTTATGCCTACAAAAATCAACAACTTAGATGAAAGAGAAATTCCCTGAAAGACACAACTATTAAAGTTCACTCAAGAAGGAATAAAAAATCCGAATATCACTGTATCTCCTAAAGAAATTAAATTTGTAGTGAAAAACTTTCCCTCAAAGAAAACTCCAGGCCCAGATGATTTCAGTGGGCAATTCTACCAAACATTTAAGGAAGAAATAATATGAATTCTACACAATCTCTTCCAGAAAATTGAAGAGGAAAGACTACTTCCTAACCTTTTCCATGAGGCCAGCATTACTCTGATACCAGAACCAGACAATGTATCACAAGAAAACTACAGACCAATACACCTCATGAATATAGACGCAATAATTCTTTTTTTTCTTCTTTCTTCTCCCCAAAGCCCCCCAGGATATAGTTGTATATTCTAGTTGCAGGTCTTTCTGGTTATGCTATGTGGGATGCCACCTCAGCATGGCTTGATGAGCGGTGCCATGTCCGCGCCCAGGATCCGGTGAACCCTGGGCCACCAAAGCAGAGTGAGGGAACTTAATCACTTGGCCGCGGGGCCAGCCCCAATAATTCTTAACCAAATATTAGTAAATCCAATCCAACAACATACAAAAAGGGTAATACGTCATGATCTAAACATTATTATAGGTTGGTTTAACATTTGAAAATCAATCGACATAATTTACCATATTAGAGTAAAAAGAAAAACCATAGACAGAAAAAAATAGACAAAATTAAAAATCCATTGCTGATAAAAACTCTCAGGAAAGTAGGAATAGAAGAGACCTTCCTCAAAATGATAAAGGGTATCTAGGAAAAACCTACAGCTAATATCATGCTCAATGGTGAAAGAGTGAATGTTTTCCTCCTAAGATGAGGAACAAAGCAAAGAAGTTTGCTCTTACCACTTCTATTCAACATTGTACTAGAGGTCCTAGCCAGTGCAGTAAGGCAAGAAAAAGGAATATAAGACCTCTAGATTGGAAAGGAAGAAATAAACCTCTTTATTTGAAGATGACATGCTTGTCTCTGTAGAAAATCTAATGGAATCTACAGAAAATCTATTAGAACTAATAAGTGAATTTAGCAAAGTTGCAGCACATAAGATCACATAATATGCACAAGTTATACTTCTGTATACTGCCAATGAACAACCAGAATTTAAAATATAAAAATACTATTCAATAGCATCAAAAATACGAGATATTTAGGAATAAATACCGGAAAGGTGAGCAAGACCTGTATCCTGAAAACTATGAGACATTGTTGAGAAAAATTAAAGAGAACCGAAATAAATGGAGTGATATCCTGTGTGGTGTTGTTACAAGGTCAGTTCTCCCTAAATTGACCTGTGATTCAATGCATTCTTGATTAAAATCCCAGGGGGCTTCTTTGCAGAATTTAACAAGCTTATCTAAAAAGATCCATATAATTTAAAAAATCATATGGAAATATAAAGAACCTAGACAAGCAAAATCAATATTAAAAAAAGAAGAGCAAATTCAGAGGGCTTATACTATCTGACTTCAGGATTTCTTGTAAAGCTAGAGTAATCAAGACAGTGTGGTATTAGTGTCAAGACAGACAGAGATCAATGAAACACAACAAAGAGTCCAGAAACAGACCCTTAACATACCTGGTCAACTGAGTTTTAACAAAGATGCAACGAATCAGATAGTCCAGGAACAACTAGATAGTCACATAAAAAATTTTAAAAAGCACTTAGATATGATCCCAAAAGCATGATCCACAGAAGAGAAAATGATAAATTAGACTTCACAAAAATTAAGAATTTCTACTCTTTGAAAGACACTGCTAAGAGAATAGAAAGGTATGCCCAGACTGGCGGACAGGATTTACAAATCATATATGTCATAAAAGACTTGTATCCAGAATATATAAACATCTCTCAAAACCCAATAATAAGAAAACAAACAACTCAACTTAAAAATAGGCAAAAGACGAACAGACACCTCACCCAAGAGGATTACTGATGACAAATAAGCCCACGAAAAGATGCTCAATATTTTTAGTCACCGTGGAAATGCCAATCAAACCACAATAAGATAACACTACTCACCGTTACAACGGCTAAAATGAAAAGGACTGGCCATGCCTAATGCTGTCAAAGATGTGGAGCAAATGAAACTCTCATTCTGCCAGTAGGAATGTAAAATGGCACAACCACTTTGGAAAGCAGTTCGGCCCTTTCTGAATGTGTTAAATATACACCTACAATAGGACTTAGTCATTCCATTCCTAGATATTTATACCCAAGAGAAATGAAAGCATATGTCCACATAAAGACTTGTACACAAATACTCATAACAGCTTTATTTGTAATGGGCAAAAGCTGGAAATAACCTAAATGTCATCAACAGGTGACCAGATAAACAAATTATGGTACATCCCTATAACGAATACTACTCAGCAATAAAAAGGAATGAACTATTGACAGACAACAGAATAGTCAACAATGGAATAATCTGAAAATAATTATGCTGAGTGGAAGAAACCATACAAAGAAAGAGTACATACTGTATGATTCCATTTGTTTAAAATTCTGGAAAATGCAAACTAATGTACAGTAATAGAAAGAAGATTAGTGGTTGCCTGGAGAGGGAGTGCGTGTGGGAGAGCTATGCACGCAGGGATTACAAAAATGCATGGGGAACCTTTTGGAGGTGATGGGAATGCTCATTACCTTGAGGGGGGTGGTAGTTTCATGCATGTATACATATGTCAAAATTGTTCACTCTAAACATGCATAGTTTATTGTACATCAAATATACCTCAGTAAAGCTATTTTAAAATGTATGTAGCGCGCACACTACGTGGCGTGTGCCAGGTTGCGTTATAAATGTGTGAAATGCATTCTCCTCTTTAATCCTCACGAGAAACCTATCAGGTTGGTACTGTGATTGTTCCCTCTCACAGACGAGAACACTGAGGCTGAGAGAGGGGGTTCACGCCCAAGTCTACCCAGTTAGTAAGTGGCAGCCTGACCATACCCTTTCACTATTAACTGTGGAAGGGCACAATAAAGTGCTAAGAGTTCTCACGTTCATTTTCTAGATCCTCGTGAGATTGTGGAGTCAGCAGTTCAAATGCTCGTGCCTACTTGACGGACAAACTGAGGTTCAAGACGATTAAGGCGACCTGAACACAGTCTCAGACCTGGGGGCTCAGGGGATTGATGTCTCCCTACTCCTCGTAACAGGGCCCTGTCCACTGAATCACAAGGCTCCCAGTGCTGTTGACAGACTTCTGCGTTTTTTTTCCAGGCGGCCAAAGATCATGTAAATTGAGTTCCTTGTGTTTATGGATGTCAGAAACTCCAACAACTGAGCTTGGCAATCTTCCTGGGCACCTCCTTCTGCGACCGCCCGTTCAGGGGAAAGGGAAGACTTGGCATTTGCAAAGGTCACGAGACACTCGAGTCAACCGAGCACCTTTGGGTTTCAACACCGCCCAGGTGCGGGCGGGCGGGCGGCATCCCGCGCGCGTCCCGGCGCTCAGCCCGCGGCCCCTCCCGCGCGGCTCGGCGGGGGCGTCGGGGAGGCGGGCCCGGGGACGCTCGCGAGGCGCTCCGGCACGGCGCCCCCTGCCGGCGCCCTGCTCCCTCGCCCGGATCCGGTCCGGGCGGCGCGGGGACGCCGGCCTGAGAGCGAGCGAGCGAGCGGGCGAGCGGGCGGGCGGCGCGCTGCGGCCGAGCGGGCGCGCCCTGCAGTGGTAGGTGGGCCGCGGGGCGCGGGCGCGCGGGCGGGCGTGCGGGGGCCGGGGGCGGGCGGGGGGCGCGCGCCGGGGGTCGGCGCGGGGGCGGGGCGGGGCGGGGGGCCCGGTGGCGGGGGCGCGCGCGGCGGCGCGCGGCGGGCGCGAGTCATCAATTATGCAAGGACTCCGGCGGCGCGGGGGGCGGGCGCGGGGAGCGCTCCAAGATGGCGCCCACCGCAGTCCCGCCCGCCGCAGCCTCGGCGCCTCTGCAGTCCGGCCGCGCCTCCCGGGCCCCGCGCTAGGGCCGCCGCTGCCTCCCTCGCCGCCGCTGCCGTAAGTCGCCCCAGAGCCCCCGCCCCGGCGCCGCTCCTCGCCCGCCGGCTTCCCCTTCTCGCCTCGGGACCCCGGAGCGGAGCTCGCCCGTCTCCGGTCAGGGGCTTTGCCGCAGAGTGCGCGACGGGGCTCGAGGGGCACGGAGCCGGGCGTCTGCCCTCCCTGTTTTGGACAGGTGTTTGGAAGTCTTGCTTCCTTCTCCCGTGTTTACCTGGGGTCCCCGAAGAGAACTGAGGACCGCTGGCCCCCACCCCCACACGCCCTCGCTCTCCTCGGCTCTCGGCTGCGTTGGGGACACCAGCCTGCCCTCGGCGCCCCTTCCGTGGTGCAGCCTCCCCAGCCCCCGTCTCCCAGGGCCGGCAGAGTCGGGGCCCCTCGCCGGGTTGCACTGGGAAGGGCAGCGCTGTCGGGATCTTCCTACAGAAGCCCATCAGCTCTACCCCCTCCCCCATGTCTTACTGCATCCTTCTCCCCCATCCGGCTCCAGGCTGTTACCAACTGCAGAAACCAGGGGTTCCTGGGTTCTTAGGGCGGCCAAAACTCCCTCTGTCCTTTACTCGGATGCATCCGTCCCCCTCCCGAGAGTGTGCTCTGGGGCTGTGTTGGGGGCCCCCGGGACCTTCCTCGGCAGGCTAGGATTCCTGCATTAGGGAGTACATCACTTTCAGAATATCCCCTTCCCCCACCCCTACGCCATCCGATGCAGAGCTTGCTCCTCTCCTCCTCTCTCCCTTTCCTCCCCCACCTTACCACCAGCAGCGGCACCCTGGGCTTCTTGTTGGCGTTGGGCTTACAGAACTGCCCAACTCCACGGGCGTGGACCCCTCCTCTCTGTTCTCTTGGTACTTGGAGGCCCGCAAAGCCTCTGCATTTTTCCTGAGGGCTCAGCTCCATCCCCTCGGTGCCAGCAGCAACCACTGGTGGAGACTTGGCAGTTAACTTTCCGGGGTTAGCCAGGGCTTTAGACCCCTTCAGGAGCCCCAGCTTCGAGGTGGGGGCGGGGGGGGGGAGTGAGAATTATTTTTCAGCCTGGTAAATATGATTCTTCAAACCATGCATTCCTTCCAACTACTCCACTCCGTGTCCTCTTCCTCACTTACACTGCAGTTTTTGAAGCATGGGGGAATACATTTTATATCCGGAGATTCCAGGCGTCGATTTCAGCGTTCATAATAAAAGAATGTCATCTGTTTGGGGGGGAGAAGGTAGAAGAAACTTTGCATTGCATTTGGCTAGTTCAGGGGGAGGGAGAAAGAATTAGCACGGAGCAAGCTCCACCACACAGGGAAAACTGCCTTTGATGCACAGTGGGCACCAGAGAAGCAGAGATGGAAGCAGGCACTGTGGGTGAGGACCTTGGGGGCAAAGGGGGAGAGTGCTTTTTATAGCTTTTTTCTCAAGTTTGAACCTGGAGAGCCTTTAGAGAGGCAGTGCTGTGTTAGGGCTGGGGAGGGGGGTGGGGGGTGTGTTTCAGCTTCCCAAGGGAGATTTCGGGTGTGGTGGGTTTTCACTGTTTCACAATCTCTCTGTACTTCTCTTTTCTCCACGTGCATTAGAAAGATATTGGGGGTGGAGGGACTTTTTTTCTTTGCTCAAAAAAAATTTTTTTTGATGTGTAATGCAAATGGCTGGATAACATTACCACCTGGTACCATCCTGGTAGGAATCTTGGGGGAATCAGACTTAAAGTGCTGAAAGCTTTGTAACATGTTGCCTGTAACCTGGTTCTTGAAATACTGCAGCATTTTTGCTTTGGAACTCATGACCCATAAGGCCTTCAATTCTCCCTGAAAGAGAATTTGATTGCTCGGAAAGAGGGGTGGTAGGGATGGTTTGATAATCAGAGAGCATTCTCTGTCCTAGAAATTGAGGCTCTCCCTGGAGAGAGCTGCAGGCATGTTCCATGTTCTCTGCACATCTGTTTCAGGGTATGTGTAAATGTGTTGTTTTTTTTTTTTAGGAGGGCTGGTGGTGGGTATTGCAGAGCAATTCTCGATAGTGCAGGCCGGGTGTTGGTTTCATGGGTTCAGTTTGAGAGGCTGACTTACTGTGCCTTTGGTTTTCATTTGGGGTTTTGTCAACTTTTATCAAAATATTTGAAGGATTTTGTTTTAGATTAATAAAGGATAATGAAGTGGAATATAGCAGACTTAAAAACAAACCATATAGTTGCTGTTGCTTTCTTTGTAGGACCTGTCACGGTTTTTTCTCACGGCCCAGCTTTAGTTGCCTGTGTTTAGGCTGGCGCCAGGGTTTCTTACTGTGGTGCTGAAATGACAGTTCCCCGACCAGCTCTGCGGTGAGGCGCGCACGTGCTGGACATGGTTTGGGTTTTTCTTTGCTTTTATCATCAGCAGGCTTTCCTGTGGATGTGTGTGTGCATGCGCAGCTGGGTTTATACTTGAGGTTGCAGGCTTAGGTATCATATTTTATTACTCCCACATAACTCTTCGTTTTGGCTGTCCCTCATGTGTTTTACAGGCTGCAACTGATCCATATGTAAGTCATGTAGTGACATTTTGCTGACTGCGTTATTTCAGCACATTTCAACAATTTCAAACAGCAAGGAACTGTTAATATTATGGGAGTTTTCTCTCTATGAGAAGTAATTAGATAGTTCACTAAGTTAAGTTGGATCAGAGGGGCATCTTCTCTGAGTTGATTTGAACAGTGAACTGGGAAAAGGACTCGACACAACAGAGGCCAGTATGCAATCCATTGTGTCACTAGAGTAGACTTGTGAAAAAAATTATTTTGAAATCCTAGGATAGGAAGGGGGCTATAGAATTCAGCTTGTACAGTCTCCCACCCAGTACAAGAATCCCCTTAGGGGAGATCTCTGCTTTGAGTACTTCTATTGGTAGGGAACTTACTGCCACATAAAGTAGCTCATTCCATTTGGGCTCCATTGTGACTGAAGTACTTTAATGTCATTGAAAAGGTAGAATACATAAAGTTAAAAGATGATAAGTTGGGACTATATCAGGGGCAAGTGTCATTCTTGTGCTTGTTACTAAGAAAAGATTGACCCTCAGTGTCTGTAGAGATTATACAAGAAACGTGCACCTGCTTGAGGAGAATACAAAGATAGAGACATATCCACCTAAAGCAAGAACAACATTCCATGAAGGGAAAGAAAAATAATTAGCTTTAATGTGCTGATGTTATGTAACAAGTTTTCTGGAGGCACATGTGTGAATTAATGAATGCTTAATTCCTATAGATTATATCTGAGAAAGAAAATAAACCCACACTGTGTAGAAAGTGTTAAAAATACAAAGCTTATCCAGAATGAGATCAGTTTCCAAAATTATAAAAATAATGCATACTTATTGCAGGAAAATTTTAATATATGTAACAGACAGGAAAAAAGTCATCATTAGTTTTCCATCCTAAGCAAAACAGTTGTCTGTGTTTTATTGTATATTTTCAGTCTTTTTTTTTTTCCTATAGCAAGAGCAAGCAGCACTTGCAAAAGTTATTGAGAATAATTTATTTTTAAACCAAGCCTTTTAAGCTCTTAAGTTCATAGTCCACTAGTTAGTCATTTAGGGACTTAAACACTAGATTGTTGTATTTCAGGGTTTTTTTTTTACTGAATCATTTTTAAATTTTCCAAAAGATTATCTTTAATGTGAAAGAATTCATTCATAGAATTGGACTCTTGTAGAGTCTCCTGATTTAAATTTAGCAAATTAATTAGAGGAATAAAGAAGTCTTTTTTCAATATACGAATCAACAATTATTCTCACTCTGCACCTGCTGTGTGTGAGGCGTTGTATTAGGCACTGACACTCTTCAGATGGCGAGGCCAGCTTAGAAAATGATACTGTGCTCAAAAACTATGGCTCTTGAAGTGTTGAAGGAAGGAAACAGAACTTTCACCCTTTAGGTCTATTAATCGTTCAAACACCGTATGGTGGACTGTTGGTCTAGCCCAGTGATTCAACCTGAGAAAGAATAGTCTGTGCAGGAATAGGAAGTAAATGCAGGAAAAGAAAAGACAAAGAAGAAGTCTTCTGTAGAATTTTTTCTGTCCCTTTGTGAAGTTATAGAGACACAACCAGGACACACAATTAAGTACTTCGTCAGGAATTAAGGTTAAATGAAGATTCAAGAAGGTTGCCATAGTTACACCATTGAGAAGAAAAAGTCAGAAGCAGTCTGGGCTTTGGAATTGGACAAAACGAAGTTCAGATCTTGACTTTGCTCCTTATTAGCTTTGTGACCTTGGCCAAGTTATTTAATCTATGTGAGCTTCACTGTTCTCATCTATAAAAATAAGAATGATAATACCTGTGTTGCAGGCTGTTTGTGGGGATTAAATGAAATCTCTGTTTCCTTATGGTTTCTGACACGTAGAGCTCAGTATGTATTAGCTCCTTTCCCTCTAGAGATTTAGCAGCTTAGTGTGTATTGATATGTGTGTTTGCAGTAGTATATATGTAGCGTATTAAATTTCAGTAGTCTGAAAAGCAGACATGGTTTTATCTTCAGTCTGGCCGGGAGGACAGAATCTGCAGTTACCCTGGACTTGGGTGGACGTTGCTGGTCTAAAAGGAGAGAAGCTTTACTGTCCAATTGCAGTGCTGATCCCGCACAGTGCAGATGCGTTCTCAAAGTAACTCTTTCATTGTTCATTCCCAAACTATTCTAGAATAGCACTCTTTACCAAAAAGGAACGCTCTGGCCCTCACAGCTGGCTGGCAGCTGGGCTGTTATTAGCTATAGCCTGGGGTCTGAAGGTGGCATGGGCCCGAAGGCTGAGGCTCCCCTTTCTTCTTGCTTGAGCTGGATGTTTTCATTGTGGCCAGTGGTCATACAGGTTTGGAGTTGCTTTTGTCTTCAGCCTCGCTCTAGGTTTTCCTGTTATAGAGACTTTGAACAGGCTTTATTTATTTAGAGGCTTTATTTGAATGGGTCTCATGCACTTAGGTCTCACAGCTGACCATTTACCTTTGGTAATTATTAGTGTGTATTGTGTGCTTACAGAAACTTTAAAAACCCTTCTGTCAGCCGATTCTTTGAGTTAGGTAAGGAAGATATTATTCTACCCATTTTATAGCCGAGGATACTGAGTATCCCAGAGCTTAAGTGAGTTGTCCAGGGCGACAGGACCATTAAATGGTGGAGTGGAAACTTGTACCCAGGTTGGTTGACTCATGCTTGAAGATTTTTTCCCATTAAATGGTGTTATATTCTGGTGTTCATATAACCAAGTAATGTGAACAGTTTTGGCTTTATTTTAAGAAATTATCATTATCCTAGGTAGCTAAACATATCTTAGTGAGTGGGCATAATGAAAGATTCTGGGATAGGCAGGGGGAGGGCAAAAGTACCTTGGAAGGAGAGCATCTTGGAAGCAGGAAGGATGAGGGAAAATGAACAGAAGATGTATCAATAAATAGAATATAGATGAAAATAGAGGCATTGAAGTAACACACTTGTTTTGTTTCTGCAGCTATCCTAGCTTTTTAAGAGGCCATGATGTCTTGGTGTCTGCTTATCTTTCTTCAGTTCTCTTGCTCACGAGTACACACCTTAGTTATTCATGAATGCTCTCACGTTGCCAACATAAGTTATAACCAGGACCATAGGGGAATTATGGCTGCTCTCACCTGGACTTCTTGCTTATGCCCAGCTGGTGTTGGTGTAGGACTCAGAGAAGAACAGAGTGAGTGTCCTGGGGACCGGTGCTGGGAGGGGTATGTGATGTGGAGCTGAGAGAATTCTGGGAGACTCTTGGGCTAGAAGAGCAAAGGTGAAAAAGAATGATAGTTAAGATTTTCCTTAGGCCTATGGAGATGTGTCTGCTGAGGAGAGTGGAAGGAAATGAAAGCCAAGAGGCTGAGGATCTAAGAGGTGCTCTTAGTTTGGGACTGAAGCTCTTGATCCCGGAAGGAGTTAATTGGGTGGGATGACTGAAGTGTGAGCTGGAGAGGTTTGAAGCACTGTTATATTCCCTGTTGGCGGTCGGGAGAGGCCTCCTGTGTTCATGGGGCCTGTCTCAGGATCTGGAAATGGAAACCGCTGAAACCCCTCAAAAGACATTTTAACAGGCTCCTTTCATGTTCAGTTGATTAGTGCGGTTTTTATGCTGTGAAATCTTTGAGTTCCTGGGGAGTAAGAACATTAGAGAAATATGGTGAGTGCTTGTTTATCCAGGGATGGATTATCTAGGCTGTGAATTATACATGTCGTTTATTTTCCTCCCTTTTTCTGCATTTTGGGTATTTAACTGATTATTAGCATTTCCACCAGAGTGAACTTGGGAAGGGAGAAAAAGTCAAAATTAAAACGTTACTTTAAATTTTTAGATGATTAATAAAGGAAGACCACAACTACTTTATCAATGAAAAAGCAATTCATGTTTCATCTGTTCTTATTCTTTCTTTATTTTAGTGGTATAGACAGTTGAAGGCTGAGCCTCTGAAGGCTTAATGTTCACTGGAAGCCGGTGTGAAATAGCATTTTTCCTTCATTTTCCTGAGCGACAGCCCTATAAATAAATAGGGCTTAATTTATTACATGGTTAGTTTCCTGTTTGGGGAGGAATTCTTCTTCAATTAGGGATACTGCAGCAGGCGTTTGCTTCACATCCACCAGCGTCTTTTTGTCTTAGCAAGAAGCTGGATAAAATGCTTTTAAATGAAAACAAATTGATGCATTATTAAATTGCAGAGAAAAATGGAGCAGGTTGCAAATGAGACTGTACAGCTTTCTCAGAGGTCAGAATACCCAGAAATCTCATTTGCTACAGAAGTCTCAGTGGATTTCCTAAGATTTTGGTGAAGACTAAAGAGGTGAAATGTCTTGTTTCTAGGAAAGATGCCTTGAAGAAAATAAGGCATTTTTTAAAGAGTGGTATTGTGATGGGGAAGACAGTGTTGGGAGTGTGTGGAATCATCCAAGCTGGAGACTGAGAGAAGGTGAAAATGGATGAGGGAATTTGGATGTGAGCTTGGGGTGCCGCTCCTATTTCAAGAGAAGGAGTTCTCTCCTCTCTGCACACTCCTTGGGGTGCATCTCTGTGCACTGCTGGGCTCCAGTGGCCCCGGCCTTCTGCAGAGGGCGTGGAGCCTTAGGAAGGTGTTTTGTTATTTTACCCCTAGCTGTGCTAGAACTTTGCTGCAAAGTGTTCCTTATCTCACCTCTGCATTGGGAAAACTGAAGAATATTTTTTTTGCTTTATAGCAAAAAATTCAGTAAAAAACTTAAATTGTTTGCATTTCCTTTTTTTTCTTTTTTTAGGATTTTTAAGTAATTTAATATAAAAGCATTTTCTCAAAAGACACTGTTGAAGGTATTTCTTCCGTTCTGTATCGTAAAATATATCTTTTACATTTATTTGTTTGAATAGTTAACAGAGGCACAGTGTTCAAAGCTCAGAAGGTTGTAAAATCTTCTTTTGCTATCTCCCAGTCACCCAGTATGTGCTCCATAAGGCAACTACTGTGACCAGTTTCCATTGTATCCTTTTCTACATACTTGTGCACATATGTGCATTCTCTCTCCCTGCCCCACACAATCATTTCCATAGTTTTTTGAGGAAGACTGTTCAATAGTTTGATAATCTGGACTCTCATTTTAGATCATCTTAGATCCATTAATTCCCTCTTTCCTTATGCTATTGTTAATTCCCTTATGTTTTATTTTTCTTAGTAAAATTTATATTTTAATTTCTTGGCTTGTTTAAAGTACAAAGTTCGTTTGAGTCAAAGCAGCCCTTTTCTACCAACTGCATTGCTTTTTAGGGTTTCCATTTGAGAATTAGTTATGAAAAATGAAAGTAGAGAGGAAGACATGGCCTCGAGAACTATTAGTCTGTTGCTTTCTATAGGGAATAGAAACCACCTCTGCTGACCACACCAGTCAACAAATACTTAGTGAGTAGCAACCGAGGGTGAAGCATTGGGACAAGTATTGAAAGAGATAAAAGATAGACCTGATGTTTTAGGAGCTTATTTATTTGGTGAAATGAATTTAACAAAAATGTAAAAGAAGAAGAGGTTTTCATAATGGTTCATGATAACATTTGAAAAGGGTTTAATTGCCACATGAATGGTATAGACAATAAGTAAATTGATTTTTTAGGAAAGAGGGCTTCAGGCTGGTATGAGCAGAGCCAGGTGGTGGAGGAAGTATGATTTGAGCTGGGCTTCACGGAATGGTTGGGTAGAGCAATGGGAGCCAAAGTGAGAGGGTGAGAATGTGTGAAGTGTTTGGGGGATCTGTGACCAGATCAGTTGGGCTGGGGTAGACCCCCCAGTGGCAGATAAGCCTGCAAAGATGGGGTAGAGTTAACCAAACGTTAAGGATTTTTGGAAGTTGCATTTATCCTTAGAGACAGTAGAGAACGTGGAAGATTTTTGAGGGAGTACAGAATGGCACATAAAGCTGTGCTGTAATGGTCGAAGAGGAACGGTGTCTAATAAGACGGACCAGAACAAGGAGTGGACATCCAGTTGATTGGCTCTTTGACCTCACTTAGCTGTATGGTGACCAAGGCTTGGACTAGGATGGTATTGATGGAGATGGAAGGAAGGAAAATCATATTAGATTTTGTATATGTGGGTCACATGGATGTGTGTGTTTAAGTAACATTTTTCTAATGTAAGAAATTGTAGGCAGACTCAGTAGGACTTGGTGAATGACTTCACACTGGGGAAAAGGGAGAAGGAGTAGTTAAAGATTATTTTGCTATTTAAAGTTTAGAGACAGAATCTTCTATTTAGAACATCTGGGGAAGTATGTTCTGTAATACATGTTGGCAGTCTAGTCCAGAGCAGCTTGGTTAGCAAGCTAGCTTTATTTCTAATTTTTAATCCTTCTCTGCAGAGGGTTTTTCCTCCTTGAGCTTCTAATGTTATTTCTTTTAGGAAAACCTAGATCTTCCAACTTCTTTATTCTCTGTGCTCTCTCGCTGATAAAGATTGCTTAATCTTTGCAGGTCTCTATTCTTTTCTTATTTTGAAGTCTTTCCATTCTCTCCATTTATAGACATAACTCATTGTCTTTCTCCTTGATATTCTCAACTGACCTTGAATTTAGTGTATAGAGAAATGAGAATTATTTACCTTGTCATAGACCTAGTAGATGACTTGCTTTGTCCTTACTGAAACTCAGCGGCTTTCTTTCTTTGGTCATTTGCTCATATTCTTTGTGCTTCATGAGAGCTTTAGTATTGGAAATTGCAGGCTGAATCAAGGTAGCAACTGAGAAGATTCTAATAGGTGAAAGCAGAGGGAAAGAGTTAGGCCTTCTTAGCCAGTGCTGTTGCTTTCTGTTTAGGTTACTGAATCTTAGGCTGTGGGTACAAAATGTCAGACTTGGCTTGCATAAACTTCCTTGGTGTATGTAGCTGGAGTACAAGACAGTGGCCAGTGGGCCCTAATGTGCAACTTCAGCATACAGAGGTAATTTAGAGCAAAGGCTGGGTTCAGGGAGCTTGGGTTCTGTTCCAGTCTTTTCTAGTCAGTAAAGACCTTTGAATAAGAAGAAATAAAGGGTAATTGAAACCTCAGAACATATACATACAGAATAACAGAATGTACCTAGAGAAAAGCAATTTAATTTAAAGCAATAAAAATTTTCATTTAATTTGTTAATATTAGTTTCTTTCTCACCACTCAAGTTACTGAGTTCTTGCAAATTCCACTAACATGTACCACAGTGTGTGCTCAGACAGTTGGCAGAAGTCCCCATGGTTTATGTGGAACCAGTAGAGCAGACAGAGTTCATGCACAAGGTGTTAGTAAATTTAGTCCTTTATTTAGGGATGGAAAGCATCCTTACAGGAATCCAGTTAGGAGGATTCCTGTGCAATCACACCGTGGGTTTGTACCTGCCTCCTGGTTGCAATGCACACAGTAACAGTGATTAAGAACAGTTAACAGCAGCCCCTTGGGAAGGCGAGGTAGCCTGAGGTAGCCCGAGATGAGGAGGGTCCATGTAGACCACAGAACTGAGCAATGGCCATTGTTTTCTTAGTCTAGATGTTCTAGAGCAAGTAATATTTATAGATTTTTATTATTTTTTTAACTTTCTATATGTGGTATTTCTGCTTCCTTGTCTCTAGAAAAGGTGGGATCTGTAAGACCCGAGAAAGGCGCAGATTGAGCGATTAAATGTACTGGGGAAAGAGAGTAGAATGACCATTGAGTATGTCACTTACCCCGCAAGGCTTTTTTTTCTGACTCATACAGGAAACTTCAGCGATAAGTGCCAAAGGGATAAGACTTCTTTTATTTTGGGATCTTAATGTAGATTCTTGACATTAGAAATTGCTCAAAAGCTTTGTGGGTCAAAGAAAATAAGTCTGTTTTGTGTGATGAGTGGATATTAGACTTAGTATTAATTAGATCCAAGTGTTTTCCATCTTTAATTTTGATTAGATTATATCCAACCTGACCCTTGGGGGCAGCTGTGCTTTGTTCCCAGCCACATGCTCCTTCCTGACCATTAGTGAGCCTTTGGTTTGCATTGTCCCTTGTAGGTGGTAGGAGTTGCCAGTCTCTCACCTCCCACTCCTCAGCAGGACGCAGTGCTGGTTCCCAGTGGTGAGGCAGTGCTGGTTCCCAGTGGTGAGGCACAGCCGTCACACAGGGAAAAGAGTGACTTATATGCCCTGCTTGGGCTCTGGTCTGGAGCCCTGCCTTTGCCCAGGGTAGTGCTTGGGGAAGGGTTTTTATTAAAGAGCAATGCATTTATCACTTGGTGCAATCTGTTATTACATCTCAAGAAAAAAAAATCATCCCCAGAAAGCAGTGTCACCTTTCTAGCCGGGATTCAGAACTGACAGCTCCTTTAGGCACTGCTTCTCTTTATAGATGTTGATTGTCAAGCCCTTTCCAGTTGTTTTTTCCTGCCATGGTCTAGCCGCAGAACCCAGCAAGAACTCTTATTTGTGGGACCTGAATGCTGACTTTTGGGGGTATTCTACAAATCCAGTGTGGATCAATAGAGTGCAACGTATGGGTGCTAGGTGCTAGTAGACATTTTGGGCAAGAGAGTATCTGATGTTTTTATGGCCAAAATTTAGGCATTAGAACCCCTGCCGTCTAGTTGTGGCTTTGGGCCAATACACAGTGCCCCTAGGACAAATGAGAGTCTTTTTTCCTATTTGGAAACTTATTCCTACTAGGGTACTGTTTCCTTCACAACAATAAGATCAATAGAACTAATGTTGCAAAAGCTTTGGAAGTTCTAGCTCTTGTATGGCAAGTATTTTTTTTCCTTTTAACATTCTTAACAGCTTTGGTTATTTTTTCTCTTATTATTATTACTTTTTGAATTTATAAATAGTACAATTGAAAAAAATTTTGGTGTACAGTTCTGTGAGTTTTAACACACGCATAGATTCATGTAAGCACCACCACAATCAGGATGCAGAGCAGTTCCATCACGTCAGAGAGCTCCCCGCTGCTGCCCCTTTGTAGTCAGACTCTCCCTAACCCCTAATCCTTGGCAGGCCCTGATCAATCTTCCATTCCCATGGCCTTGCCTTTTCTAGGATGTCCTATAAATGGAATCATACTACATTATGTAACCTTTCGAGACTGGCTTCTTTCACTCAGCTTAATACCTGGGAGATCTGTCCATGTTGTTGTATTTATCAATAGTTTGTTCTTTTTCATTTCTGAGTAGTATTCCATTGTATGCTTATATGACAGTTTGTTTATCCATTCAGCTGTTGAAGGATGTTTGAGATGTGTCCCAGTTTCAAGCGGTTATGAAAAATGCTACTGTAAACATTCGTGTATAGGTTTTTGTGTGACCCTAAATTTACATTTCTCAAAGATATCCCTAAGAATGAGATTGCTGGGTAATATAGTAAGGGTATGTTTACCTTTATAAGAAACTGCCAAACTATTTTTCAGCGTGGTTATACCATTTTGTGTTTCCACCAGCAATGTATGAGATTTCAGTTACTGCATATCCTCATTTGTGCTTGGTATTGTCAGATTTTTGGTTTGTTTTTAAAGTTGATTTTATTGTGGTAAGAACACTTAACATAACGCCTGCCCTCTTAATGAATTTTTAGGTGTCCAGGACATTATTGTTGACTGGAGGTACAGTGTTGTCCAGTGGGTCTCTAGAGCTTATTTATCTTGCTTAATTGAAACTTTATGACCATTGATTAGTTAACTTCCCATTTCCCCCTTCCCCCAGCAGCCATCATTCCACTCGAATTCTATGAATTTGACTATTTTAGATACCTCATATAAGAAGAAGCATGCAGTATTTCCCTTTCTGTGACAGGCTTATTACACTTAACATAATGTCCTCAAAGTTCATCCGTGTTGTAGCATAACTCAGAATTTCCTTCTTTTTTAAAGGAGTATTCCATTGTATGCATAATGCTATGTTTAAAAAAAAATCTGTTCATTTCTCAGTGGACATGTAGGTTGTTTCTACCTCTTGGCAATTGTGAACGGTGCTGTGATGAACGTGAAAGGGCTAATCTCTTCAAGATCCTGATTTTGGTTTCTTTGGATATATACCCAGAAGTATGATTGCTGGATCATGTGGTAGTTCTATTTGTAATTTTTTGAGGAACCTCCATATTGTTTTCCATGGCAGCTGCACCATTTTGCATTCCCAACAACAGTGTACAAAGGTTCCAATTTCTCCACATCCTCAGTAACACTTTTTTTTTGACAGGTGTGAGGTAATATTTCATTGTAGTTTTGATTTGTATTTCCCTGCTGATTAGTGACATTGAGCATTCAGATTTTTTGCTTTAGCCATTGTAATTGGTGTTTAGTGTTATCTTGTGGTTTCAGTTTGCATGTCCCTAATAGCTAATGACGTTGAGCATCTTTTCACATTCTTATTGCCATCCATATATCTTTGGTAAAGTGTCTGTTCAAATCTTTTGCCCATTTTTTTTTTTTTAAGATTTTATTTTTTCCTTTTTCTTCCCAAAGCCCCCCGGTACATAGTTGTATGTTCTTCGTTGTGGGTCCTTCTAGTTGTGGCATGTGGGATGCTGCCTCAGCGTGGTTTGATGAGCGGTGCCATGTCCACGCCCAGGATTCGAACCAACGAAACACTGGGCTGCCTGCAGCGGAGCGCGCAAACTTAACCACTCGGCCACCGGGCCAGCCCCTTTGCCCATTTTTTTAACTGGATTGTTTGTTTTCTTACTGTGAGTTTTGAGAGTTTTTTTTTCTTTTTAATATATTCTGGATACAAGTCTTTTATCAGATAAGTTACTTGGATGTATTTTCTCCTAGTGTAGCTTTTTTTTTCATCTCTACCAATGTCTTTTGTAAAGCTGATGATTTAAATTTTGATTGTCTAATTTGTAAATTTCTTTCTTTGATGAGTTATATGTGTGTGTATATATATATTTTTTTTTTTGAGGAAAATTAGCCCTGAGCTACCTACTGCCAATTCTCCTCTTTTTGCTGAGGAAGACTGGCCCTGAGCTAACATCCATGCCCATCCTCCTCTACTTTTTATACATGGGACGCCTACCACAGCATGGTGTTTGCCAAGTGGTGCCATGTCCTCACCCAGGATCTGAACCGGCGAACCTTGGGCCGCAGAGAAGCGGAACATGTGCACCTAACCGCTGTGCCACCGGGCCAGCCCCGATGAATTTTATTTTTATATAAGAATTCTTTGTTTAACCCATGGTCACAAAGATATTCTTCTTTGTTTTCTTTTAAAAATTTTATAGTTTCACATTTTACATTTAGATTTATGATCCGTTTGAGTTAATTTTTGTATGTAGTATGAAATTTAGGTCAAGATTCATATATATATATTTTTTTTTTCTTTTTTTGCAGATAGATGTGGAATTGTTCCAGCACCACTGTTATTGAAAAGACTGTCCTTTCTCCATTAAATTGATTTTGCACCTTTGTCAAAACTCAATTGGCTATGTTTATGTGGGTGTATTTCTAGACTCTCTGTTTTGTTCCATTGACTTAGTGTCTGTCCTTTCACCAATTGTCTTGATTCCTGTAGCTTTATAGCAAGACTTAAAATTGTACAGTGTTAGTCTTCCAGCTTTAGTCTTCTTTTTTCAAAATTGTTTTGGCCATTCTAATCCTTTTGTCTTTCCATATATATTTTGCAATCGGCTTATCTATATCTGCAAGAACCCCTGCTGGCATTTTGATTGGAACTGCATTCAATCTGCAGATTAGTTTGAGAATTGATATCTTAACTGCGGTCATGCACCACATAACAATGTTTTGGTCAACAATGGACCACATACATGACAGTGGTCCCATAAGATTATCACGGAGCTGAAAAATTCCTATCACCTGTCATAGCTATCATAACATCTGAGCACAATGCATTACTCACGTTTGTGGTCATGCTGGTGTAAACAAACCTAGTGCACTGCCAGTCCTATAAAAGTATAGCACATAGAATTATGTGCAGGACATAATACTTGATAATGGTAATAAATGACCATGTTACTGGTTTATGTATTTACTATACTGTACTTTTTATTGTTATTTTAGAGTATACTCTTTATCTTATATAAAAAGTTTCTTATAAAACAATGTCATGTTATGCTCACAGCGGCCTCGTACATCTTGTGGTATTCATGTCTCTTGATTGCATCATTTTCTCTTGTGCTTGATTTAATCTTGTGTTATTTTGTTCATCATGGCCCCTAAGCATATAAGGTCCACTGTTAATGTTGCCACTAAGAGGCCACATCAAGTGATTGACCTGGAAATGAAATTAAAAGTGATGAAGGACTACAAAGGTGGAAACATCAGTGATGGTTATTGCTCACCAGTCTGGCACGTCCCATTCACCATAGCTGCTGTCTCGAAGAACAAGAACAAAGCGGTAGAAGCTGTTAAAGGATCTGCTTCATTGAAGGTGACGAGACTAACTAAAATTCAAGAAGGGCCCATATCAGATAGGGAGAAACTTCTAGTGACCTGGATTGAAGGCCAGACATAGAAGTGTATTCCTCTTAGCACCATGACGCTCACAACCAAAGCAAAAAGCTTGTTTGTGATGTTGAAGGAAAAGGCTGGACTGAACTGTGATGTGGAATTTACTGCTAGCTCTGGATGGTTTAAATGATTTAAGAATTGTTGTTCATTACATAATGTGAAAGTGAGTGGTGAGTCTGCAAGTGCTAATGTGAAGGTAGCTGAAGAATTTTTGGAAGCTCTAGATAAGCTGATTGTGGAGGAAAATTACTTGCCAGAGCAGATATTCAATATGGAAGAAGCCTCCCTACTCTGGAAACGGATGCCTGAGAGGACTTTTATCCATAAGGAGGCCTAGTCAATGCCAGGTTTCAAGGCTTTTAAAGACAGGATAACAGTCTTTCTTGGGGGCAATGTTGCAGGCTACAAATTCAAAGCCTTTGTGATCTGGCACAGTGAGAACTCTAGGGCCCTCAAGCATGTCAAAAAACACACACTGCCAGTGTGCTACCGGAGAAATAACAAGTCATGGATAACCCAACTCCTCTTCCAAGATGCCCTCCTGAATTGCTGGGCCAGTGAACTGGAGAAGTACTATTTGGAGAATAACGTATCTTTCAAGATTTTGCTTATTGTTGATAATGCTTCTTGACATCCTCCTTTTATTGGTGATCTTCATCTCCTTTTATTGGTGATCTTCATCCCAATATCAAAGTCACGTTTCTCTCTCCAGCCACCACCTCTTTGATCCAACCAATGAATCAAGGAGTTATAGCAGCTTTTTAGGCCTACTACCCGAGGAGGGCCTTTGCCCAGGCTTTTGCTGCAGCTGAGGAAGACACTGATGCAATTCTGGAGGGATTACAACACCTATGACTACATCAACAACCTTGCTTGGGGGGCTGGCCCCGTGGGCAGGTGGTTAAGTTCACTCACACACTCCGCTCCAGCGGCCCAGGGTTTCACAGGTTTGGATCCTGGGCACGGACATGGCACCGCTCATCAGGCCATGCTGAGGCAGCATCCCACATGACACAACTGGAAGATACCCACAACTAAAAATACACAACTGTGTACTGGCAGGGCTTTGGGGAGTAGAAGAAGAAAAACAAGATTGGCAACAGATGTTAGCTCAGGTGGCAATCTTTAAAAAAGAACCTTGCTTGGGCTTGGGGTGATGTCACCAAGGAGTGTATGAATGGCATCTGGAAGAAGACACTCAAAAGGTTCATTTGTGACTTCAGAGGATTTGCCAAGGATGGGGAGGCAGCAAAAATTAACAAGGCTGTGGGTGAGAAGGCAAACTTTGACCTGGGTGTGGGCGAGGATGATATTGAGGAGCTGCTGGAGGTGATTCCTGAGGAATTGACTACCGAGGAGTTGTTGAAACTGAAACAGGAAGGCGTAGCTGAAGAAGCAGCAAGAGAAAAGGAAACTGCGGGAGAAGAAAAAGAAGAAGAACCCCTAAGAAAATTCACAGTGTACAATGTAGCAGAAGCTTTTGCAGCCCTCAACAAGCTCCTTAAAAAGTTTGAAAACATGGACCCCAACTCCAAAAGTTTTTCATTAATAGGGAGGAATGTTTGTGGTGCATTATCTGCTTACAAGCAAATCTATGATGAAGAAAGAAACCAACCAAGCAAACTACCATGTACATACTTTGAAGAGTGTCACCTCAAGAAGAGCCTCAGGCAAGTCTTCAGGAGGTGTTGCAGAAGACGGCATTGTTATCATAGGAGATGACAGCTCCATGAGTGTTATTACCCCTGAAGACCTTTCAGTGGGACAAGATGTGGAGGTGGAAGACAGTGATATTGAAGATCCTGACCCTGTGTAGGCCTAGGCTACTGTGTGTGTTTGCGTCTTAGTTTTTAACACAAAAGTTTAAAATGTTAAAAAAAAAATTAAAAATAGAAGAAAGCTTATAGAATAAGGATATAAAGAAAAAATATTTTTGTACAGCTGTACCATATTTGTGTTTTAAGTTGTGTTCTTACAAAAGAATCACAAAGTTAAACAAAATTAAAGTTTGTAAAGTAAAACAGTTATGGTAAGCTAAGGTTAATTTATTATTGAAGAAAGAAAAGTATTCTTTATAAATTTAATGTAGGCTAAGTGTACAGTGTGTATAAGGTGTACGAGGGCACAGTAATGTCCTGGGCCTTCACAGTCACTCACCGCTCACTCATGACTCACCCAGAGCGAGTTCTAGTTCTGTAAGCCGTAAATGCCCCTATATAGGTGTACCACTTTTTGTCTTTTATATCATATTTTTACTGTACCTTTTCTATGTTTAGATACACAAATATTTACTGCCGTGTTACAATTGCCTACAGTATTTGGTACAGTAACAAGCTGTACAGGTGTGTAGCCTGGGAACAATGGGCTACGTACAGCCTAGGTGTGTACCATGTAGGTTTGTGTAAGTACACTCCGTGATGTTCCTACAACAATGAAGTTTCCTAAGGACATATCTCTCAGAACATATCCCTGTCGTTAAGCGACACTTGACTTCCAATCAATGAACATGATATATCTCTCCATTTATTTAGGTCATGTCTGATTTCTTTCATTAGCATTTTATAATTTTCAGCATGGATTTGGATGTGTTTTGTTAGATTTATTCCTAAGTATTTTTTTGAGCTATTGTAAATGTTTTTATTTTTGATTTTAGTTTCTAATTCATTCCTCGTATATAGAAATATGATGGATTTTTGTATGTTGAACTTGTATCTTACAACCTTGTTAATCTAACTTAGTTCTAGGAGCTTTATTACAGATTTTTTGGGGATTTTCTATATAGACAATTATGTTATCTGTGAAAAGTGGACAGTTTATTTCTTCCTTTCTAATCTATACACTTTTTCTTTCTTTCTTTCCTCCATCTTTATTACAGATTTCCAGTGAGATATTGAGTGAGAGTGGTGGGAGTGGATATTTGTGCCTTCTTCCTGATTTTAGGGAAAAAGCATTTAGTGTTTCACCATTAAGTATGACAGTAGCTGTTAGTTTTTGAAGGTGCTCTTTATCAGATTGAGTAGCTTCCCTTCTGTTCCTAGTTTGCTGAGAGTTGTGTCAGGAATGGATGTTGAATTTCGTCACATGCTTTTTCTGTATCAATTGCTGTTATCGTATGATTTTTTTCTTTAATCTGTTAATATAATTCATTACACTGATTGATTTTCAGATATTGAACTAGCCTTGCATTCTTGGATAAACAACACTTGGTTTTGTGATGTATTATTCTTCTGTGTTGTTGGGTTTGATTTGCTAATATTTTGTTGAGGAATTTTGCATCTCTGTTCATGAGGTTATTTGTAGTTTTGGGTTTTTTTGGTGCTGTGTTTATCTAGTTTTACTATCAGGATAATGCTGGTCTTACAAAATAAGTTAGAAAGTATTGTCTCTAACATTTCCTGGAAAAGAATGTGTAGAATTCCTTTTTTAAGTATTTGGTAGAATTCTCCAGTGAAGCCGTCTGAGCCAAGGGTTTTCTTTGTGTGAAGGTTTTTAACTACGAATTAGATTTCTTGAATAGATACAGGATAATTCAGGTTGTCTGTTTGTTTTTGGGTGAGTTTTTATATTTTGTGGCTTTCAAGTGGTTGGTCCATCTCATCTAAGTTGTCAAATTTATGTACATAGATTTGTTTGTAGTATTCCCTTATTATTCTTATAATGTCTGTGGTCTGTAGTGATCCCTTTCTTTCATTCCTGATATTGATAATTTGTGTATTCATTCTGTTTTTTTCTTTGTTTGGCTAGAGGCTTATCAATTTTATTCATTTTTCTCTACTGTTTTTCTGTTCCAATTTAGTTGACTTCTATTCTTATCTTTATTTTCTTCCTTCTGCTTGCTTTGAATTAATTTACTCTTTTTTTTTTTAAGGAAACATAGATCATTGATTTGAGATCTTTCTTCTTTTCTAATATAAGCTTTTAATACTATAAATTTCCCTCTAAGCACTGCTGTGGCTGCATTTTACAATTTTGATGTATTGAATTTATATTTCCCTTGAGAGTTCCTCTTTGAACAATGAATTTTTTAGAAATATGTTGTTTTGAGTTTTTTGGAGTATTAGAAGATTTTCCAGAGCCTTTATTTTTTGTTTTCTAGTTTAACTCCACTATGGTCAAAGAACATATATTATACTTTGTATAATTTCAATACTTTTAAATTTGTTGAGGTTTGTTCTCTGGTCTGTCTTGGTGAATGTTCCATATTCACTTGAAAAGAATGTATATTCTGCTTTTGTTGGGTGGAATGTTCTATAAAGGTCAGTTATATCCAGTTGGTTGATGATATTGTTCAGTTCCTCTGTATCCTTGATTTTTTTCCTTCTTTTTAGAAATAAAAATGTGATTTAATTATTACTTAATTGCAATGTTATATTCCAACTCTTTATTCTTTTTCAGCTTTATTTAGGCATAATTGACAAATAGGAATTATATATATTTAAGGTGTACAACTTTGTGTTTTGATAGTCTTGATTATTTTCTGTCTTCTTGTTTTATTGATTACTGAGAAAGGAAGATTGAAGTCTTCAATTATAGTTGTAGATGTTTCCCTTTCTTCCCTTTGTTCTATCAGTTTTTGCTTCGTAAATTTTGAGGCTCTTTTGTTAGGTGCATACACATTTAGGATTGTTACGTCTTTTAGTGAATTGACCCTTCTGTCATTATTTAACGTCCCTTTTTATCCCTGGTAATTTTCTTCGCTTTGGAGTCTACTTTGTCTGATATTAAAATAACCACTTCAGTTTTCTGTTGATTCATGTTTTCATGGTATATATTTTCCTGTCTTTTTACTTAAATTTTTTTTATTTTGAAATAACTTCAGATTTACAAAAGTTGCAAAAATAGAACAGAGAGTTCAGTTCCTATATACTGTTCACCTAGCTTCCCCTAATGCTGAAATCTTATATAACTAGTACATTTATCAAAACTAAGAAATTAACGCTGGTACAGCACTCTATTAAGTAAGTTATAGAATTTTATTTGGATTTCACCAGATTTCCTACTGATGTCCTTTTTTTGTTCCATAATCCAATCTGTGCTGCCATATTGTGTTTAGCATCCTTTTATTTTTAACCTACATATATCATTGTATTTGGTGGGTTTCTGGTAGACAACATATAGTATGTCTTAAAAAAAATCCATCTGACAACCTCTCTTCTAATTTATGTGTTTAGGCTATTTATATTTAAGGTAATTATTGATATTTTGGATTTAGGTCTGCCATTTTATTATTTGTTTTCAGTTCCATTTTTTTCGTGTTTGTTTTCCTTTTCTTCCTTCTTTTGGATTGTTTGAATATTTTTTACTATTCTCTTTTACCTCAAGTTTTTTACTATCTCCATTGATATAGTTATTTTTCAATCTGAAGAATTTCCTTTAGTATTTCTTTGTCTGCTGGTGATGAATTCTCTTGGTTTTTTTCAGCTGGGAATTTAGTTCACCATCTTTTCTTTTCTTTTCTTTCTTTTTTCTTTGCTGAGGAGGATTAGCTCTGAGCTAACATCTGTTGTCAGTCTTTCTCTTTTTTTGCTTGAGGAAGATGAGCCTGAGCTCATCTGTGCCAGTCTTTTTCCACTTTATATATGGGTTGCCACCACAGCATGGCTGACGAGTGGTGTAGGGCTGTGCCTGGGATCCAAACCTGCGAACCCGGGCTGCCAAAGTGGAGCTCTCTGCACTTAACCACTACACCATGGGGCTGGCCCCTCACCATCAATTTTGAAGGATGTTTTCACTGGATATAGAATTCTAGGTTGACAGTTGTTGTTATTTATTTTTTCCAGTGCTTAAAAGTCTTGTTCCACTGCCTTCTGTCTACCTTGGTTTCTGATGAGACATCCACAGTCATTCAGATTGTTTCCTTGTGTGTAATGCATCATTTTTCTCTGGTTGCTTTTAAGATTTTCTTTGTTTAGTTTTTCTTGGGCAAGAATTTCTTTGAGTTTATCCTCTTTGCTGTTCACTGAGTTTCTTGAATCTACAATTTTATGATTTTGCCAAATTTGGGAAGTTTTCAGCTATTATTTCTTCAAATATTTTTTCTGTGCCACACTCTTGCTCCTTTCCCATATGAGCCTTTGATGACACAAATGTTATGCCTTTTGGTGATGTGCAGTGGGTCCTCAAGGCTCTGTTTATTTTTTTTCCAATCTTTTTTCTCTCTCTGTTGTTCAGCTTGGGTAATTTTTGTTGATCCATCTTCAAGTTCAGTGACTTCTGTCATCTTAATTATGCTTTTGAGCCCATCGATTGAATTTTTAAATTTCTGTTGTATTTTCTAGCTTAAGTTTTTCCATTTGGTTCTTCTTCTTCTCTTTTTTTTTTTTTTTTTAGTGTTCTATTTATTTGTTTAGACTTTCTATTTTTCCACTCGTTTTAGGAGTGTTTGTCTTTATTTTTTGGAGAGTGGTTTAAAGTCTTTGATAATTTTGATGTCTTAGGGTTGGCGTGTATTGATTTTCCTTTTCTCTTGTGAGATGTGAGATTTTCAAATTTCTTTATCAATTTGGATTTGTATTCTGGACATTTTAAATACTATGTTATGAGACTTTGGGTCATATTTAAATTCTATAGAGAATGTTTCTTTTTCTTTTTGTCTTAGCAGGCAGTCAATCCAGTTAGGTCCAGGCGGTAAGTACCTACCTGCCTCTGTGGGCTGGGCTTCAGTATCCGTTCAGTTTTCAAAGTATTTGCCTGTGCTGTTTGTGTCTGTTACATGTATGTACCAGCCAGTGGCCAGTCTCAGACCTGGGCAGTGCTATACCCCATAGATCAGTTGTAAAACCTTTGCTATGCTGTTTAGGGTCAGATAGATGCAGGTGCAGCTTGGGATGAGCCCTGGAGTGCACATGCAGCTTTATTGAGCTCTCTCCTCTCCCTGTTGTTTTCCCAAACTTTCCAGATCCAAAGGATTCTCCTTCCTGCTCCTCTTGCTAGAAAGCTGAGACTTTAATTTCTCTGTTCTGCCTTGTACTCCCTGTGACTACGTTTCCCTTGGGAACCAAAGGGCAAGGGGATAGGAAGAGAAAACAAAGCAATGGAGAGTGCCTTCTGCTTTTGGGATTGCAGTTCCTTTGGTCCCAGAAAAGGTTTTTCTATCTGGCTGCTGTTGTCATTGCCACCGCTGCCTAATTGCCGTGGGGTAGGGCAGGAGAGAACAGAGGAGACAAACAAAATCAGGGGATTTCCTCCACTCCCTTTGACCTTTAGGGGCTCCCTTTCCTGTTGCTTAGACAGAAAATGGAGGTCTTCTCTTGGAGCTCTTTCTGTCTGCAGCTGGTGCACAGTTCTGGGTTTGGGCTGCCTTGGAGTCCAGGCCAAGAGATACCAGAGAAGAAAAAAGGAAAGCTCTCTGCTGGTTTCATGATATTTTGAATTTTGCTTTCTTTTCCCAACCTACCTGCTATCAATTATGTACTTTTCAGAGTCATCAGATGATGCTTGGAGCAGCTCTTTCGAGGATTTTAGTTGAGTTCAGCGGGAGAGACAGGGTAGAGTGGACTTATTCCATCTTAACTAGAACCAGAAACTTCGGTTATTTGTTCATCATGCTGAGAGAGGACCAAGGTTGGCAGGCCGAGAAAGGTGGTGGCTTCGAGGCAGGTTGTCAACCCTGAAAGATCAAGTGACTGCACTGACAGGGCTCAGGGTCCCTAGTGGAGGAGACGCCCCAAGGAAGCACTCCAGCGTCTTTGGTGCAGGATGCTCTCCTCCTTCTTTTTAATTTTTAAATTTAAATTAAAAGCTTTTTGAGTAGATATTTGTACCAAATTTGAAAGTACCAAATGGTACCAAACTTGAAAGATATAAAGGGAACAGAGTGAGAGGTAAGTCTCCCTCCGTTACCTGTCCCGGGCCACCCAGGTCCTTCCCCTGGAGGCACCCACTTCTACCAGTTTCTTGGGTGTCCTTTCGGGGATATTCCACATATTACCAAACATAAGTTGGGGATAAGTGTGCACATATTCACAAAAGCAGTAGTGTACTGTACACACTGCTGTGTGCCTTGCATTCTCACTTAATATGTCGTGGCCTTTCCATAGCAGTGTCTACACAAGGCCTCATGCTTTTCAGCGGCTGGGCAGAATGCGATTAAGTGAATGTACTGTGATTTATTTAGTAAGTCCTTTATCAGTGGATGTTATTCCATTAATAAATACATATTTATTCAGTAAGTCAATAAATGTTTACTCCATCAATTTCAATCCTTCATTATTATAGGAAAGTTGCGTTGAATATCCTTATACAGATATTTTACAAATATGAGGCAGTATCTCCAGAACAAATACCTGGGAGTGACATTGCTGGGCTAAAGAGTATATGTGTCCATTTAAAATGGCCAAGTTGTTAATAGCATATTGATATCTTATTTCATTCAACTACAAATAAGCTATCAATTTTTTAAGCCTTGGTAAGAAGAGGAATATTAGCATAGGTAATACAAACGTTCATAGAATCTTAAATCTTTTTCTAACTCTGATTAACATCTAACTCTGGTTCTGCCAAGTCTTTTACCAAAATTACAGGGAAAAAAAGAAAGTGGATTAATTGACATTTTCCTTCTTTCCTCCCCCTTCTAATTCTAGGAAGAGACATGCCAACAAGCTGTGAAAAAATTATTGTGAAATGACTAAATAGTAAACAGCCAAAAGGAAGGATATGACAGTCAAGAGGATTAGAATGACCAGTTGATTGAGCACTCAGTTCCTAGTCCTCAAATGCTGGTTTGGATTAAAGCCTTTCTTCTGAGGAACGTTTTTTCTGTCCTGTGTTCTCACCTACAAAACTGTGCATGTGTAAGTAGAGAGGGCAGGTGAAAGCTGTTATCATTTACTGGACTGATGGTTGAACAGAAGCCCTACACATGTTTGTTATTGTTAGAACTGTCCAGTTGATTCCAACTCCTAGTGCCCCTGTGTACAACAGAGCGGAACCCTGCCCCGTCTTTTTGCACCCTCCTCGCATCTTCTGGCGCTCTGCTCCACTGCTGTTCATAAGATTTTCATGGCCAGTATTTCAGAAGTGGGTGGCCAGGTCCTTCTTCCTAGTCCATCTAGTCTAAAAGCTCCACTGAAAGCTGTCCACCATGGGTGACCCTGCTGGTGTTTGAAATCACCATGGCAGAGCTTTCAGCATCACAGCAGCACGCAGCTGCTACAGTATGACGGCTGACAGTCGGATGGTGTGGTTCCCTGACTGGGATGTGAACCCAGGCTGTGGCAGTGAGCGCACTGCATCTTAACCACTAAACCGCCCCTACAGATAGAATGATCTTTTTCGTTTTTTTCTAATCCCTAGATCAGCACATGTGATGTGAAAAAGGTTTGTGTAATAAGCAATCCTGGAGATGTATTTAATATTATGGAAACTAAAGAGTTGTCATTTAGGGTTTTGTGATGGTTCATGATGTTTATTTGAAATCAAGTCTTTCTTGGAAAATCTGAGGTATGGATTTTCCAATATAGTGGAGCATTTTCCTAATAACAATCCTTATGACATTACATCTGAGACCAGAAATCAGATCAATGTTCATGTTTGCTTGGCTTTAATTGTATTGATATTTGCTTCAATTAATTTTAATAAATAAAACTAGCTATAAAATTAATCTGGAAACAAAAAGACTATTTTTAAAGTGAATGGTGTGGTTCTTTCCAAGTGGGGACCCTATTTGGCAAAATTATTAAGCAGTAGAACTGATTTTGGTGGCTCTTCAAATAGTCATCTTGTTTTAATTTTTTTATGTTTAACCCATATTATTTGAAAAATTGAGATGAGCATGCATTTGTTTTTTAAAGAAATACAAGGAGGTAGAAAATAGAGAATAAAGAAAAACAGTTATCTTGGAAGGCCTATGCACTTAGTATAGTGAAGCAATTGTTACATAAAACATTCTTGGAATTTCTCGCTTGAATTTGCCTTCTGAACCTGTTCCACGTCAGTCAAATTAAATAAAAAGGCTCTGTAGAATCAGATACCACTGTGGGGCACACTGGGAAGGAAGAGGATGATGGTTCTTACAGTGACCTGAGCGGAGCAGGCTTCCTGGAAGATGCTGAGATATGGCTCCTGGTGTACATCCTTGGCCTTTCCTCAGATAGCGGCTTTGCAGAGGGATGCAGTAGAGGAAAGACTGCCAGGCAACTTTTTATCAGTTAAATGCTATGTCTTTTAGTTTTTATCTTCATAAAGTTTTGTGACCCTCTCTGCTTAGTGTGTAAAGCAAGTTAAGCAGGGGTGGCCCTTGCTAACTAGAAACTTATTGTATCTCTTTGGGTCTAGATATTCCCTTTTGAATGCTATTTCCTGACTTTGGATTTAGAGGTCAGAGTTTATACTGTCACTATACATCTTTCCCAGAGAGCAGCCAATCAATTCTTAGAATTTTTAATCATTACCTTAAAAAAATAGTGCTGATTTTCAGTTAGGAATACAAGTGCGTTATATTGATGTCCAGTTTAGACAGTGAGCTCTCAAAAACTTAATCATAGGGGTGGGTGTCAGTGTCACTCATCAGTTCTTTGTCCTGTGCGGAGCCGGTGCAGTTATTTGGCTACAGATTAGACGTTGCTGTTAGTAGTCACATACACAGTGATGCTTCTGGAAATAATTTAATCTGGACGTGGAGAGACTGGTGTCATTCAGATTTCTTAGTCTTGTGTTGGAGGCACTAATGAATAAGAAAGAAGGGGCAGAATCTCAGCCACAGCCCTAGGCCTCTTACAGGCAGGCCAGGGTCCAGACCCAACAAGGTGAGAGTCCCGGGAGAGGCCACAGTTCTGCTCCATGGTCCATATGGCCAGGGAAAGCCAGGGAATGTCATCTGGAGGCGTGGAAGGAAAAGACTCCTCGTCAAAGAAAGATTATCCAGTCCTGTATTGTGGAGATTATTTCTACCCCTGGTAGAAGCCCTGACCGTGAATGTGCCTGGAAATGCGTTCTCCTCCTCAACGGAAGTGTTATGATGCATTCAGTTTGCAAGATAGTGTGTCAAGTGCTCTTTATTTGCTCTCTGTAAAAAGATGTCTCCAATAATGTGATCGTACACTTCTGTCACACAGAAATCTTGCAAATAAAATTTTAATTAATTTTTCTCACTAATTTGACCCTAAAGCAACATTAGGTTGTTAAAGAATCAGCTTGTTATTTTGGAATAATTTTAGATTTACAGAAAAGTTGTAACATAATACAGAGAGTTCCTGCCTATGCCTCACCCGGTTTCCCCTCGTGTTAATATCTTGCCTTACCATGGTGTCTTTGTCAAGACTAAGAAAGCAGCATGGGTGCATTACTCTTAAATTCCAGATTTTATTTGGATTTTACCAGTTTTTACACTAATGTCCCTTTTTGGTTCCAGGATCTGGTCCAACGTACCACCTTGCGTTTATTCATCATGTGTCCTTAATCTCCTCTGCTCTGTGACAATTTCTCGGACTTCCCTTGTTTTTTATGACCTTGGCAGATTTGGGGAGTACTGGTGAAGTATTTTGTAGACTGTCCCTCAGTTTAGGTTTGTCTGAAGTCTTTCTCATGATTAGATTAGGGTTATGGGTTTTGAGGAAGAATACCTTAGAGGTGAAATGCCCACCTCATCGCATTGTATTGGGGTATATGATATTGACATGACTTACTGTGATGCGAACCTTAATTATTTGGTTAAGGAAGTGTTTGCTAGGGTTCTCCACTGTCAAGTGACCATATTTTCCCTTTTCCTACTGTATTCTTTGGAAATGAGTCACAAAATCCAACCCACACTTGGAGGAGGAGGGGTGGGGATTAAGTTCCACTTCCTGGAGGAGATAGTCTCTACGTATATTATTTGGAATTCTTCTGTAAAGGAAGATTTACTCCTTCTACCCGTGTGTTTATTTATTGTCATTAATTTATATCAGTGTGGACTCATGTATTTATTTTATACTTTAGGTTATTCGTTTAGCATGCTATTTATTTTGTTGCTCAGATTGATCCAATTTTGGCTACTGGGGGTATTCCAGATTGGCTTCTGTGTCCCTTTAACATGCCCTCGTCCTTTTGCTACTTGAGCACTTCCTTATTTTCTGGAACTAGAAGATGTTCCGGACTCATCTTGTATTTTCCCTGCCCTAGCTCTAGAATCAGCCATTTTCCTTAGGAGCCCTGGTTCTTTTCATTGGAGAAACCAAGATCTGAGCGTTGGGTGTGTGTATTGCTACTAGGCCCTCTCAGTGGCTAGAGCTAGCAAATATACATCTGCATACCACCCCATGTGTATATACATATTTGTAATTGTTTCTGTACCTACCCATCTGTATATATATTAAGTTAAACATGGTTTCACACTGATGTCTCTGACTCTAACCCAGTACCACAGAGTTTATTCTAGCTTCCCCCTTGTTTATGGGCAGCTCCCTCTCTGACAGTGAGACACCTGCCTTCACCATCCACTGTAGTAGGTGGTGGATTACTTATTTATTCAATCCTGTAAATCGTGTAAAGCAGGTTCAAAATTGTTAACTTGTACTTATGTGAGCAACAGATTTACCAACTAGAGTAGAATATTTATGTACAGTTCCTTTTATCTTTAGCCGTATAATTTTCATTGGAAACAACGTTTTCCAAGGTAACTTAGGTCAGCTCCTTCTTTCCCCTATCCCTTTCAGTGAGTTTGTGTCATGCATTTACAATACAGTAGATTCATTTGTCTTGGCCTACTTTCTATCTTGGGATCCCCTGACAGCCTATTTGGTTTTTAAAAACTTTGCATACATTTAAGTTCACTCTTTGTAAGGTACAGTTCTTTGGGTTGTGACAAATACATAGCGTCATATATCTACCACCCCAGTACCATATAGAACAGTTCCATCACCCTAAAACTTTGCCTGTGCATTTGCTTGTAGTCAACCACCTCCCACCACACTGTCTAATCCGTTTAGATACCACTAATCTGTTTTCTATACCTATAGTTTCACCTTTTCCAGAATATTACATAAATGGAATCATATAATATGTAGTCTTTCACTTAGCAAAATGCATTTAAGATTCATCCATATTGTTGCATGAACACTAGCTTATTCCTTTTTTGTCATTGAATAATACTCCATTCTGTGGCTATACCACAACTTGTTTATCCATTCACCTGTTGAAAGACGTCTCAGTTGCTTCCCGTTTGGGACCCATTATAGATAAAGCTGCTGTAAGTATTTGTGCATAGGTTTTTTTGTGAACACAGTTTTCAGTTCACTAGGCTAAGTACCTAGGATTGTGATTGATTCCTGGGTCATATTGCAGTTTATATTTAACTATATATGTATAGGAAACTGCCAGACTGTGCACCGTTAGAGTTTAATCACCCACTTTTGGGATTCTTTTGAGGGCAGAGGGGATAATTAGTAATTGATAAGATTCAGGCTAAAAGAAAGCGAACTAGTTATTTACTTATCTATGTAAAATTCAGCTTACTAAGTGACTACTGTGTAGATAGCATTAAATTTGGCGAGTAGGGGATACAAAAGAAGATGTTGTTTAAGTCTTCAAAGGAGTTTGCCGTCTAATAGGGAAGGTAAGATTTTGTAAGTGGTGGTGTAAGCCAGCATTTACGACTGGGCTGGCTTGGTTCTGGGTCTTTGAGTCTGGTGGTGATGCAATGGTGGTATCCGACTAGTTTGTGCCTGGGGCTTCACTTTATAAAGGTGACTGAGAGACAGCACAGAGAGGTAGTGAGAACCGTGTAAAAAAGTGATAAAGTAAATCGAGCACTTACTATTTTTTTTTTCGGTTAAAGGGCAATCTGTGTTCATTTGTTATTTTAAATATTAGCGATATTTAAAATTAATAAAAATTTTGCCCATGAGATAAAAGTATCCTTGTGCTTAAATTTAAAATAGGTAATTGATTAAGAGGTTTAGACTTATGTTTACAAGTATGGGGACATGAGAAACATTAAGAACTATTATATTGATATTTTAAGTTAAAATTCCAAGGGGCTGGCCCCATGGCCAAGTGGTTTAAGTTCTGCTCTCTCTGTGTTGGCAGCCTGGGGTTTGCGGGTTTGGATCCTGGGTGCGGACCTACTCCACTCATCAGCTATGCTGTGGAGGCATCACACATGTGAAGTAGAGGAAGATTGGCACAGACGTTAGCTCGGGGCTAATTTTCCTCAAGCAAAAAAAAAAAAAAAAGGATTGGCAGCAGATATTAGCTCAGAGCAAATCTTCCTCACACACACAAAAATAATAATAATAATAAAGTAAAATTCTGAGAGTTAAGTCAGACAATTGAAGTACTCTAAAAAGAATGGATCATTGGAGGCTGGCCCCATGGCTGAGGGGTTAAGTTCGTGCACTCTGCTTCGGTTGCTGGCCCAGGGTTTTGCTGGTTTGAATCCTGGGTGCGGATATAGCACCACTCATCAGGCCATGCAGAGGCGGTGTCCCACATGCCACAACTGGAAGGACCCACAGCTAAAAATACACAAGTATGTACCAGGGTGTTTTGGGGAGAAAAAGGAAAAAAAAGATGGATCATTGAAAATTTCTAAATACAGTTTAAAACCTTCGGAGAATATAATTTGTGAAATCTGCCTTAAAAGTAATTGTTAAAATGTGCTTATATAGATTTGTAGGCTGAACTTTAATTCTTAAGAGGAAAGAAGGGATTTGAATTTGTAAACTTGAATACATTGAATATTAATTTTTAAGATTAATAAAAATTCAAAAGTTAAAAAAAAAGAATTATTAAAAGAAGAGTTTATTGTTTGCATTTCCTGAGAGAAGGGGGCATGCCAGGCCACACAGGGCCACAGGGGGCAGCACCGAGTTTGGTCAGGAGGGAGGGGCAGTGGGTGGAAAGTTTGGTCCAGAGCCTTTATTGTGTTTTCCGCGGGAAAGGCTGGGCAGGGGATATGGTGTAGGGTTGGCTAGTTTGAATAATTCTGGTGGGCCCTGGGGGACAGGGGCTGTTCCTAGTTGTCTGGAACCTGGCCCTGGGTTGCTTTAGGGCAGAGGAAATATTGGCTTGGTGTGTGAGAGTTAGATAAAGGGTGTTCAGAGGATGGGCTCTGGATGGCAGGGGAGGTGTAAACAACTCTGGCTGTTGGTTTGGCACCATGATTAATGGATGCCAAATAGAGAATCTAAGAAAACAGTACCAACACAACCTCCTACACAGAGCTCTATTTTCCAGGTGACTAATTTAATTCAATGCATTATTGACTACCTACTTTGAAACAGGTACAAAAGTGCATGAGATGAGGTCTTTGCCCTCAGGGAGCTCATAATATATCAGGAAAAACACATTCATTCACTAAGTAAACCTATTGAACATCTACCACGTGCCAGGCATTTGCTAGTCTCTAAAGATACAGTGTTTAATCTAACTGATGGAAAGTTCATAACCAAATAGAGTCGTTTCTCTCCCTTATAAACATTAATATTTAATACAAAAATACATCCTCTCATTCTGCTCTGTGTTTCCATTTCCCTCCACCCCTGCTCTCCAGTTGTTTTCTGGATATACTTTTAGATTTAGAGGAGCTTAGATTATGGACTTGAGTTTTCACATTCATGAAACATATAAGGAAAGGCATATGATTGACAGATTTTCTTTTAAGGATCTGAAAGCTTTCATTTAGGTAGTTTGAGCTTTTTCCTATCGCGTCTGAACAGCAGTGATGGGGGAAGTAGCACAGTCGTGTGTGTATCTGGAGGAGGGGCTGTGGGGAGAGAGAGACCTGGGACTCGGGGTCGGGAGGCTTGTCTCTTGGTTTTGTTCACTTGTACATTTGGGGCAGATGTCTTCCTCTTTCTGAGCTGTGTCCTCATTTAGAGAATGGGGCTGATGGTTACAACTTGCTCTGTCTATCTTACATTCTTGTTAAAGATGAAATGAGAAAATAGATATAAGATGTAGGTGCGATACAAATGCAAGGTGTTTTACAATCCTTATACATAAAAAGCCTCAGAAAATGTTGAGGGAGTGAATGGGTAGATCTTTTTTTTTCTTTCGTTTCTAAAATTCACTCCAAGAAATGAGAACTAAGAGAGCCTGTCTTATTTTCTGAACTTCTGTAGTATTTATAATCTATAGCTGTAATTTAGTAATTATGTGCTTCTTAAATTTAACGGTTTTTTTGGTCTTTTGGGTTGTGTATGGGGCTGAATTTTATTGGCAGGACCCCCAGGTGGGAAAGTTACTGCTTCACACCATTCTCTGTAACATGGGGATTTTCAGCCTTTTATCCAAGAAAAGCCCTCAGGTTCTTATCAACATCCTTTTTTTGTTTGTTTTAAAGATTGGCACCTGATCTAACATCTGTTGCCAATCTTCTTATTTTCCTTCTTCTCCCCAAAGCTCCCCAATACAGAGTTGTATATTCTGGTTGTAGGTCCTTCTGGCTCTGCTATGTGGGACACCACCTCAGCATGGCCTGATGAGCAATGTTAGTTCTGCGCCCGGGATCCGAACTGGCAAAGCCCTGGGCCGCTAAAGCAGAGCGCACGAACTTAACCACTTGGCACCAGGGGCTGGCCCCCTAGTGATTGTTTGGAATGAGTTAGTCTTGGCACTTCAAGGGCAGTAACTAAAGGGTGTGCATAGTTTCTCTCTCTCTATCTCCTACAGAATCGAGAGTGCAGAGTGCATTATAGGTGCTCAATAAGTCTTTGTTGATTAATTGATACGTGTTGAATGTTTAGCATCTATAAATAAAACCTTTGGGGGCTAGTTCTAAAGCAGAATGTATGCAAGTGAGGGAGAAGTGGGATCCAGACTGGGAGAGAGCATCATGGAATGGAGTTAATAGAAAAGACTTGATGGAAGCTTGGAGAGAGATCCTGATGTAGACCTTAAAGGCACTGTGGGTTTAGTTTGGGAAACAACAGAAGAACTGCGTGCCAGGTGGAGGATTAGAGGTGGGAATGAGAATGGCGTATTAGAAGGTGAATGCCTGGCGGACCGGTAGTAAAGGTCAGGTGGGTGAGGTTTTAAGAATCATTTTTAAATTGCAGTCATTCACTGTGGTTACACATTTATCAGAGTCAAGCAGGCAACGTTCAGACTTTGTTCAGAAGTGAGTCCTTGTCGTTGTGTAGACTAGCTCTGCAAGGTTGAGACTTAATGCTTACAAAGCCCCTTGCTTCTGCAGAGCCAATCTCTTAGGCTGCTGATGTCATTAAGAATGTAATCCATGTCGAGTGACAGAGGTTTTCAGCAGTTTTATGGTCCAGCTAAGCAGATAGGCCAGGAATTAGCAGCCTTTTATGGAGATGTGCCAGAGTTTGGGTTACTTTCCTTCTGGAGGGTAAAGAGGATTCTTACTGTGTAGGGATTCTCACAAGCTGGGGGTGGGGGCTGAGTGAGACTGCATGCTGGCCCCCAGCTGTCGGTGGCTGGCAGACTGTTTAAAATGGAAAGAAGAGTTGAGCATTAGTATCAACAGGCCTGTGTTTGTATGGCCAGCAATGGCCCTTCTCCCTAAAAGAAAGGTACTTTTCTTATCCGGGAATCACAGCAGGTTGGTAGGTCCCTACCTCCTTCGTGTTCACCATCAACCTAGTTATATATTAGTAAGCACTAGTTATATGCTATTAAGTACTAGTCTGGATGATATTTTGTACTGGCCAGCTAGGCAACACAGAGCAGACATGTTACCTGCTGTTGAGAATTTCCGTGCAGGACTCTTAAACCTAGATAAACGTAAAAGCAGGTATAGATAATTGTTTCAGTGTCCATCTACTATGTTTATAATATAAGATAGTAACTATCTTCTGACTTCGAAGAACTGCCATGTAGAACAGGGATTTGACTACTGTTTGACCTCAGGAACTAGCACTAAGACTCACAGGTGAAAGACTGGTAAAATTTGAGGAATACTTTGTTGGCAGATGCAGTGGGCTGCCTCAGGTCACAGCTCTCTGTCCACCATAGGCATTGTAGCCGAGGCTGTTGTCTCTTGGTAATTTTTAAAGGAAGTGCAAGAAGATGTGTGGTTGGGCTATCGGTGTCTCAACTATGGCACTATTGACATTTTGAATGGGGTAATTCTTTGTCATGTTTCTGGGGGCGCTCTTCTCTGCATTGTAGGATGTTTAGCAGTATCCTTGACCTACCACGAGATGCCAGCGGTTTCCCCCTCCCCGTCCCCCAAGTTAAGATGCTCAAAAATGTGTCCAGACATTGCCAAGGTTCCCTGCGGGCAGAACCACCCCAGTATAGAACCAGCTGGGCTAGGTGAAATTAAGGCATCTCAGAACTCTGATAAATTCAGCTTTTTTTGTTTTGCAAGTGAATTCTCCAGCATACGTTTTTTTTAGCAAGTGAGAATGACTTAGAGGACCTCCATACTTGAGGTGGTAGTATTCTGTTACCTTCCAATTCACGGAGGCTTTCTGGGGCTGGAAGGTTTTCAAAATCTGTTGAGTGATGTTGGTGAACTTGGAATATACAGGACATTCCCTAAACAGGGTGTCCTCTTGGGAGACACTGGGAGATGAAAAGGTGAAGATGAGACAAGGTTCGAGTTAAAACACTGGAATGACTAGTGTGAGGGGGTGAGGAGGAGAGAGGAGACATGTAAATTAGCCACTGTTGCCAGGTCCCCTGTGGTTAAGGGGAGCTTCGAGGCTCTCCTCTTGAGCGCTCTCTTTGTCCTTCCTCTCTCCCAAAGCCTGTCTAGTTCTGTGGTGGAAGAGGAAGGCGAGCCCGAGGAATTTACAGGTTGAATCATGTCTTCTCCATTTACTAGTTTGACCTGGCCATGTTTCTTAACCTTGCTATGCTTTGTTTTTTTATCTTTAAAAATTGTGGTAAAATATACATAATGTAAAACTTACCATTTTAACCATTTTTAAGTGTTACAGTTTGGTGGCGTTAAGTACATTCACATTGTTGTGCAGCCGTAACCACCATCCATCCCCAGGACTTTTTCATCTTCCCAAACTTAAACTCTGTCCACACTAATCGCCAACACCCCAGTCCCCCTCCCACAGCCCTGGGCAGCCACCATTCTGCCTTCTGTCTCTATACATTTCACTACTCTAGGGACCTCGTGGAAGAGAAAACATGCAGTATTTGTCCTTTTGTGACTGGCTTTTTTCACTTACAATGTAGCTTGCATCAGAATTTCCTTTTTAAGGCTAACAGTATTCTTTTGTATGTATATGCCACATTTTCTTTGTCCATTCCTCTGTCGATGGACACATGAGTTGCTTCCACTTTTTGGCTATTGTGAGTAATGCAGCTATGGTATTTTTTCATCTAAAAATGACAAAAGAGAGCCAGCCCTGATGGCCTAGTGGTTAAAGTTCAGTGCTCTCCAGTTCTGCAGCCCAGGTTTGGCTCCCAGTCATGGAAACACATCACTCGTCTGTCAGTAGCCATGCTATGGTGGTGGCTCATGTAGAAGAACTAGAAGGGCTTAGAACTAGAATATACAGCTATGCACTGGGGCTTTGGGGAGGAAAAGGAAAAAAAGAGGAAGATTGGCAACAGATGTTAGCTCAGGGTGACTATTTCCCAGCCAAAAAAAAAAAAAAAATGACAAAACATAATGCTTCCTTCCTAGGGTCATGGTGGCTGTCTGTAAAGGCTCCTTGCACAGTGCTGGGCATGGGCACGTGATAAGTGGCGCTTCCTTTCCTTACCTTTTTTTGTGCCAGCTTCTTCACTTTTGCTTCTTTTAAGTCTCCCTCCCAGTACTGGTAACCAAACCAAAGCAGGGGCTAGTGGATTTTTTTTTTTCCTGCCAATTGAAGTCCATTCCAGGATTGACGTTTTGCAATCGATATTCCCTGAACTGTTTATGTTGTTTCAAGACGAGTCAATCTCTGGAAATTTGAGTTGATTCTAAGGTTGCCTTAAATATTCAGGTTCTCCTTAATGACTCCGAGAGTCCTTTACTTTATAAATCTCATTGTCACACTTTTCTCTAAGATAATTTGTTCCCAAACCTTGCTAATGGCAGCTTGCTGTGCCCAGGATCCTGAGGTCCCTTCATCACGGGTTTTGATTCATTTCTCATTCAAAAGGCTATTGATACCCTGAGGGCAAGTTTTAGATACACTTAGTGAATTTCATTGCTTTGTTTCAGTTGACTCCTGCCTTTAAACACCCAGGCTCCCTCCCTCTGTGGGAAGGAATATTTTTGGCTGCCCCTTTTCTGTCCGTGCTGTGCCATCTGTCACAGGGGTCATTGCTCAGAGGCTAGCTTCTTCCCTGCTGGGAGCAGGTGGTCAAACCAATGGCTATTGACAGGGTCAGTATGGGGCAGCTTACCAATATGCCCCCAAAGCTGTGTGTATAGTTGTTATGCTTCAGAGGAATAAGAGAAGGCCTTACTTTGGGGTCTTTTCCTGTGTTAACGTGTAGAGATGCAGATGTGATCCCAAATTGTTAGTTACTTCCTGTGGTCCAGCCACGTGGACTGTCCTGTCTATGCTCTTGCCTCTCTCTACCTCAACTGGTTCTGGACTCTAAAGACCACTACCTGAAGCTACAGTATACAAAGAAAGCAACATCCGTGAAAATTATGAACGATATAATTACTCAAGCTGACTCAGGTCTAAATGCTAGAGGTGACATCATGATCCTTGTTCAAACAAAATAAAATACCCTTGAAATCTTTCAATGATCTTGGGTGGTAAAGACCTTGGTTTTAAAGTCTTATTTAAAGAGATTGTGCTTCCAACCACTCAGGATTCTGGGTCTGACTCACAGGAGAGCCAGCCCAGTGCTGAGTCACTTGCCAGCTTCATTCATTGATCATGTGCTTTTGCACAGCTTGGTTGCAAGGTGGGAGAGAATTACTATTTTCAAATGTTCCTTCCTGAGGTAGCATGGTCCAGAAGTGAGCTGAGAGACAGGATGCCGGAGTTTTATTCTTGGCCCAGCTATGCACCTTCAGCAAGATGCGTTCCTCTCCCCAGCCCCCATTGTGTTAATATGGACAGATGAGAGAAATAAGTAAAACCAACAAGACAGATAAGAACAGAAGAGGGGTTTTTTGTTGTTGTTGTTGTTGTTGTTTTGGTGAGGAGGATTGGCCCTGAGCTAACATCTGTTGCCAGTCTTCCTCTTTTTGCTTGAGGAAGATTGTCGCTGAGCTAACATCTGTGCCAGTCTTCCTCTGTTTTGTATGTGGGACACTGCTACAGTGTGGCTTGAGGAGCAGTGCTAGGTCCACGCCTGGGATCCAAACCCGAGAACCCCAGGCCGCCAAAGCAGAGTGCATGAACTTAACCACTGTGCCACTGGGATGGCCACCAGAAGAGTTTTTTTTTTTTTTTTTTAAGATTTTATTTTTTCCTTTTTCTCCCCAAAGCCCCCAGGTACATCGTTGTGTATTCTTCGTTGTGGGTTCTTCTAGTTGTGGCATGTGGGACGCTGCCTCAGCGTGGTCTGATGAGCAGTGCCATGTCCGCGCCCAGGATTCGAACTAACGAAACACTGGGCCGCCTGCAGCGGAGCGTGCGAACTTAACCACTCGGCCACGGGGCCAGCCCCCAGAAGAGTTTTTAAAAAATGGTTTTCCCAGTGGTTACCAGGGGAAAGGGGGCGTGGGGGTGGGCACAAAGGGTGAAGGGGTGCACCTACAACATGACTGACAAACAGTAATGTACAACTGACATTTCACAAGGTTGTAAGCTATCATAATCTCAATAAAAAGTAAAAGAAAAAATAAAGATTTTCCCAGAGAGATTCTGGGGAAATATGGTCCCCAAACCCATGACTCCTTGGCTGGCCGAGTTTTGTTACCACCACTTGCCCAAGTAACTTGACATAACCTCCACTTGTAAGATAAAGAGGAATTTCTCCTCCAAAGATAAACGTTGGCATTCCTAGTCTTTGTTCTTTTCAAACCTGTAATGCCTCTTTCCCACAGTACTCGCTGCATTGTGCTTGGGTACATTCAGCTATTTTAAAAAGCACAAACAATTTTTCTGCTAAGTAGGGGAATTATTTCAGAATGATTTACAGAATAAGTTAGTCCTGGGTGTGTGGTCTCAGGTTACTGAAATCAGCTCGACCCAGAGTAAAGTGTTGTGGGTTTCTTTGGGGCCTCCCTAGTTCCTGTCTGGGTCTAGTGATGGCACAACTCTCTCTTCCCCTGCTGATGTCTGCCTGTCTAACCTCAGTCCTCAACAGAATTAGACCTTTCACCTCTTCTGATCCCCAAAGAAGTAAAATCTTTCCTACCTAGGCCTCAGGTACTGTTTGGTTTTTGCCTAACCTCAACATGGTGGCATCTCTAAACTTTGCCCACAGAATTCTTCTATTTTTAATATGAAATATTTTAAGCGTACAGAAAAGTATAGGGAATAATTCATGTTTGCTTTAGGTCTTTCTGTTTTTGAACGTAAGAAATCATTATGTGTGCATTTGAAGCCCAGAGGCACCTGTCCACCCCCTGCACTACTCTTTTGAACAAACCTTTTGTCCAAAGCACATTGCAGAGTGCCTAGCCTCCTGTAGGAGGTCTGCCTTCTGTGACCTGTCATCACTCATCTCTGTTTCCTCAGGTGCGTTTCACAGCTCCCCTCCCCAGCCCTCACTGTGGCCTTGGGCAAATTGCTTTACCTCTCTGAGCTTTATATTTCTCATCTGTAAAAGGAGAATAATAGCAACAGCTGCCTCCTCCAGGGTATTTTGAGAATCGATATGTGATAATACATATGGAAGTAGTTTGGAAAACTCCATGTTATGTGTGGCATCGATCGTCTATATAGAGAACCTACAGCAGTGTTTTCCAAGGCTGTGCGAGAGGGTGCTGATGGAAGGGAAGTTGCGGGGGAAGTGGTGGATTAGAGTCCCTAGGAGCTTTTTCAAACTACAACACATGTACTCTACGCTTCTATGTGCACACACGTAACAATTAGAAATACTGTAAAGGAAGAGGCCCACAGAAATCATCTGTGTCTATATCCTCTTCTATCATTTTCAAGGTTCTTTATTATTTTCTGAACTATCTCCCTCATAGTTTTGCACTGGAAGGGCCATTTAAAAAATAATCAATTTCTTAGACTCTGTTTGCTCACAGTTTAGACTTTCAATAAGAATCTTCATCAACTGTTTGGCTGAGGAGGTTTGCTTTCACCAATATGCTTTGCAAAATTCCTGCCACCAATTCACTTTATTACCCAGAATATGTCTTTCTCTCCTTTGTGCTCTCTCTCTCCTACTGAATGTAGTCTGAAGAGGGTTCTCTTGCTGTGTAAGGGTTGAGGATGCCCAGCATTTCTTTTATAGATACTAAACTGAAGACAGTCAGGTGTAATTGCTGTTCAATCATTTCCATGCAACTGTGTGTGGGTTCTCTGTATAGATCCTGGTTGCTGGTCATTGTGTCTTAGCCTCCCACATTTACTTATTCATTTGATTTTGTTTAATTATGGTACTGTGGCCCAAACTAGAGAAGGGGTACTTGGTTGGAGATGTCCCTGTGTAATTTTACTTAAGAACTATTCATTTTTATTATTTAAAACGTTTAAGATTCAAGTGTAGAAATGGAAAATGCTTATGCTCTAGAACCCAGTAATTGAACTCCTAGGTGTAGATGTACCCAAGAGAAACTCTCTCCTATGAGCACATAGTGACCTGGACAAGAGTGTGTTCTGGTTGCATTGTTGATATAATAGCACACAATTGTTGGAAACAAAGGTTCATTGACAGGAGAGTGGGTAAATTGTGGTATAGCCAAACAGTGAACTACTGCTGTGAAGCCGTGAAGATGCATGAATTAGAGGAAAATGTGTCAAAAAGAATAAATATCAACCATAAGGGGCGGGGGGGAAATGCAAGCTTCAGGATATGATCGATATTTTGCATATATACAAAGTTTCAGAACATGCAAAACAATCTTTATATTATGTGTGGATGCACTGTTTATGTGGTAATAATATAAAAACATGCAAGAGTTTGAGAAACACCTAATTCAGGATAGTGGTTGCCTCCGAGGAGGGTAGAGAGGAATTCTGTGGAAGAGAATACACAGGCAGCTTCAGTTGTATCTGTAAAGTTCTCTTACTATCTGTATGTTTTTGTATACCTGAAATATTTCATAAAATAAGTCAACTGTAATAAAAAGGATTCAAAATATATGTCTTAGTCTGTTTGGATTGCTATAACAAAAATACCATAGATTGGGTGGCTTATAAACAACAAACATTTATTTCCCAGTTCTGGAGGCTGCAAAGTCCAAGATCAAGGCGTTGACTGATTCACTGTCTGGTGAGGGCCTGCTTCTGGTTCGTAGAAGGCTCTTTCACTGTGTCCTCATTTGGCAGAAAGGGCTAGGGAGCTCTGTGGGGTCTCTTTTTAAGCGACTCTCTCTTTATAATTTGACATAGGAATTTGGGGGGAATACAAATATTCAGTCTGTAGCAGTTTTATGTAGAATATGACCTCCAATTTTATAAAATTATAGGCAAATGAAAGCACATGGAAGGATTTAACAGAAGTTCTTTGGGTATTAGGCTCATAGATGGTTTTTATTTTTTATATCTCGGGTTTTCTACAATGAAAGATGTGTTATTTTTATAATCAGGACAAATGTCAATAAATGTTATTTTTTTAAAGAGGTCACAGGATATCAAAATAAGGCAGTAAAGGAGTACTGGCAACCCCTCAGAGTTTTTTCTCCAATCTGGACCTGAGAATATTTTATAGTTACCTTAACTGGCTGTAATTTTCAAACACTTTAATTTGATATGTGCTTTACTGTTCTCTTGGCCTGAAAAAATTTTTGTTTTTAAAGAATTTTGTTTAGAGGAAAAAACTGAGAGGATTTTTAAAGCCAGAGCATGCCATTTAGTATTACGTAAAAGCATGTTAAGACAATGATTTTCAAAGACTGACAGCATGGTTAACAAGTGAACCACTTCTAATGAGAAATTCTCATGGGGTTGGAGACAGGCTGGGTCAAACTGCAGAGAAATAAACTTAATTTTAATTTTTTGTTCTTTTCTGTTTGTCTTGTCCCTAGGACTTCTCACATTTCACATGTTTGTGGAACAAACTTCCTTGTCTTCTCAGCTTAGATATTACTTTTATAGAAAACCCTACCTCCACCCCACCCCCACATCCATTGCCCGTAATTCTGGGTTCTGGGGATCCCTAGCACCTTAACCCTTAATGCTGCTGTGTCACCGCACCGTGATTGGCTGGTAGTCCATCTCTCTCTCCCGGAGTTTAAGCTCCAAACCGAGGGGATGCAGGTATTTTGTTCATCATTGAATCAATCCCCAGGATCTGGCACAATGTCTAGCACCTAGATAGCACTGGTAAATAATTGTTGAACGAATGAGTGAATGAAAAGGTCCCAACTAAAGGGGACATTCTGGAAACTGAGCCATTTGATGGGAAACTTGAAACTAGGTTTTCTGCTCATTGGTACAAGAGAGGTAATTAGGTTGAGTAGTAAGAATTCCAGAATTCTCTCTGGAACTTTTAAATGGAGAAATGAAAAGCCAGAGTTTTAAGTGCCAGTGCCTTACTAGAAGTAGTGAATGAGGAAGTAGGGAAATGAAGAAAGTAAACCCAGGATTGAGATAAATAACGATTTTAAAAACTTTAGATTGAATCCTCCTTCATCTTACCTGATTTTAAATGTTTTTAAAATCTTGCTTTAAATGATATGATTTCTTAATATTAGATAAGTTGTTTTATCAGTATTGATTTTATAAAAACTTTACAACGAAATATACCATGCTGTAGAAAAATGCAGAAATCATGACTGTGTACTTGATAAATTTTCAGTGAACACACCTATGTAACCAGCAACCCAGAAGCCTCCCCCCACCTCGCCTAATCTACCTTTCCCGAGGGAACTGCCATCCCGAGTATTCATTGTTTAATAATACAGTTTTTATAGAATTCCTTGATCTATCATACTCTTGTTAATGTCAAGAGTAAGACAGCCTATTGGGCCCAACTATTCAGATGGTTACCATCTTCCACCTAGTGGTGTGAGTGAGGGCAAAGCAATGTTAGCCCAAGAGGAACCCTCCATTTATTGACAACAAATGTTATATTCCCAAATCATCACTTAACTTTTATCACAGAGATCTTAGACTATGGGTGTATGGAAAGGTGAGTAACAGAAATTTAGTTGTACAGTTGATTTGATCCCTGGTTCTCTTGGATATTGAAGACCTCAAAACTGCTGGATGCATTATTTAAGAGGTATTAGAGTCAATTTGCTTCCCAATGTGGCCGTTGTCTTACTTAAGACAGTAACTGACTGGTTCTCTTGGATATTGAAGACCTCAAAACTGCTGGATGCATTATTTAAGAGGTATTAGAGTTAATTTGCTTCCCAATGTGGCCGTTGTCTTACTTAAGACAGTAACTGACTACCATTCTTTCATTTGTGGCAGGTTATCCAGTGGCCTGCTGTTCCTCTTGGTGGGCAAAGCCCAGTGCAAGGCAAGGCATTTGGAGGATGCCGTGGTTAACAAGCATGATCTGTGCCCTTGAGGTGCTTATGATAAGGTGGGGAAAATGAGCCACAGGAATGAAAAACTCTGAAGTCGTGTTTTAGGAGTGCTATAAAATACTGAGGGGAGAGAGAGATTGTTTTTGATCAGGGGCCATAGGAACAGCTATCCCAAGCAAGGATGGGTGAGATAGCATTCTAGGCAAAAGGAATGCACAACCAAAGGTGGAGGAATGGAAAAGTACAGGATGAGGACTGGTTTTAAGGAGCATAAGATACAAGCAGAGAATGTCTATTAATAGGCTGAAAAGGGCCCCGAGTGCTCATTTAAGGATCTGAAATTTTAATCAAAAAGCAGTGGAGAGTCTAAAGGTTTTTGAGTAGAAGGGAGCCATAGCCATCAAACCTAAATTTCATCCCAATTCCTGATTGTATGCACCAGTTCAGAATTACTGTACTGGCCCTGAGGTTGCAGGGGCTGTGCCAGCTTTGAGGAGTTGTCGTCCATTTGTCATCAGTGAGGTGGTTAGCAATAGCGAAGGCACCATGGCACTCAGGAACAATCTTATGCTTTCATTTTTCCTACAGGATCTTTTGCTAGTCCCATCTTCTCCGAGTAGATGAGAGGGAGAACTTTGAACATCTCAGGGAAAAGTATAAGATTAAATTTGGTTAATATATTACAAGTGAGATCAGAAATATCTTTCTAATCTGGCTACCCCTGCTTGTCCCATTATAACATTCTTTTCCTGAATGAGAAGCATCATACTACGGAAAAGCACACTGGATGAAGAGTCACATCCTAAGTGTAAGTCCTGGCTCTGCTACTTGCTGTCCTTGTGCCGCTGAGCAAGTCACTTAACCTCTGTGAGCCTGTCAGAGCGTGGTTGTGAGATTCCAGTTGGAAAGGAGTTATGAAAGTGTTATTAACACTATTAGGATGCGTGTTGCTATGCTTTATATTTGTAGATGATGTTTCACACAGGCATTGCCGACAGTGTTGTGGATGCTTCTGAAAAAACCCTGTCCACGTCGTGTCCATGGTGCTTAGAGGCAGTGTGTTATCCTAGGTAAGCCCTGGGGTAGAGGGCAGAAGCACTCAGACCCAGCCCACGTCCTGCCACTTACCAGTGTAACTCAGATGTAACGACCTGCTTTGTAAGCTACGCTGCTTTTCTCTTAAGGCACCATAAACACAAAACATCAACAAAAACAGCAGAAACAAAACACATTCAAATTCAGTTCCAGGAGAGTTAATGAAGAGTGCAGATCCTTACTGGAAGATTCTTGAAGAGATTATCAAGATGTATTGAACATTAAGCCACTAGATTTTCCCAAAAAGTATTCTTTAGCCACTCCATGTAATAGTTGTTCCATCTCCTCTTTTTCTTTCTCCTTTTCTGTCTGCCCCTAAACTTCCCAGCATCACCAACACCATCTCCTGGGTCATACTCTCCAGCATCAGCCACCTTCCCAAATCATGGCCGTTGTTATTATCATCATTGTTATTATTATTTAGGGAGTTTTCCCTTTTCCCTTCTTACCCATTGTTCTGTTCAGCATAAGGAAGATAGCTAGTCTCAACAGGAAAGGAATTCTCCCTCCTCAGAAAATGGACAGGGGACCATTTAATATTTTGTCCCTGTATCACTGGCTGTTTGATACAAGGCAAGTCAATTAACCTCTCTCACCCCAAATACCTTTTGTGTGAAGCTGGATCTAGCAATATTTGCTCCTCTAACCTCACAGGTCAGGATGAGATGTGGTAAAGGATAAGAAAATGCTCTGTAAATGTTAAAGCACTAAACAAATGTGAGTTTGCATTAATTTGTAGCCCCAGCAACTGTTTGCAGAGTTTGTCACACTGTCAGCTCAATCTCCTAAGATTCCTAGCACATCTAAAATCTCGTTCAGGAAAGATCTACTCTGTTTTTAATCATGAGTGACCACACTGGATTGTTTTCTGCTATGATTTTCTAGCAATTCATAGCCAGGCTACTGTGTCTTAGTATATTCACATTTAAATAACACTTTGAGAGCCCTTGACAGATATTCTGTCATCTGCTCCTCATCTGCGGTGACCCTGTGTAGAAGATGTTTTCCTCATCCCCATGGTTGGAGCTGTACCTCAGGCCCTTCTTGTATGTGTCTCTCCGCTTGTAGTCACCGTGTCTGAGGACCATAGCGCTGCTTGGATGACCCCGCCTCCCTTCCCCCATACTGCCCCATAGAACTGTGAGCGATGCTTCGCTATTTCATCAGTAGGTTATTTTCTAGTAATCATCTACTGGGTCTGCTCTTCCATCCGTTAGTGATTGATTCAGCAAGCGAAGAGAAACGGTACAAGCTCACTGCGACCTCTGTGATGCTGCATCCAGACCTCTTAGCTACACCTGAGGCTTTGGTGCTCGATGCTGCTTGAATGCCCCACAGTTTGGCCCAGTTTGGGTGTCACCTTTTTTGCCCAGTGAAGCAATGTGTGTGTTGCTTGAGTAGCAGAACTCCATGCAAGCTGTCAGTCCTCATGTTGTCATTAAAAGTCTTCCCCCTGTTAGAGCTTCTTTGGAGTAGGCAAGTGCTTGACCTTGGTCATTATTGGGGGCATCAGGGTACAGGGGAAAGCAGGGGGCTTTGGAGGGAGGCTGCTTCCCATGTGACCTTGGGAATTCATATTTTTTCTTTGAGTCTCTCTTTCATCACCTGTAAAATGAATCTGTCAGTACTTGCCTAATTAGGTTGTTGTGAGGATTAAAGATAATGTTTATAAAGTACCTGCAAATATATATGATCATAATCTTTATAGCCGTTGCACCAGCTTTGCAGACAGGCACATATCCACTTTCATATGTTCTTGCATGTCCATATCAGATGAACTTTATTGGTAAACAGTCCCAGATCCATTGTTGTAAGAGTTGTCCATTGAATTCTGGAGTTGAAAGAGACCCAGTCGTTATTTTGGGTAATAGTTTTAGAGCCATCCCAACACTGCAGGAGCGTCTTCCAGGATGACAGAGAGGCGGAGCTGGACTTCAGGCTCACTCCCTGCTTCAGACAGAGCAGAGGAGGTTTTAAAGTCTATTGTGTCTTGACATTTCATCCTGATGTCATTTGAAAAAGACTTCCACTGATTAAAAACTAAAAAACTTTAAAATTTTAATCCAACTTTCTACCATCCAGTGCAGGAATCTACATCATCACTGACTGATAATGACTTAGGTTTTCTAAGTTCTAAGCTTTCCAGTAGCTGCCACGTAGTAGACACTCAAGAAGTGCTTGTTGAATGAATGAGTTCTTGGCCATGGTTTGGTAAGGATCAATTAAATAATGCGGGACCTCTTTTTAGCCTCTGTGTTCATTCCTTTATTCAACACATAATTATTGGATGATAGGTACTGAGTCAGGACGCCGTTCTTTCTGATTTAAGCCTCCATACATTTAGAACCTTGGTAATTCTCTCAGAGAAGCCAACTTTACTTAGCTTGTCAGGGTCCAGGGCAGCTAACTAGTTTATTTTTATGGAGTTACAGAGCTGGAAGGGATCTTAGAAGTGGTACAGAGAAGGGGAAAGAGTGCTGATAACAAGAAGTAGTATAGTGAAATGGTTCAGAACACAGACCGAGGAGTCATACAACTTGGGTTTGAATCCCACTCTGTGATTTGGGCAAGTTACTTAACCTCTCTGTGCTTCATTTTTTTCATCAGTAATATGGGATGATAACAATACCTACCTCATAGGGTTGTTGGAAGGATCAAAAGAATTATATAAAAGCTCTTAGAACTGTGCCAAGAGCACATAGTAAATGCTCCATATTAACTGTTATTATGGGTAGTATTGTGATTATCATGTATTTACTGAGACCTTCTTCACACACATCATCTCATCCAACCCTCAAATGGAGAAGTGGAGGTTCCATAAGATGATATAATTTGCTCAGGGTCAGTTAGCTGGTAAATTGCAGAGCTGGCTCTATAAATCATTTCACTCACCTCCCTCCTTTTATAAATAAGATAAGGCTTGGGTAGGTGAACTGATTTATTAAGGACCATACAGCTGATCAATGATAATATCTGAACTATAACATGTTTCTCAATCTTGACCTAGGATTGTTTCTCTTTTTGGGGTGTAGAAGAGATCTTGATCTGATGTCTTAATTAAAAAAAAAAAAATCTCTGTAGCAAAGGTGATGTCAGCTGTCCAAAACCATTATTTTGATTAGAAATTATGAAGCTTTATAGAAACATACGGGCTAGGGTCTTACCAATCATAGAGAGCAGAAACCTCACAATCTTCATTATAGTAAATAAAATGCCCTATTTTTGAAGACGGCAAAGTTAAGACCAGCTGTGAAATCTTGTGACTTAACTTCTGAATTCTGTATGCTGTGAAAAAGCGTATATGCAGACAAAAGTAATATGACCTTGTGGTGTTATCGACATTATTTATCATAGCCCATACCCTCATCCTCACTTGGGAAAGATGTCATAAGTCTAGCAAGCATTTCCACCATCTCTTTCTCTCGCATGAGTGAAATCATCTTCATTCCTCAGTTGAACTTGGCAAGCATGCCTTCAGCTGTGTATGGTCTAAAATGTAGTAGAGAATATCTATGTCTTACCTATATTTGTCTTTTGTACTCGTGATATATTGATACCCCTTAACTACCTTTTATACCCACATTTGGATATTTTGATATCAACTGAAAAATGAATCTTTATGCATAGTGTTTTGTGTCACTGACTGCCCGCCAAAATTTATTTCCACTGTGATATCATCTTTGTTCTGCAGGATTTGTGCAATGATTTACAGAAATTGTTTTGAATTTTTTTTATGAAGATTGAGTGGAATGGAAAAAATGAAACTGGTGACACAGGTGGTATTAAGAGCTAATATTTACTGTGCACTGTCTACATTTCTAGACACTATCAACCCCTGTACTTTCTTTGTCATTTTAGTAGGTCTCATAGTCATTATACAGTAGAGGCAAAGCTAAAACCATTGGATTTTTGGTCAGAAGCAGTGAATCTCTAACCCAAATCATATATTCAGTGGACTTAACTTTATCCAGTTGTAAAGGGAAAGAATAACATGAAATACAAGATATGTCGATTTCTTTTCCTCAGTTATAATTAGGAATTTTATAATTTTTTTGTATACAGCTACTTCCTCCCTCCGCTCCCAACCATATTCCTTCTTGTGGAGGGATTTTTCCTGTTCCTACCATGCCCAACACATGCTGTGCGAGAACACATACAGTGAGACTTTCTCCTCCAGGCCCTAGAGAAATATCTAGAAGCCTGTCTTAGATCCTTGAGATAAAATATGGCTTCCTAAATGTTTTGGTCTTCCCTAGAAGTAGGAGCACCTATTAATTGGCATTTCTTTTCTAGATGTTAAACATATGTCAATAGTTTAGTTCTCTGGAAAACATGGAAACAACCTAGTGGGAAATAAGAACATCTGCTCTCTCTCTAGACCATTGCATGAGGATGGAGGAAGGGACCAAATAGGTGGAGACGAGAGTCAGTACTGCTCTGAAAGGAATGCTTAGGAAATTGAGGGTAAAATCTAACGTGCATGTTGGAGTTGAGGCAAAAAGAAGTAGAAAACCACAGATCACAAAAATGAAACCCTTTTCAATTATAAAGTGATGGGCAAGAAAAATTGTTTGCATCATAACTTGAATCAGGAGACTAGTGAAGAGAATGACAATAGAGTGGGGGCAACAGCCAGAGTCTACAAAAGGTTTAACGTGTGGGATGTGAAGGCAAAAGGCTCCTGCGCCTTGCGGAAGAAATACAAGAAACGCGGAAAGCCAGTTAAATTTGAAAAACAAAATTGGTGGTGGGGGGTAGGTAATAAAATAGAGGAAAATTTTGGCATGTAGTGTCTGCAGGGCAGGGAGATGGGAGTCCAATGGCCTCTTGATTGGGCTCTATATTGAGAAGCCGGGAGACGAGCAGGCTTGATAGTTATGTGGATATATAGATAAGGTGGAAACCTAGCTTCATTTGGGGCTGATGGGATCTGCTCAGAGAAACTTTTGATCCATTTGTAATCATTATAATCATTGGTTTTGACTTCATTTCAAAGCGTTTTTAGATCAAAATATTCAGGTACTCAAAGTGTAAGTGCTTCACAAGTACCTCCTGATAGAGTTTCTTATTTATCGTGGTTAATCTCGTATTTATATCTATATACGGCCTCTTTGAAAATATTCTATAAACAGACCCTTCAAAGGGTATCTGCAGGAAGACACAGATGCGCATCAACCAAGAGTGACTCTCTCAAAAGTGTTAGAAACAGACCGGTTACTGAGAATCAGAGGCAAATAGCTCAGCTTTGGGAAAATCTGGAGGGTGTGAGGCTCAGGAGGAACAAACTTCAGAGTGGCCTCAGGAGGTGGGAAGCCGGTGAGAAGAGTGCGCAGGGCGCTGGCAGCCAGCATGAATGCTGACATTCAACCAGGGCGAGCACGGGCCCCACGATCTCGTGGGAGGGAGAGCCAGATTCTGATGCTATCAAGAGAGGCCTAAGACTGCAATTTTTTATGTTTCAAATGCGTAAGATTAAGGTTTGACAAAATTGTTTTTATTTCAATTTCTAGAACTGTTATATGATTTTCCAAAATGAAATCTGTACGTGACAAAGTAGAAAATTGGCAGTCTAGCATCTAGTTGTCACTGGAGGAAGGAGGGGCCCAGGGAGTGGGGACAGTGTAGACTCTATCCATCTGGCTGCACTTCTCTCTTCTCCTGGGATAGGAGCCGCCCACCTTCCTCCCAGGGCAGAGCTCTCCTCTGGCTAATTCCAAATGAGCTCTATATCAACACGCAGAGAGCTGGCTGGCAGCCCTCAGCGTCTGGCTGTAGTTCTGTACCAAGCTTTTCTCTTCTTTGGGCTCTTGTTGTTAAGTCTTTTCCTTGAATTGCAGGACTGCATATGTACTGCCTGTTCAGGGGCTCCATTTGGATGCACCAAAGCGACTCAGACTCGACTTGTTCAAAAGGGAAGTCACCATCTTAAACCCACAGCTGTGCGTCACATCTTATCCCCTGTCTCAGGGAAGGTTACTACCTTCCGTCTATTTGCCCATGACAAAAATCTGGGCCTCTTTCTTGATTTCCTTCTACTTTACCTCCCAGTTCAGTTAGTCGACAAGACTGTTGGGTACGTCATCCCTGCTGCTGCTGCGTGGTTCCGGCCGTCGTCAGCTCTCCGCTGAGTCGCTACAAATCGTCTGCCTGGTCTTCTTCCCTCTGATCTTGCTCCTCCCCCACCTCATCTCCCCCGGCCCTCCTCATTCTGTACTCTGTAGCCAGAATAGTCTTTCTAAAATGTAACTTTGATCAAACCATTCCTTACTTAAAAGCCTTCACTATCTCCTTATTGCCTTCAGATAAAATCAAAACTTCTTCCCATGATAACGACTTTGCCTGCCTGCTGTTGCACCTGCTTACCTGTTAGTTAGTTTTCTAAAGTACACTTAACTGATCTGTTGGCGGTACCCAGCTGGCTTGATCTCCTTTGTCTGGGGTCTCTTGTCTGTGCTATTTCTTCTTCGTGCAAAGCTCTATCCATATTCCTATCATCTCCCACTCCACTAGCTGTCCTTCAGGCTTTAGCTGAGATGTCACTTTTTCCAGGGAGCCTTCCCTGATCTCTCCAAACTAGATTAGGTGTCTTGCTGGTGTGTGTCTGTAAAAGCCTGTTTGACTTTATTGGATTTATCATACTGTACTTTCCTGTTGGCTTGTCTGCCACTCCTAGAAGACTTTAAAGGTCTCTGAAGGGGGAGCTAAATTGATTGTCAGTACAGTTTCTAGCATATAGAAGTGGGCACAGTAAATGGGGTTTTTTTCTCTTTTAAAAAAAATTGTGGTAAAATATACATAATATAAAATTTACTATTTTAACCAATTTAAATGTGCAGTTCAGTGGTATTGTTGTGCAGCCATCACCACTGTTCATCTCCAGACCATTTCCATCTTCCCACACTGACCCTCTGTGCTCATTAAACAATAACTCTTCAACATAACCACTATTCTACTTTTTGTCTCTATGCATTTGACTAGAGGTACCGCAAATCATACAATATTTGTCCTTTTGTGTCTGGTTTATTTCACTTAGCATGTCTTTTTTTTTTTTTTTACTTAGCGTGTCTTTAAGTTTCATCTATGTTATAGCATGTGTTAGGATTTCCTTCCTTTTTAAGGATGAATAGTATTCCATTATATGTATATAGCACGTCTTGTTTATCCATTTATGTGTCCGTGGACATTTGGGTTGTTTCCACCTTTTAGTTATTGTGAATAATGCTGCTACGAACAGGAGTGTACAAATATCTGTTTGAGTCTCTGTTTTCAATTTTTGGGGGTATATACCTAAAAGTGGAATTGCTTAATCTTAGGGTAATTCTATGTTTAATTTTTTGAGGAACTGCCATACTGTTTTCCATGGAAGCATAAGGGTTCCAATTTCTCCGTTTTCTCTAACACTTGGTATTTTCTCTTTTTTTTTAAGATTGGTACCTGAGCTAACATCTGTTGCCCATCTTTTTTTTCCTTTTTCTTCCTCCCCAAAGCCCCCCAGTACATAGTTGTATACTCTAGTTGTAGGTCCTTCTAGTTGTGCTATATGGGACATCGGCTCATCATGGCCTGATGAGTGGTGCCATGTCCACGCCCAGGATCCGAAGTGACGGAACTCTGGGCCACCCAAGTGGAGCGCGCAAACTTAACCACTCGGCCACAGGGCCAGCCCCTATTTTCTGTTTTTTTGATTTGTTTTTAATAGCCATCCTAATGAGTATGAAGTAGTATCTCATTGTGGTTTTAATTTGCATTTTGCTAATGATTAGTGATATTGAGCATATTTTTCATGTGGTTATTGACCATTTGTATATCTTCTTTGGAAAAATGTCTATTCAGATCTTTTGTCCATTTTTTTAATTAGGTTGTTTGGTTTTTATTGTTGAGTTGTAAGAATTCTTTATATATTCTGAGTATTAATCCTTCATGAGATAAATATTTATAAATATTTTCTCCCATTTTGTGGGTTGCCCTTTCCTCTCTTGATAGTGTCCTTTGATGCACAAAGGTTTTTAATTTTTGTGAAGTTCAGTGTATCTGTTTTTTCTTTTGTTGCTGTACTTTGGGGTCATATGCAAGAAGTCATTGCCAAATCCAGCGTCCTAATGCTTTTCCCCTATATTTTCTTCTAAGAGTTTTTTTTTTTAAAAAAAGAGTGGCACCTGAGCTAACAACTGTTGCCAATCTTTTTTTTTTTTTCCTGCTTTTTCTCCCCAAATCCCCCCAGTACATAGTTGTATATTTTAGTTGTGGGACCTAGTTGTGGCATGTGGGATGCCACCTCAACATGGCCTGATGAGCGGCACCATGTCCGTGCCCATGATCCGAACCAGCAAAACCCTGGGCCGCTGAAGCAGAGCGCGTGAACTTACCCACTCAGCCACGGGGCTGGCCTCATCTTCTAAGAATTTTATAGCTTTAGCTCTGATCCATTTTGAGTTAATTTTTGTATATTGTGTAAGGTAAGAGTGTAACTTCATTCTTTTGCATATAGATAGCCATATTTCCCAGCACCATTTGTTGAGAAGACTGTCTTTTCCTCCATTGAATGGTCTTGGCACTGATGTTGAAAATCATTTGACCATGCATGTGAGGCTTTGTTTCTGGACTCCCTATTCTGTTCCATTGATCTGTATGTCTGTCTGTTTGCCAGGACCACTCTGCTTTGGTTGCTGTATCTTTGTAGTAACTTTGATATCAGGAAGTATAAGTCCTCCAATTTTGTTCTTTTTCAAGTCCAAGATAAGTTTTTAGTAGTACTTGCTATTTGATCCTCTTCCTAACATTTTGTTGTGTGTACCCTTGCCTTTAGTGTTTCCTTTAATAGCTGCTCCTGATGGCTTTCTTCCTTCATCCCTGTTAGAACCTCACTCCAATGCTAGGTTTCTTTCCCTCTTCCACCCCTTTTCCCTTGAGTTGGATTCATCTTTACTTGTGTGTGTCCAGGCCCCAACTGGCATTTAAGGTCTTAATCCTGGAAGACCAAGAGCAGAGAGCCCTAATCATCTATTGCTCCCAACTTAGAGTCTAGTTCAGTCTCTTTTGGAACTCTCAGGGCTAAAAATCACTTTTCTTGTCCTTGCATCATCTGGGCTGGCTATCTCCTCTCAGCACTGCAGGCAGAAGAATGCTGACATAGGAGTGGTATGATGGACGGGGTGTGTTACCGGAGAGGCTGTGCGTTGCCTAATAGTGAGAAGAACATCATCTTGGAGACCAAGAAACAGGTGCCTAGCTCTGCATCTGTCACTGATTAGCAGTTAGACAGCTCAGCCTCTCTTACTTAGCTTACTGATAAGTTTTCTTATCTGTAAAGTAAGGATAGTTGGACTAGATGGTATCTAAGTTTCATCTAAATCTAAAAAGTTTATTTTTAATTTTTGCAAGACAATTTCCTCAGAAGAAGGAGGAGTTTAATCTGGTTTTAATGGATGAATAGAACTTAGGTAAGAAGGGAAGAAAGACTTCAGGATATTAAAAGTAAGAAAATGAAAGTATATTTGGGAGTCAATGAAAATAACAGTGACCTGACTTTTTATTAAGTGACGCTGGATCAATTGAATATCCATGTAGAAAAAAATGAACCTTGGCCTCTGTCTCACACAGTCTACAAAAATCAATTCCAAATGACTTGAAGTCTAAATAAGAAAGATAAAACAATAAAGCTTCTAGAAGAAAACATAGGCTAATAGCTGCATGACCTTGGAATAGTCAAAGATTTCTTAGAACAACAACGAAAAACCATGAAAAGGAAGATTGATTGGATTCAGTACAATTGAGAACTACTGTTTATCAAAAGACACCATTAAGAACGAAAAAAGGAGAAAAATATTTGAAATATATCTAACAAATGACTTGTATGGAGAATATACAAAGAACTCCCACAGGTCAATAACAATAACAATAGAAAAGGTGGACAAAGACTTAAATTGGCATTTCACAAAGGAGGATGTGTAAATGGCCAATAAACATATGAAAGATGCTCAATATCATCAGAGAAAAGCAAATTAAACTCTAGTGAGCCAACAAACACATGAAAAAATGCTTAGCAGCATCATTGTCGTTTGAGAAATGCAAATCAAAACCACAATGAGACACCACTTCATACCCACCAGGATGGCTGCAATTAAAAAAACAAAAAGGAAAATAACAAGTGTTGGCTAGGATGTGGGGAAATTGGAACCCTTACGCTGCTTACTTTGCTGGTGAGAATGCAAAATGGTTCAGCCACAGTGGAAAATTGTTTGGCAGTTTTTCAAAAGTTAAACATAGAGTTACCGTATGACCCTGCAATTCGACTCCTACGTGTAAACTCAAAAGAATTGAAAACAGGGACTGAAATAAGCACATGTGCGTGCACTGTGCACAATAGCCAAAAAGTGGGAGAACCTGAGATGTGCATCAATGGATGAATAAAGGAACAAATTGTGATACATACATGTAACAAGACCTTATCCATCCATAGAAAGGAGTGAAGTACTGATATGTGCTACAATGTGGATGAACTTCAAAGCATTAGCTAACTGAAAGAAGCCAGACACACAAGGCTACGCATATTCTATGATTCCATTTATATGAATATCCAGAATAGATAAATCAATAGAGACAGAACACAGACTGATGGTTGCTAGGAGCTGGGGGAGGGGGAGACAGGAGGGGAGTGGAGAGAAACTGATTAGTGGGTACAGGGTTTTCCTTTGGAGTGATGGAAATGTTTTGGAACTAGATAGAGGTGGTAGCTGCACTACATTGTGAATATACTAATTGCCTCTGAATTGTTCACTTTAAAATGGTTAATTTTATACAAATTTTGCCTCAGTAAATTATTTTTTTTAAACTATGAATACCACTCTATATGTGTGAGTGTGTCTATATATATACACACATCTCCCCACTAGAATGGGTAGAATTAAGAAGACTGTGTCAGGGGCCGGCCCTGTGGCCGAGTGGTTAAGTTCGTGCACTCTGCTCTGGCGGCCCAGGGTTTTGCCAGTTCGGATCCTGAGCGCGGACATGGCCTGCTCATCTGGCCACACTGAGGCGGCGTCCCACGTGCCACAACTAGAAGGACCTGCAACTAAGATATACAACTGTGTATCGGGCGGATTTGGGGAGATAAAGCAGAAAAAAAAAAAAAGATTGGCAACAGTTGTTAGCTCAGGTGCCAATCTTTAAAAAAAAAGAAAAAAGAAGACTGTCATTTCCAAGTGTTGCTGAGGATGTGGACCAACTGGAACCCTCTTACTTTGCTGGAAGGAGTATCACTCAAGTTAAACATATGCCCTCTTCTAACTCTAGCATTCTACTTCTGCCTGTGTGCTGAAAAGAAATGAACACAAATGGCCTCCAAAAGACATGTACAAAAGGTTCTTAGCAGCTTTTTTTTTTTAGCTTTTTTTTTTTTTTGTCTTTTTCTCCCAAAGCCCCCTGGTACATAGTTGTGTATTTTTAGTAGTGGGTCCTTCTAGTTGTGGCATGTGGGATGCCACCTCAGGATGGCTTGATGAGCGGTGCCTTGTCCGTGCCCAAAATTCGAACGGGCGAAACCCTGGGCCCCAGAAGGGGAGCCCATGAACTTAACCACTGGGCCATGGTGCCGGCCCCAAGCAGCTTTTATTCATAATAGCCTAAAACTGTAAAAAACCTAAATGTCTGTCAAAGTAGAATGGATAAATAAATTGTGCTATATTCACACATGGACTACTACACAGCAATAAAAAGAACTAACTACTGATACACACACAGCAAAGATGAATTTCACAGAAATTATGTTAAGTGAAAGAAGCGAGACCCTGAGGAGGATATTTATATTGTACTTATATGAAATTCAAGAACAGGCCAAACTAATCTATGGTGATAGATGTCAGAATAGCATTTGCTGGAGGTGGGGCTAGGGGCTTGAGAAGGGAGCTCAAGGGAGCTGTCTGGAGTGCTGGAAATAAATCTCTATCTTGATCTAAGTGATGCTTACACAGGTGTATGCATATGTACAAAATAACCAATCTGTGTACTTAAGATCTGTACACTTTATTGTATTGTGTTCTACTTTAAAAAAAAAAAAAGCAAAACTAGAAAACCAAACCAAAAAAACAGCCACCAGAGTATGTGGTCTTGCAAGGAAGCAATAGAAGCGAATGTTTGAGAAGGATAAGGTTGTAAAAGGCCTTGGATGGCAGAAGTTTGGATTCTGTCCTATAACTCTGGTAGGTTTGCGGGAGTTAAATGACATAATGGAAGTGGATTTTTAGGGAAATGGATCTTTGGAGAAGTGCCTGGTGGACTGAGGACTGGTCCGCAAGTGGGAGGCTGTTGCAATAGGACCTGAATTAGCGTGATGCTGTTGAAAATGGAAACACCGAAGGAAGAAGAATTAGTAAGGCTGGTGACTGGGCAAGGACAGCAAAGGACGATGGGGCAAGATGACTGAGCTTCCATGCTAGATGGCTGGAAAACGATGGTCCCAGTAACAGAATTAAGGAAGCCAGGAGGAGGAATCTGTTTTGGAAGTAAGATGAGTGGTTTAAATGCTTTAATTTTGAAGTGGTGACAGGCATTTGTGGGGCTCAGTAGAGCAATCACGGCTGGTGATAGAAATCTGAAAATCACCCACATAGAGATTATTCTAGTAGATGAGATCCCTTAAAGAAAGAGTGTGGCAGAGAAATTGCAGAAGGCCAGCCCTTAGGGAAGAAAGGCGGTAGGGGAAGGAGACTGCAGTTGTGGGTAGAACCAGGATAACAGACTAGACCCAGGATCACTTAAGCCAAACGAAGAGAGAATGGGGGATGAAGATATAAAGGGAGAAGATGAGAAAGAGGAGAGGAGAAGTAAAGATTGAGGAGTTGAGGGAGAGGGCTAAGTGCGGGAACATGGTCTTGGCGAAGGCGGGAGGAAACAGGGTCTGGAAGCAAAGGCAGAGGACGTAGCCTTGGACGACTTTCCCTGTGAAGAAGCCAGGTGTGTGCAGCCAGCTCACATGAATTTGTGAGCATCTTCAGTGACTTCCTATTGTCATCTCATTAGGAACTGGGGGTGACACAGGACTGAGAATGAGTGTGGATGTGGGAGCCAAGGAGTCCCAGGCATTTGGGCTAGTTATGGGTTTCCGGCATAATCATATTCTCTGTGAAGGGGATACAGAAGTTTAAGATACCACCCATACCTTCTGGGAATTTATATGGTACAATACAGCAATGGTAAAGTGCCAGAGCAAGTGTGAATAGGATGTTTTGAATCCTGACGTTGTCATTTTCTAGCTGTGTAACTTTGGGCAAGCTACGTTGGTGTCTGTGCCTCTGTTTTCTCATCTGTTAAATGGGGATAATGATAATATCTACCTCATATGTTGTTCTGGAGATTAAATGAGTTAATACAAGCTAGGTGCTTGGAAGAATTCCTGAGACATAGAATGTGATAAATAGTAGCTGAGATCATGATAAAGCTGTAGGAGTTCGCAAGGGGAAAACGCTTAAAGGCCGGAGCAGGTGGGAAGGCTTTGTGGAGGAGTAGGATTTATGGGAGGCAGTTTAGGGAAAGATAGGAGGAAAGGAATGAGGACACAGGAATTCTAGGTTGGGGAAAACACTGAATAAAGTCTTCGGTCAGTAACACCATTGGCATTTGCATGTGAGACTTGATGAACCGCACTCCTCCTGTTAGGAGTAGTGGGAGCTGGGTTAGGAGAGGAGGCTGGGTAACTGATATTTGTCGTAATTAAAGAAGTGTAAGTTGGGGAGTGAGAGCTCTGTGCTCGTGGTTTTTATCCTGGCCCTGTGACTTTGGGCAAGTCATCCAATCTCTTAGGACCCCAAGTTTCTAATCCGTAAAATCGCTCGCAACTCTAGTGTTCCAGGCTTCATACATGACGATGGTTTCCCTGACCCCGCCGTCTGTGGCACGGTGTTCCTTTGCACACCATCAAGCTAACTGGCCTGTGTAGGGGCACACTTGGGGGTCTGGCCTCGTTAGTCTCATTTGTGAGTAATGAGCTGACCAGCCCACATACGGACACTGCACCCCGCCTTTGCCACACTTCGCAATCCCCATCGCCAGAGAAGTCTGGGATCTCTGCGGGTGCATTTGTGAAAGGAGCCCTTGGATATTTCACTCCCAAATTATTTAGAGTTAACTCCGCTACTGCTGTCTTGAGGAGCCTCGAGTTTTATGGATACTTGCCTTGAAGTGGACCCTGAGGGCTAAGTAAGAGAGAAGTAACAGTCTTTAGCCTTTTAAAAAAATTTCCTGGATTGTCTTTGTGGAGCTCACAAAACTAAAGGAGAAGCAGCACCTCAAGCACGCCAGATGAACTGCCGGGAAAGCCCTGAAGCTTCGTGGGGAGACTCCCCTGCTTGGGGCCTTTTGTGACAGTGACCCACACCTTGCTGTTGACCGTAGGGATTCCCCTGTTTCCAGGCGCGTATTTAAATAACCCAGGACTCTGCATAAACGTCAGTGGAAATGGGCGTTTCAAATACCATGCTTGGCAATCACGGGCTCTGGTGTGGCATTACTTCAGTTTTCCTTTTTAGAAGGGACTCCTGGTTCGTCTGGTTCGTCCTTGCTGGTTGAGCCCCTCTCAGGTGTTGCACGCGGGCCTCCCGCTGTCGTTCACCCTGCAGTGCTGCAGTGTGTTGCATCAGAGGAAGCTCTCTAAGATTCCTCTCTCATTTGCGTGTCCCCATTGCTGAGTGGGAGGTAGCTGCCCGCTCCACAGAGGAAAATGCTTTGCATTTGTCCCTGGCAGGAGCTTGGTCGTCAAAGAAGGTACTTCTAGACTTTTATACTGGATGGATTTTACACAACTTGGTGAATTGAAAAATAACCTGAAATGGAAGAGCCAAAGCAGATGGAAGCTATTTTATCTGTATTTTGTGTCTCCAGAGTTTTGAAGCCTTTAGTGTTTTCAGAAACTGAAATATGAAAAAAGTGACAGTTTACCCTTGTACTGTCCTTGGAAGGAAGAGTATTTCTTTAGGGAGTAGAGTTCCAGGAAAGGAAGGTGACTTGAGCTTAAAGGGTTCCAAAGCTCACATGTGCCCCTGGGTAATGTTAAATACGGCTCATTAGTTTAGGATAGACGTTGCTTGAGGCTATGGAATATATGGTCGTAGTTGTATGTGGTTCCTAACAGTGAGTTGCATCTAAGTATAAATAATAAAAAAGTAGCAATTCGGGAGACTCCCATCTTGTGATCTCCCTGGCTGATCCTCCTCCCCCCCCCCCCGGGGGGGGGGTAGTGGGCAGTGAACATCAGCTAGTCCATTCATGCCATAGATTTTCTGAAGAGAAAAATAACCGTGTCAGGAAAGAAACTGTGTTGCAAGGCTGTGAATAAGGGTTAGGGTGAAATGGTCCGTTCTGGCCTCTTTTCAGAGCAGTGATTGATTAATGCTGTCTGTGTTGCTGTTTCTTCCAGAGCTGACCTGTCCTGGACGCAGCATAACTAACGAAGCTGCTGCAGGATGAGAAGATGGCAGCGCGGCTGCTCGCACCACCAGGCCCTGACAGTTTCAAGCCTTTCACCCCTGAGTCACTGGCAAACATCGAGAGGCGCATTGCCGAGAGCAAGCTCAAGAAGCCGCCCAAGGCCGATGGCAGTCACCGGGAAGACGATGAGGACAGCAAGCCCAAGCCAAACAGTGACCTGGAAGCAGGGAAGAGTTTGCCTTTCATCTATGGGGACATCCCACAAGGCCTGGTCGCGGTTCCCCTGGAGGACTTTGACCCATACTATTTGACGCAGAAAGTGAGTTGGAGGAGGAGGAGGAGCAGCTTCAGATACCCCTTTCCCAACAGGCTTAGGGAGATGGGGAGAAAGAACTGTGTCTCTCTGCTAAAGCCTGGATAAGTAGTTAACCTTTTGTTTCAGTTCTGGTTTATGGGGATTATTTCTCAGTTTAATTGCTGTTCAGGGTCGCTTGTGGGTCTCAGCACTTCTCAACTCTGTTAATAAGACTTCTGTTTTTGGCTCCAGGCCAGATCAGAAAAAGATTAAACAGATTTAAAAGAAAAAAGAAGAAATAAATGAAATGGGACTATTTAATAGAGTCCAAGAAAGATGTCGTAGGAAAAGATGGTACAGCCTTGGCTCTGACACACGCATTCAGAATTCTTTCTTTAAATATAAAGGTGCTGGAACTATTGCAACATCAGCAGAGCTTGGCGTTAATATAATGGAGATGATGGATTTATACTCTTCTGCAGCCCCTTTGTGATACTCGATCACAGCTGTTGGGGGCAGGAGTAGAATAGAGTAAACCCATCTGGGCGATGACAAGCCCAGGGCTTTGGCCTTGCTGCACAGTGGTCTGGGCTGAGCCAGCGCTGACTCTTGCATTGGAGTCATTTCTGTTATCCCTGCTAGGAAGGAGCACGGGTGAAAGAAATACCAGTCTTCGTTTGGCCAAGAGTTCCCAGCTGCCCTAACAAACATTTGACCAAACCTTGGGTTTCTTTCTCACGATTATCTTTTGAAACAAGGCAACAAGTGAAGAAGCGAAGCTCCCTGGTTAATCCACCAGCCGAGGGATTAGCCTTTGAACCCCGAGGACTGATGTCAGACACCATTTTAGGGTCCCTATTTGACAGATGCCGTTTAAAGAATGACATCAGTAGTGTTTCCAGATGAGGGGGGAGCCTTTGTGTGGTGATGTATTTACAGATATAAAGCTCTACTGCCTTTATTAACAAAACTGCCCTTAACTAAATTGCCTTTCAGTCTTTCAACTTGGAAGAAATTTCAGTTTCTTTGGCTTAATAATGGGACAGAAGTAAGATGAGGACAATATCTCTTAACTGAGCTGTGGTTGTGGAATTATCTTTAGTTTAGGATGGCAAAAGCAGTTAAGATGTTGTCTGCACAAAGTGGTCCTCCCCCGTGTACTTCTGTTGCAGCTCAGAACAGAGATGCAATAGGATGCAGTGGACCCGGGAGCCTGTATCTTCCACAGGGAAATTTAGAGAATTTAGGGAGCAAAACATGATATGATATAAAGAACAGTAGACTGGAATAAGAAATCCTGCCTCTACCATAATTCACCACGTTTATTACTTATATTTTTCTTTTTTAGTATGTGTGTTGTTCAAGCTACCACGAATAATTTATGGGAAAAGAAAGTAATCAGTGAAGAAAAAAACTTCTCAAAACTAGTTCATGTCCTTTAACAAGGCACTTCACCTCTTTGGGCCTAAATTTTCTCATCTAGAAGCTGAGAAGTTGGACAGAATTTCTGAGGACTTTTTCAAATACCGATTCTGGGGTTAAGCAGTTTTCATAAGCTGTCATGCTTTCCCCATTCACTCCTCCCTTCCTTAAAGTCTGACTTTTTTATCTGGGCCTTTGCCGAGTGGGGTCGGTGGGTGAGGGAGGAGGCAAGTGTTAGCTTTATGGGCGAGTGAATAGGGAACATGGAATCTTGGGCTGTTTTTAGAAAAATACTTCATTCATTGTAAAATTTTGAAATAAATTTCCCTCCTCTTTCCTACCAATGCATCCATCATCTTAGTAGAGGTGAAAAGAAATGATACATCACAGGGTTTGGGTTGTTTGGCCAATTGGTATAACCTTTTCAGAAGGTACTCTCACAGCAATAAGCAGATAGATAAAGCCTGTGAGACTCTGGCCTTTTAGGTGGCTAAAACCTCTTTGCTTTTATTTGAACTATTTATTTTTCCAACTCGAATACAAATTAAATGTCCTTTTCTTAAACCTGACTTAACATATGAAAAATAATAGAGCTGTTCATTGTCAGAGCCCAATTTTCCTTTGCATGCTGTTTTCCCTGGTTCCTGCCGTATAGACAGCCTCTTTCCTTCCTAATGCCTCAGCTTTCAGTGGCCCTGGCTTGGGAGTGAGGACCCAAAGAGAGCGAGTGGGTCTCTGGCCTTGATTGGTATCATTCCTTGGATGGGCCAGATGTTGATGGAGTTCCATTAGGGGACTGGCTTTTCATGATAGAAAGTCTGACTGCAGCCTTTGGCCTCACCACAAGGCTAAATAGTTCGTGGAGAGAGTAACTTTAATTGTATTTTTTTTAATCCCTTTTGAAAAGTTGTAAAATATACTACCATCCAGAAAAGTTCATAAAACAGAAATACATAACTTAATGATTATTATAAAGCAAATTAATACCCATGACAAGAAAGAAAATTAGTAGCGCTTCAGAAGTATTAATTGTACTTTTAAGGACAAGATTTTTCAGTCGATTAAAAATAATATGCTTGCTCAAGTTTACTTGGAAATCTTCACTGGCATTACTAATACTTCTTACTAACTAGGCCTTTCACTAGGCCAAATTAGCAAGGTCTCCCCTACAAGGAAGCACACTGGGAATTAACCCACAAATCAAAAAATCCTGAGAGGAGAAATTACTTTAAGAGGACATTCCCTTCCATTTGTTTTTCAAGGGCTGCCTTAAATAATTCTTGCAAAATAGCAGTTCTTTCCTTTGCTAAATGATACAAGTGGATATCTTTATCTTGTCCTCATAGGCCTCATTTTCTGACTGATTAATCATTTTTGTGACTCTCATAGAAACTTGTTTCTCATTTCCTTTCCTCTGTATTTTAGAAAGTGAAAGAAAACTAGTTCCCTTTTAGTAAAGTTCTGGTTTTATTCCATTGTGGATTTCACACTCTCCAGGGATGCTAGGCCATGCAACTGGCGTCTACCGTTCTCGAGCGACTGCTGTCGCAGCTGGTGCTGGTTTGAGCCTCCGTGAGCTGCTGAGGTCCGCGGCAGTGTTGGCCATGTCGCGTTTCACCTCAGTTTCCCGGCTGGTCCCTGAAACCAGCCTGGATCATCCTGTCCTTGGATTGCCTCAGACCTCCCAGGACTATGACATTTTCTTTGCCTCTTGGTACTTTGTTTTACTCTCTCCCTTCTTGGGATTTCTTGTTTTTCAACTGTTTCCTGCAAATAATTAAATTTAAGGAACATTTAAATTTTTAATTTATTTGATTTTTAAAATAGATAACATATTTACATAGTTAAAAATTCAGTAAAAGATGTTCAGTAGAAAAGGTATTCAGTAAAAGGGCATTTGGTAAAAAGTCTCCTCTTACACCTGACCCTTGTCTGCCCACTCTGTGTCTCCCTGCACAGACACCACTGTTAGTAGTGTTTTCCAGACTTACTTTCTATATGTACAAGCAAAAACAAATAGATATTTTAAGGAACTTGAACTCTCATGAATGCCTTTGTTCTTGGTTTTCTTTCTACTATTTTCTTGAGCCTACTGAAGTCTTAATTTTGTTATTTATCTTTCCTTCTTTCATATTATAGAATCTTAAGTTTTATCAGTGTAAATTCCCAATTCATTCCTCCCTCCCCCCCCCCCACCAGTTTTTAGAGAATCAAATCAAGGACTTTTTCTCTGTTGCTTGAAGTGTCCTTCTATCTTCACTACAAAAAGTTCTCTCCAAAGCTTGATAATGACTTGATGAATTTTAAATGGCCGCGTACATTCCTAATAACTGTCTTACGTGGGACAGCAGGAAAGTCTGTGGATTAAGTTGAAAGAAGGCCTTCAGAGTTGGTTCCTACTCCTTTTCCCATTTTTTAAAACTGATCATTGATACATGTGTCCTTTTTATTTAATGGGTATACCCTCTTATAAGAAAGTCCTATAAACAACAATCCAAATTACAGAATTGACTGATGTGTCTTTAAAGAGGGCACATTCCTGTTTCATTAAAACGTTATATGTGGGGGCCAGCCCGGCATCGTAGTGGTTAGGTTCATGTGCTCTGCTTTGGTGGCCCAGGGTTCACCAGTTCAGATCCTGGGTGCAGACCTACACACTGCTCATCAAGCCATGGTGAGGCAGCATCCCACATAGAAGAACTAGAAGGACTTACAACTAGGATATGCAACTATGTACGGGGGCTTTGGGGAGAAAAAAAGAAAAAGAGGAAAATCGCAACAGCTGTTAGCTCAGGACCAATCTTCCTCACCAAAAGAAAAAGTTATATGTGATCTCCCAGAGTTCAGTTTATCTTCGACTTTTCATATCTACCTTTGCCCGCAAATTGGAGTTCACCAAGAATCATAGAAAATTAGGATATCGTAGGCTTAAACATCATCTCAATCAGCCTTGTTGTTTTATAAATTGAACAAAGTGACATTGTCAAAAGCCAACACCACCTTTAGTGGTAGAACCAGGACTAGAACTCATGCCTCCTAACTCTGAGTTCATTACAACATATTTCTGGTTCCCCACTTCTCTGATTTTTCATTGAATGATCCTAGCCTCAGTTAGCTCAGTTCTGAAGCTAGGCAGGCAAATCCAGAGACAGAAAAAACCCTGCTTTTTCACTCACCTCGCTGGTGATCCCTGTGGTTTAAGAACCCTTCCCAAGGGTTGGGTCCTAAGAAGTGCAGTGCTGCTGGGGGAGAGAGTGGCATTTCTGTTAGCTCCAGTGTTTTATCTCCTCCAGTGAAGGAGCCCTGAGTCTCTAGCAGTCCTAGATAGGCTATTCCAGAGACCTGGGCTCAATGTCAGTCCTGCTGACACTGTTCAGCTGGACACGTAATCTGGGGGCAGTTTACTTAACCTCTCCACATACTGTTACTTTATTTTAAAAAAAGGTTAGCACCTGAGTTAACATCCGTTGCCAGTCTTCTTTTTTTTCCTTCTTCTTCTCCCCAAAGCCCCCCAGTGCATAGTTGTATATTCTAGTTGTAGGTCCTTCTGGCTCTGCTATGTGGGACGCCACCTCAGCATGGCCTGATGAGTGGTGCCATGTCCACACCCAGGATCCAAACTTGGAAAACCCTGGGCCGCTGAAGCTGAGCTCACAAACTTAACCACTCAGCCACGGGGCCGGTCCCCATCGTTACTTTTTAAAGGAAGATCGTCGCTCACCCACCTCCAGCCTACCAGTGGAATGGCGTAGTGAAAAGAGCAGCTAACTGGCAATATAAAAACCTTCGTTTTAATTCTGCCTTTGCCTCTTGCTTACCCTTGGCCAAATCACATAAATTCTCTGGGCTTCAATGTCCTTATCCACAGTGTATGCAAGATAAGGGTTGGACCTATATCTATATCTTTCTAAGTGTGTTTTACACTTATGACTATCACATATCGTGTTTTCACTGTGGCAGACCATACTCCGTTTCCTTAGTGTCCCCTGCCTTCTGGTCGCCATCCCTGCCTCTTGGAATGGACTCTGTCCTGGAACTTCATCTTTTGACACTCTACTCATTCTTCCAGGCCCAGCCCTGAGGCCTCCTCTTCCTTATAGCTTAACTTGATTCTACTACACCAGAACTCATTCCTCCTCCTGTATTTCTATAATACGTTAAGATCTTCAGTCTACCTTTGGTAAGAAGTGGGGTTTAGGTTGAACTCAGGTTAGGTTCCCAGCAATGTTTACAATTTTCTCCTTACCTCACTAATGTTATCAGCTTCCTCAAGTGAAGAACTCTGAATCACACACACACACACACACAGACACACACACACACACACACGAGTCCCATGAGCTCCTGGCAGAAAATCCTTGCTGAATCTATTTCCACACACTTTCACCAGGTCGCAGGGCAGAGACAGGCTCTTAAAGGAAAGTTTATGTCCATTAGGTGCGATCTGAAGTATTGCTAATGAGGTGTCGCATTGCCTACTTTTGCACGATAAGCCTGGATGCCGCTTTCTGTTTTAAATAAAAACTAAATACTATTTTAAAACTTCATCTTATTTTGTTGTTAAAAAACATTGCAACAATATGAAAACACAAAATGGTGTTTCCATTATTTTATCCACCAAATCAAGTTGAGGCAAGTGCTTGTGAGCCAGAGGGAGGTGGGCCATTCTCAGGGTGGTGGGTTAATGATGTGCATGTAGGCAGTTCTTTTCCTCTCTCCAAAGATCATTATCTAGAGGGAAAGGAATTAAATAAACATTCCCAAGCAGATTCCTCTTTTATAACCTTCACAATAGACCAAGAGTTGGGAAATCTGTTTCTGCTCCCATCCTCGTCTAATCCTAGGTGATCTTGGGCATGTCACTTAACCATTCAGGGTCTCAGTTTCCCTAATCTAGAAAATTAAGATTACGCTAATAGCTAATATCCCAGCTATCCTGCAGGGTGTTGTGAAGATCATCTCTTGACTACCCTATCTAAAACAAAACAGCGTGTTGCTCTAACCCTGCTTCCTTTTTCTCCATAGCACTTAGCAACACCTGGCGTATAATATATTTATTTGTTTCTTTTCATTCTCTTGTATGCTCCTCAGCTGGAGCAGTGCCTGCCCTATAGCAAATGCTCAATCCGTATTTGTTGCATGAATGAATTCATCTTATGAGATAATGCATATGAAAACACTGCATACTTTTCTAAGGGTTTGAACGTGAAAAGTGACATATAATTTTCTTGCTAAGTTTCTAAAAAACTTCTAGAAAAGTTTTCCCATCTACCAAAATGAATTGAACTCTAGGGGGAAAAAGACTGATTACCAATATGTCTTTTCCTTTCCCAAAGAATTACTTTCCTTTAGGGGCTAAGGAAGTAGATAAGGAGATAGGTTTCCTGACGTTTCAGAGATTTTCAGAGGGCTGGATAACTGTTGTTAAGTGCCACCGGTCTTCTGTCTCCTCTTGTAGAACCTTGGTACTAGAAGAGACTTCATCAAAGGTCATTAGGGTAAGAGCCTCGCCCTAGTGCTTGACTCTTGTCTTGATTTATTGGTATCAAGTGTGTCATACAAAGGATATTATTTCCTCAGTATTCTAAGTTGTCCTGTCATGTCTACCTTTATTAACTGTTCTGCTTCTTTTTTGACTGTGTGAGTTCTGTTACCCTCCCTGTGTTAGCTGACTGTAAAGGAACTGAGAGAAGCTGACATGGAATATGCACCAGTTTGGGTTGCCTCGTATAAAATATGATCCGTTTATTCAACAGATACTTCTTGGGTACTTCCTATATGTGAGGCACTTGGGGTATGGCTTCTCTTGGGGGAAACAAAGATTAATAAAGTCCATTCTTTATCCTTAAGTAGCTTATAACATGGTGTGTATGGTGTGCTATCACTTTTGACAAGGGGGCCCCAGAACGGGCCTTACTTCATAGTAAGAATGGTATTTGAATTAGGCTTTGGATTTGAGAAAAGAGGGGTAGACTGAAACATTCTAGGCAGAAAGAACAATATGAGCAAAGACTGGGAGACAAGAGCATAGGACAGTGTCAGAAAAAGCTGAGTCATCTACCTTGGCTGGAATGTGGGGGAACGACTGAGGGGCAGCGGGAGATGAGACTGGAAAGGGAGAGCTGTAGCCAGATCGTGGAGGGCTCACAGTGTTAGACTGAGAAGTTTGGCCTTTGCTTGATAAGCAATAGAAGACTACTGAAGGGCTTTGAATGGGAGTAAGGATATGTGTTCAAAGCTTTGAGGGAACTGAATGTGGCAGTGATATAGGGTGGACCAGAGGGAAAGAAGTGGGACAGAGAGACCAGCTCTGTGGAGTAATGAGGGTCTGAACTATGGTGTGGAAGTGGAAAGTAAGCAGAAGGGATGAAGTCAAGAGTTATTATAGAGGTAAATTGATAGGATTTTGTATTGATTGTGGAGGGCTAAGGAATGAGGTGAGCATTCAGTCATTCATTTGATAATTTGATAAATTGTCATTGAGCGTTTTCTGTATGCTCAGGCTCTTTTCCATGCCCTTGGGAACAAAACAGACAAGTTCTGTATCTACCATTCTTGGAACCAAGTTTTTGTTGGGGAAACGAACAGTAAACAAATAAAGAAATAAAATCATTACAGGTAACAGTCAGGGCATTAATGAAGCTAGTATGGTTCAGGTACTTAAGAGGGCGTGCTGCTCTGACTGGGCACAGAGACTAACTTGGAGAATCCAGAAGAATCAAATGCTACATGTTCTCTTAAATATTCAGTGTCTTAAATCGGCTTCTAGCAAGTACTAAATTATTATTGTTAAAAAGACCCATAATGCAGATATTCTGAGTTGTTTAAAAGCCAGGATTGTTACTCTCTTGGGAGAATTTGCCAGTCTTGGATTTTTATACAGGCAGAAGTCCAATGCGTTTCAGCATCAGTGTGAGCTCCAGCAGCACCTGCAGATAAACCCAGCGTTTTCTCCAGAAGAGAGCCTCCAGTCTTCTCAAGTCTTTGTACAAGTGCTAAGTTGCAGTTCCAAAGTTCTGAGCCACATAGAGTCCAAGAGACAGTTTTTACCTGAATGCTAGGATGTGTGTTATTAGTTAATCACCTCAACCATAAAATTCCACTGATCGGTAATGTTAGGAATTAGTCTCTGATGGTTTCTCCAGGGTGTGGTTATAAAGTCTTTTTATTCTAATAAAAATCAACCTGTTGGATGGGTTATTTAATAATGACCATTTAAATGTTGGAAGATGTCTCAAGATTATAATGATATTGATCATCTTCTGACAAGTATTAACCATATTTTAAATCCTTTCTTAGTCAAGGAGAATAATACTGTAACATCATTATACAGAAGGATGCTTCTCTTGCTAATTGTTTCCAAAGTCACATGAGTTCTAAATTCTTTACATGTAATCCTGTTTGACACGATTCAAGGTTAGGATTGCCTGTTATGTGACAGTTTCTACCAACTCTGATTCCAGCAGTAGAATTTTTGAAACAAGCCTTGAAGAGGCATTCTTATTCCAGACACTTTGTTGAGGCTACAAAGTTTGGCCTATGGAATCAACTTTGAATAAAAGATTCCTCCACTTTCAGAGGATGAGTTGTCGCATCTAATGTTCAAGGTCAGTCTCTCTGACCTTGTGCCTGTGCCCCATCTATGCCTTCCAGCCTTCTCTGAAACTTTCCTCTCTCAGTTATCCCCTCTCTTTTCTGTACTTTCAATCTTTTCCTTTCAATTGATTCCTTCTCTTCAGCCTATAAGTATACGCAAAGCCTCTCCCATCCTAATGAACCCTCACTTGACTCATGTCTCCAGCTAGTCCAACCTCTCTTCTCATGCCACTGTAACTTATGAAGAGTAGCCTTTACTCACCATCACCACCCAGACTTCTCCCCCTTGCTCCTCCATCCTTGCAGCCTGACTCTGCATCCTCACCTTTCTACTGACATTCTCAAGATAAGATTCTCTGTGATTACAGATTGCCAGATCTAACCGACATTTTTCCAGTTCTTGTCTCACTGAACCTCACTGCTGTATTTGGTGCCATTGATTACTCCCTGATTCTTGCAGCTCTTTACTTCCTTGGCCTAATTCTCTTTCTGTCTTGGACTCTTCCTTTTCTTTCTCTTTTATTTCCTCCACCTTTTCCTTAAATGTTGATATTCCCCTGGGTTCAGTCCTTGGCCCATGTGTCTCTCATTTGGCGTACTCCCTGGGTGATCTCATCCATTCTCTCAGTACTCTTGAATCTATATCTCCAGCCTAGAATACACCTTAAATATTTAACACCTTGCCAGGCATCTCTATCTGGATTTCCCGCAGGTAACTCAGTGTTCGAAACTGAACTCATTCTCTCTCCTCAAACCCACTTATCTTCTTTATCTGCTATGATACCATTATTGACTCCCCAATTTTCTGCAGTCTTTGGGTATCACCAACATTAGGGAATGCTCAGTAGAATGTTGCACATTTTTATAAGTAAGAAAAAATTGTGGCTCAGAAATGCCAATTTACTTGCTCAGATTCCCTCAACTAGTGTGTGGTAGAGGCCGGGTTTCAATTCCAAGGATGTGTGAATTTAATAATCATGGTCTTCCTCCCATACCGTGCTGTCTCTCTAGAGTATATTGCAGAATGATTTTTTGTTTTTGTTTTCTACTACTATCATTTTTAGATGATTTTCTATCATTTTGCGTTGCCTCAATATGAAGTTAGTGTGGTTTTGTTTTTAGTTCATTTGTTTCATACCATATCTTCAGCATGGTATCTAAGACGCAGAAAAAATTAGAAGACTTTTCAAACTAAAATGAATGATTTTTTTATGGGTGGAAAAGGTGATAATATCGTTTCAGTTAGACACCTAGCAGAGCGTTGGGCATAGTTTTAGGTTAGTTGGCTTTAGCTGTATTATTTCCTCATGTGTTAGGGAATCATTCATACATTCCACAAACGTGTCTGACCTGCCTCCCTTGTGCCAGACGGGCATCATATTGTGTACTCTGCTAGCTAAACTGAGAGAGTCAGATTAGTTTGAAGGTATCCCCCCATGCCTTTAAGGATCTCAGGTCCAGTGAGAGATGCTGGTATGTAAGCACAAATGACAGTACTGTGTTAACTCTCCTAAAAGAAGTAAGCACAAAGTGTTGTGGACACACAGGAAGGAAGGATAATTCTGTTTGAGAGAGTTGAATGGGGCCATCTTCAGAGAGGAGGTGATATTTGTGCTGGACCTGAAAGCATTGAAGTATGGTAAAAAAAAAAAAAAAAAATTTCACTTGTTGGAGAAGAGAAGAAAGAGTAGTTCAGGTGTCAAGAACAGTACATGCAAAGGGAGAGAGGCGTGACAAACGTTGACTTGTTTAACACCGAATTTAGTTGTGACTGGAGCAACGTGTGAGGTTTGGTAAGACCAGAGATAAAGCCAGAGAGGCAGCTTGGATCCCAATGAGTGCCTAGTAAGCACTTTTTACTTTCTCCCACTTGCAGAGTTCTCAGGTCTGAAATAACCTCTGGGGCCCATTTTGAGCCAGTGTGGCTGTACGGTGCGTCCTACTGACTCTGGACTCTTGGTCTAGCTCATGCACAAGTGTCCTACTGGCTTGTGCCAAGTGTGTGAATACTAGCTAACATGAGTGTTAGCCCTTAGAGTCTCCTAATGGCCACTCCATGTTTGCACCTAGAGAGCAGGAGTCTGTGTGACAGCAACAGCATCATAATCACATTTACTGAGGGCTCATTGAGTGCTTTCCTGAGTGCCAGGCACTGGAGGAAGGACTTTTGGTTTAATTTTTGTTTAATCCTCATAACCTGATAAAGTAGATACTATCAATCCCTATTTTGTCAGTAAGAAAACTGAGCCTTAGCATCCTAAGTAAGTTGCCCAAGATCGTAATAGCTAATAAGCACCAGAGCTGGGTCTTGAACCTGAGTCTTTGTGGCCTCAAAGCCTCTAAACCACTCTGCTCTGCTGCTGGCTGAGAGAGGAGAGTGAGAATAGATTCTAGAATATGAATACAGTAAATGGAGGGATTAGTGTGCTTTACATAATAAACTGCATTCTGCGCTACCCTGGAGCAGCTGCAGCCTGCGCGCCCTCAGAGGGAAGCCGGGAAGGAGATGAAGGCAAACTCATCGGGAGGAGCGGCCGTGGGGGAGGGTCAGAGCTGCCCCACCCAGAGAAGCAGAGCATGCTGGCTCAGCGCTGAGGCAGGTGCACAGTGCTGTTGTTCTGCCAGGTATGGCCTCCTGCAACCAGGATGTGGGCAGTAAGGGTGTCAGCTGCTCCAGATGTGGGTGGGAGGGCACGAGGTTACAAGGTCAAATGAAATGAGAAAGCTTATGCAGAAGTACCTGGAAGACAGTAAAGCCACATACAGACGTGGCGCTTGCATGCTCTTCATCCAGCTTAACTTGGGAAAAAGACCGTAAACAGCTGCTGTGATCTCTGAGGCATAAGCAGGGGCTTTTCTTTTTACCAGAGTTAAGGGTGTTAAGTAACAGATTCCTTCATTGATCTGAGGGTTGGACCAGATGACCTGGTGAAAAGAGTTCAGGACTGGAAGCCGGGAGATCTGGACCCTTGTAGCTCTCTTACTCTCAACAGCTCTGTGGTCTTGGCTTGGCTTCTTGTCTGTGGAGTGAGGAGTTGGATTTCATACATAGGCTTGAAGCTGTTTAAATTGCATCATGGTGTGATAAGAGCATAGGCATTGGAGTTAGACTGTCTCGGTCCAGTTGTAAGTGTCACCACTTAATAACTTTGTGGTCCTGGGCAAGTTACTTAACCTTTCTGCCTCAATTTCATCATCTGTAAAGTAGTACCTACCTCACGGAGTGGTTGCTGCGAGAGAGACAGTTATTGTATGAGACAGCTTAGTAGGGTGCCTGCCACATAGTAAATACTTAATGCATGTTAAATGTTATTATTTCTTCAAATAAACTCAGAGGAACAATTATCAACAACTCAAAGGAATAAAAAAAGAAATACGGGATTTAGAGGCCTCTCTTGCTCGATCCTCAGTGTAGTGGAATAGAGGCTTAGAACATGAGGGCTCTAAATATTCAGATCGTTCAAGTAGAAGTACAAGCCCAAAGGAAGAAACTTGCCCGTGTCCTCATGTCCTGCTCTAGTTTAGTATTTCTGAGGGCAGCTGGGTACCAGGACGCAAGTACTCTGGAAATTCAGGCCAGTCGCACCTTTGCTGGCGCCTTTCCTGGGACACACTGGGACCATAATTGTGATTTTACTTGAGGGACCCACTGAACAGATTAGCATTGAGAAAGGCCTTAGAACTCTTCAACATGGTGCCATCGTTTTGACAGTCTGAGTCCTTTATTTCTGAACAGCTTCCTAGTCTGAAGTAGAATCTGTTTAGATTCAGCATTCTATTTTTCTCTATTAAAAAGGGAAACTTTGAAAGGACGTTTATTTGTTGCCTGCTGTCGTGGCTGTGTAGATAGTTACTCAGAAGCGGTTACCAAATTGCTGTTGGTTGGTGGACAAGCGGCTACTGCCGTCACCACTGCTCTAGCTGTTCTTGAGATCAGTTATGTTTATATTAGTGTTGAGTAGAAGAGTACTTCTCTGTACATGCACATGCTGCAACCAATAGGCAAAGAGGATGTGCCCTGGTAGAAGGTACCAGAATTAAGAATTTATAGTTAGGCAGGAAAGAGCTAACAACTATTAGAAGTCAAACTGGCCAGTTGCCTGGTTCAGACGCGGTACATGGGTCTGGGGGAATAAGCTTTATATAGTAGGTTTAGTCAGGCAAGAATGTAAGGCTAGAGAAGTCAGCTGAAAATGAGAGGATCAGGCAGTTCCAGAGGTCAAGACAGTTAAGATCTAGGGTCCAAAACTCTGGGAGACAGTGATAAATCAGTGTCAGTAACAGTTATAGCCAGATAGACTCAAAGGGTGTTGTTTCCCAGCTGTCCTCTTGTAGCTTAGCTCAGTGTCTGAGTCCCTGGGTGTTCATTGTAGCCACAAGGTCATCAGAGGCCCATAGGTTACCTTTGCCCTAATTGAGACGATGACCTCTCAGAAGAGGGAGAACTTGGTTGAGTGGAGAGTCCCTCTCCTGGGCCCTGTGTCCTGCAGCAAACCAGGGGCTGGAGGATAAACCTTTCTCTAAGAAGCCTTGTGTTCCGTAATGTACTCCACCCCTGCAGTGAGAACTCTTCTCTCTAAAGTCCTTTCATATTTATGCACCCTTTATTATTGTAATTTATACTTTTTGTATGGCTAAAAGAAGTAATCCAGTCTTGGGGTGAGTGTGGGGAGATGTTACTGAGTCTGCACTACAGCACTGTGGTATCTGTGTGTTTGTTGTGTTGCCTTTGCAGTGTGCTAGGATTTGTTTGGTATGTATGTAAATGTGCTTGTACCCAGCTTTGCACAATGTCCCTTCCCCTTATTATAGACCCCAAAGAGCACACATCTTCCCCTGAGTTAGCAGTGGCAAGCTCCTCCATCGTGTGCTCCAAGCCCCACATTGCTAATTAGAAATGAAAAGCCTATGCTTTTCAGAAGGCTCGTTTTATGCCGACATGACACGTTTATTAATACTCCATGCCACAACTCATTAAGAGCTGTTCCACTGCTCTTAATGGGCCTGTGCTCAAACACATTCAGTGGCTGTTGTTATAAACTGATATTTCCCCTTGGGCGGTAAACCACAATTCAATTTCAATTTCCCTTTTAACTCATTTATTTCACAAAGATCTAATTTAAGACAGATTAGGTAAAATATTATTGGACTTCATGGGCACCAAGTGATCGTTGCTTAAGAAGTATTCTCAGAAGAATCCAAAGCTTGCTGTCCTTCCCACTCCTCCTGGGCTTTGAAGGGTCTGTTGGAGCGCAGTGTTGAATAAGGCACGAAGCTCCTTTTCTGGATTCTCACCATCAGTTTAACAATGATTACCAAGATTTAATCAGCCATGCATACGGCTTAAAAATGCTTTTATATATTTTTTAAGAGGGAGCCCATCACCAGTCATCCCTATTCCTTCTCTCTCCCATATTCAGTGTTCTGCCAAGAGTAGGGAAGAGGAGTAGGGGAGCTCGGGCAGGGAGGAGCCCCCAGGGTGCAGTCCTGCTGTGGAGCTGCTCTGTGCTGCCCCTGCCACAGAGGCATAGGGCTCAGGGTGGCGTCCAGCACTGTTGAGCCTGGGCTTGCCAGAGTGTCACTGGAAGGAGCAGAATAACTAAGTCAGGAGGTTCTGCCAAGATGCGGTGTGAAAGAAGAGGTAATATTAGGCTTTCTCCTGAGAAGCATGGTTTGCTGCTTTGTTGCACTTTATATGGATGCTTCTGCATACTTTCCAAATTGTAGAATCATAGATGTCAGAGCTGGAAGGGACCTGGGCACACACATGAGGCGGCCCCCCCTCCCTCACTTAATAGATGAGGAAAATGCGATCCAGAAAGATGCAGTGGCTCACCCAGCCTGTACAGCTAGGTGGAGGCAGGTGAAGAGAACCTGTGTGTTTTAACAAGTGTTTTCATGACCTGAGATATGATCTAGTTGTTTCCAAATCCTAGTGAGCACAGATTCCCCTCTAGCTTATTTAATCAAAACTTCTGAGGTGGGACTTATGAGTCTGCATTTTGTAACAAGCTACTCAGATGATTCTTATGCAGCGCCTCTGGCCCAGGTCAGGAACTGGTATTGGCATACAACAGGGATCAGCCAACTGTCACCCACAGGCCAGATCGGCTCTGCCATTTGGTTTTGTATGGCTCATGGGTTAAGAAGAGTTTTTATATTTTTAAATGATTGGGGAAAGGTGAGAAGAAAAATAATATTTTGTGATGTGTGGAAATTATATGAAATTTACATTTCCTTGCCCATAAATAAAGTCTTGTTGGAACACGACCACTCATTTGTTTCCATATTGTCTGTGGTTACCTTTGCACTCCAGTGGCGGGGCTGAGGTGTTGCAGCAGGGACTGTGGCCCGCAGAGCCTTCAGCGTTTACTATCTGGCCCTTTACAGAAGTTTGCTGACCCCTGATGTATGCTATTCTCTGTCTCGTAGAGGCAGTGCAAGCACCAGTGTTAAAAGGAAGATTCCTAGACTTTGAGTACCTGTGTTGGTCCAAACACGGTCATGCTTTATGCAAAAGAGGCAGTTATGAAAGCCTGCATATAAATTAAGTATATGTAAATCTAATTACTTTAACAATAAAGGATTTTGTAATACAACTTGCTACCTGAAGTATAGAGGATTCACCTTCATTTCAAGGGGCTTGGTGTGGACTACATGTTTCTCTTTGAATAGAAAAAAAGATCTCCTGTTTTTATACTTAGTGAAGATATAGGATGTGTATTTAGAAAGGGGTGATGATAAACTATTTTTATTCTATGTGCAGTATTCAGTCCTCAGATTAATTATGGAATTTCTATTTCACACATAAAATATCCTTAATAAAGCCTTTATACCTGGAAAATCAGAGTTTTTTAATTCACTAAAGCCACCGAGTTTCCCTTCGAATCATTGGTCTCCTTGTCGACTCATCAGTGTGCTAATTCTGGAGCCTCGCTACCTGCTAGTTTTTCTTCAGCCAGGGTCTGACAATTTCAATTTCTTAATGTCTTCCTTTTTTATTCCTCTTTTCCTTTTCCCTCCCCTCGGAGATACAAGCATTTGTTCATTAAGCAAGCGGCAGACAGTTTTTGAGGCCCTGCCACGTGCCAGGCTCTGTGCAGCCACTCATTCTGCACAGGACATGCCCTCAGGGGCGGCTCTAGACCTGTCTTTCCATCCTGACCAGACTAAGAGACAAGAGAAAGGGAAGGTGCAGAGTACGCTACTTATAAAATCCCGTTACTTTTCTTCTAAGGCAGATAGGTGATGCCGTGGAGGCCTGGCTGGATGGTTTTTCGAGGCTGGGACATGGGCCAGTGCTTCTTCCCTTGTTGCTTAGGCTTTTATGTAGTGTGCCCCTGGGGCTCAGATCTCTCACTCACCAGAGAATCCATCCCCCACACCAGTCTCATTCTCTGCCGTATTGCCACTAAATTGCCTCAATCTGGCACAGCAGAAGCTGGAAAGAGGCTCTAAACTTGGCATAATATACTGCTCTTTGCTGCATGACCTTTGATGAGTGGTGTCCCTCTCCTGAGCTTTTGTAAAATGCATAGAGGATAATAATCCCTCCTTCACCCCTATTTCACAGGAATATTGTGAGGTTGAATGAGGAGGTTATTTCAAAGGCTTGGCATTTTCGTAGAGGGAGTTGCTATAGAAACACACAGGAATATAAGTACTTCAGACGGGGTTTCAGGAAAGTCCTGGGCTCTTTGTTTCTTTGGGAAGCTGAAATGTGGAAGAGTCCCAGCTCGGCCCTTGACCTGTCTCGGCCTCACCCAGGTCTGCCCTGTGCTTCCTCCTGCTTTTAGGGTTTGGCTTTCCCTGCAGCGCACCACTCCTCCCCAAGAGCCAGGACACTCTAGTAGAGGAAGAATGTTATCGCAGTGCCGTCTCAGACACGAGGGACGGTGCATTGAGCGTTGCCAGACTGTTTATGGCTCAATACCAGCGCTGCCCTTCTACTGGAGAGAAAATGTCATGACTCTCCAGGTATAAGAGTAGAAGATGAGAGGCATTTAAAAAAATCTGCCAGCAACTGTTTCTTGGGAGTGCACGTGTTAAGCATTATATTGGAATTGTGGGAGGCAGTGTGAGATTGAGTCCTGCCCTCTGAGAGCTTAAAACCTAGTTTCAGGGTAGGGGTAGGGTAGAGGGAAGAGTCAAAAAAAAAAAGCTTGGAGAATAACGAAAGGTACAAACTCCGAGTATATTAGGAGTTTGGAAAAGGGAGAACTCAGAGTAATTGGAAATACATCATGAAAAAAAGTGGTACCTCAGTACCAAATTCAACTAATGCTGACCTCTGTGGGAAGACGGGGATGTATTTGGAGAGAGGTGCAGGAAGGAGCAGTACTGGTAAGACTCCTTCTTAGTCTAACTGATGGGTGCATAGCTGTTTGTGGTGTCATTCTTTAGACCATTTTGTATGTCTTCTACTACTTGAATGGTTCATTGTGTTTGTTTTTTATTGAGATATAATTCACAAGCTAGAAAATTCACCATTTTAAATTCACCATTGTCGGGTTTTTTTGTTCACAAGGTTGTGCAGCCATCACCACCTCTAATTTCAGAACGTTTTCGTCACCCCGAAGAAACCCGTTAACAGTGACTCCCCAGTCCCCCTCCTTCCAGCCCTAGGCAACCACTAACCAACCTTCTGTCCTCGATTTGCCTATTCTGGACATTTCATATAAATGGAATCATACAGTATGTGGCCTTTTGTGTCTGAATTCTTTTCGAGATTTTCAAGGTTTACCCTTGTAGCATATATAAATACTTAATTTCTTTCTCTCTGCTTTTTTCTGAAATAAAGATGTCTTTATTTTTCAAAAAGCTCCTCAAATCATTCTGAAGTTCAGAATGGGTTAGGAACCGCTTTTAGCTGTCACTATTCTTAATTCTATTATTTGGCTTGGAATAAAGCTGGTTTTTTAAAGTTATCAATAAATAAAGCTGATTTTTAAAAATTTATTGATAACACCTTACTGGACACTCTTCAGGTAATAATGTATATTTTTTTATTTTGGTAAAATATACATAGCAAAATTTATCATTTTAGCCATTTTTAAGTGCATAATTCAGTGGTATTAAATACATTCACCGTGTTGTTGTACAACCATCATCACTATTCATTTCCAGAATTTCTTCATTATCCCAAACAGAAACTTATACCCATTAAACAGTAACTCTCCGTTCCCTCTGCCCCCAGCCCTCAGTAAACTTTATTCTACTTTCTGTCTCTATGAATCTGGCTATTCTAGGTACCTCGTATAAGTGAAATCATATAATATTTGTCCTTTTGTGTCTGGCTTATTTCACTTAGCATAATGTCTTCAGAGTTCATCCATGTTGTAGCATATATTAGAATTTCATTTCTTTTAAAGACTGAATAATATCCCATTATATGGATATACCACATTTTATTTATCCATTTGTCAGTTGATGGACATTTGGGTTGCTTCCACTTTTGCAATGTTTTGAATAATGCTTTTATGAACATTTGTGTATGCTTTTGTGTGAACGTCTGTTTTCAGTTCTCCTGGGTATTCATCTAGGAGTAGAACTGCTGGGTCATATAATAATGCTATGTTTAACTTTTGAGGAACTGTTTTCCAAAGTGGCTGAACCATTTTACTTTCCCACCAGTAATATATGAGGGTTCCAATTTCTTTACATCCTTGGCAACACTTGTTGTTTTCCATGTTTGTTTGTTTGGTTTTTTCCACTTGTAACCATCCTGGTGGGTGTGAAGTGATATCTCATTGTGGTTTTATTTGCATTTCCCTAATGACTAATGGCCTTCAACGTCTTTTCACGTGCTTATTCACCGTTTGTATATCTGCTTTGTAGAAATGTCTATTCAAATCCATGCCCATTTTTAAATTGGATTACTTGTCTTTTTCTGTTGAGTTGTAAGAGTTCTTTATTCTGGCTGCTAGACCCTCATTAGATATATGATTTGCAAATATTTTCTCCCATCTGTGAGTTGTCTTTTTGCTTTCTTGATAGTGTCGTTTATTGCACAAAAGTTTCGAATTTTGATGAAGTCCAATTTATCTATTTTTTCTTCAGTCACTTGTGCTTTAAGTGACGCATCTATGACACTGTTGCCTAATCTAAAGATGTGAAGATTTGCTCCTATGTTTTCTTCTAAGAGTTTTATAGTTTTAGCTCTTAAGTTTAGGTCTTTGATCCATTTTTTTTTTTTTTAATTTTTTTTTAATGATTTTATTTTTTCCTTTTTCTCCCCAAAGCCCCCCAGTACATAGTTGTATATTCTTCGTTGTGGGTCCTTCTAGTTGTGGCATGTGGGACGCTGCCTCAGCGTGGCTTGATGAGCAGTGCCATGTCTGCGCCCAGGATTCGAACCAACGAAACACTGGGCCGCTTGCAGCGGAGCGCGCGAACTTAACCACTCGGCCACGGGGCCAGCCCCAGGTCTTTGATCCATTTTAAGTTAATTTTTGTATAGGGTGTGAGATCAAGGTCCAAATTCATTCTTTTGTATGTAGTTATCCAATTGTCCCAGAACCATCTGTCAAAGACTACTCTTTTTTTCTTTGAATTTTCTTGGCACCCTTGTCAAAAATCAATTGACCATAGATGTATGAGTTTATTTCTGGACTCTCAATTCCATTCTATTCATATATATGGCTATCCTTATGTTAGTATCAGTCTTGATTTCTGTATCTTTGTAGTAAGCTTTGAAATGGGAAGTGTGAGTCCTCAACTTTGTTCTTATTTTTTCAGATTGTTTTGGCTGTTTTGGTTCCCATGCATTTCTATATGAATTTTATGATCAGCTTATTAATGTCTGCCCCAAAAAGCAGTTGAACTTTTGATAGAGATTGCATTGAATCTGTAGATCAGTCTGGAGAGTATTGCCTTCGTAACAATATTAAGTCTTCTAATCCATGACACAAGATATCTTTCCGTTTATTAAGGTCTTTAATTTCTTTAAATGATGTTTTGTAGTTTTCAGTGGTACAAGTCTATTACTTATTTTGTGAAATTTATGCCTAGGCATTTTATTCTTTTAGATGCTCTTGTAAATGAAGTTGTTTTCTTAATTTCATTTTTGGGTTTTTTGTAGTGTATACAAATACAACTGATTTTTGTATATTGATCTTGTATCTTGAAACCTCGCTGAACTTGTTGATGAGTTCTAATACTTTTGAGTATATGTATTCCTTAGGGTTTTCCGTATGCAAGGTCACTTCATCTGCAATTAGAAATAGTTCTACCGGGGCCAGCCCCGTGGCTGAGTGGCTAAGTTCACACACTCCACTGCGGTGGCCCAGGATTTCACCGGTTCAAATCCTGGGCACGGACATGACACCGCTCATCAGACCATGCTGAGGCAGCATCCCATATGCCACAACTAGAAGGACCCACAACTAAGAATATACAACTATGTACCAGGGGGCTTTGGGGAGAAAAAGGACAAAAATAAAATCTTAGAAATAGTTTTACTTGCTTAATGGCTTTGTCTAGAATATCCAGTACAGTGTCAAATAGAAGTGGTGAGAGTAGACGTTCTTGTCTTGTTCCTAATCTTAGGGAGAAAGCTTTCAGTCTTTTATCATTAAATATGATGCTAGCTGTGGAGTTTTCCTAGATGCCCTTTATCAGGTTAAGGGAGTTCCCTTCTATTTCTAGTTTGTTGAGTGTAGGATTTTGTCAAATGCTTTTTCTGCACCTCTTATGGTTATTGTCCTTTATTTTATTAATATGTTGTGTTACATTGATTGATTTTCATATGTTAAACCATCTTTGCATGTCTGGAATAAATCCCACTTGGTCATGGTGTATAATCCTTTTTATTTGCTGCGGATTTGGTTTGCTGGTATTTTGTTGAAGCTTTTTGTGTCTATATTCATAAGGGATATTAGTCTATAGTTTTCTTTCCTTGTGATGTCTTTGGTTTCGTATCAAGGTAATATTAGTCTTACAGAATGAGTTGGGAAGTGTGCCCTTCTATTTTTGGGAAGAGTTTGTGAAGAATTGATATTAATTCTTCTTTAGACATTTGGTAAGATTCATCAGTGAAGCCATCTGGTCCTGGGCTTTTCTTTGCAGGGCTTCATTTTTTTAATGCAAAGTGCAGAAGAGTATTTATAGTACAATCCCATTTGAGAGACAGAGAAAGAGTCTCCTTAAGGCTGTATCTGTGTGTTTGTATTTACACAGAAAACTTCCGGAAAGATATACGCAAAGAGATATACAAGCAGCAAAGGTTATCTTTGGGTAATGAGATGAAGTCTTTTGTTCCTTTTGTTTTTTAAAAATAATTATGAGGATGTATTGCTTAAATTTTTTAAAAAACAAGCCTAACTTAAAATGGCTAGCATCTGACCATTTGCTCTTTGACCCTCATAGTGAGATGCTGGGGCTGGGTCCTTGCCACTGGCCTTGTCTCCTTAGGAACTCAGTCTAGTAGGCCCTGCATCCCGCCAGCTTCACAGTCTGCTGCTCCCTCTTCTCTGTCTTATCCTCGTGAACACTGAAAACTTGTCACTTCCCTGAAAACAACCCACAGTTATATGCAACTTACTGTGCTTTGTACATTCCATGCGATTCCCTTTCCTTGCCAACCCTTCCCCCTTTATCTGCCCAATTTATATCTCTTAATCTCTATTCATCCTTTAAAACCCCTTCCAAATATTAGTTACTTTCCTTTGTGAACACCTCCCAGCTCACTCTCCTCCCTTTCTTTGCCCACCCAAGGGGAAAAAAATCCCTTCCTCCTGCTGCCTCTCATACACTTCGCATATTTTTGTTATTGAACTTTGTATTTATTCTGCATCATAATTACTAGTTCACATATATGTCTTCCCTAAAAGTATAATTTTATTCAATTTTGTATCCCAGGAGCTCAGCACAATGCTTGGCACAAAATAGATGCTCAAAAATATTTTAATTGAATTGAATTCATAAAGCCAGAAAAGGTGTTCTGGGTAGGATGAGCAATGTAAGCAAGGGCCAAAATTACGTATTACTGTAACATGCACTCATTTGGCAAGACAGGAAGTTTCATGCTGGGAAATAGGGCTGAATGATCTTGGCAAGGCTGATAATGGAGGTTCTTAAAAGCCAGATAGAGTAAACTTGGTAGAATGAAGAAGTCTTCTCACTTCCTTCAAGTCTTTGCTCAAACCTCTCTTCTCAGTGGACTTGCCCTGACCCCCTCCTTTAACTATTCACCCATCCCCTGAGCCCAGCACCCTGGATCTCTCTTTCCTTTTTCCATAGCACTTACCACATTCTATAGACTTGACTTATTCATTGTGTTTTTTAGTTATTGTCTGTCTTCCTTCCCAATTAGAATATAAGCTCCCTACATAGGGTAGCTCTGTTCACTGATCATTCCCCAGCACTTAGAACATTGCCTGGCACGCAGTAAACATATGGTGAACGAATGAATCCTGAATTAATGAACTTCAGGATCTTGTCCGGAGCTGGCATAGATAGCTTAGGTATAATTCAAATGGCTTGTTTCTGAAAAAACGGATTTATTCTGTAACACTGCTGTGATAGTGCCAGGTATTTGTAATATCATCTGGGGCAGGGCCGGGGAGGGAGGCCAGGGAGAGAGAGATGTACTGCCTTGGGGGTTCTTGCCTTAGAAACCAAATTGGGAAGTAAACATTATCAGGACATTTGAATTTATTTCTTGCCTAGAAAAATGTTGTTTCATGTGGTGATTAATTCCCATGCTTTAATAATTTCTCTTTTTTCTCTCTCCACAGACCTTTGTAGTATTAAACAGAGGGAAAACTCTCTTCAGATTTAGTGCCACGCCTGCCTTGTACATTTTAAGTCCTTTTAACCTGATACGAAGAATAGCTATTAAAATTTTGATACATTCATATCCTTTTCTGTGAATGCGGAGTGAATGCAGCAATGGCATGGTCACTGGTGCATGCTTCTGGTTTTTGACGACTAAATTGTATGTTAAGTATTTTACCAATAGCATAGTTGACTGTCCCACTAGTCAGAAATTTAAGAGTGAACTTCTGCCACATGGTTAAATGAGTGCTGTAGAGATCTGCCTTGCATAGTTTTGATTTCTTGAGCAGTGAGCTCAGAAAGTATCTGAGATAGTTTCCCAGATTCAACGGCCTCCTTGATACAGAGGTTCAGATCTAGATTGCAGGATTGATATGAATCTTTTCTGATATTTTTACTCCTGTTTACAGAAAATGCCAATTTATTCATGTGACCTGACTTTCATATCTTATTAATATAAGAGAGCATATGACACGAAAAATTATGTGATGGGTTTAGCAACTCTGCACAGTGACTTTAAACTTTCATGGGTGGCATTTAACTTGACAGTACTTAGTCTTACGTTTCAAAGAGTGCTGTACCCTCCAGGTAGCCTGGGAACACCAGCAGTTACCACTTGGTACGTTGGTTTGCTAAGCCTTTGCCACATGTCATTAACTCTGAGAATTTAGCAACCTGGTTCTGAAATCTATGGTCTACAAGTAACATAATGCTGAAATCTGAAGGTTTACAAGGAAATAATTCACAGTGGACTTCTTCCCTTTTGGCTGGATCAGAAGATAGTGTTTTTTCTCACCAGAACATGTTACTATTCCCCGAAGAAAAATCCGGTTGTAGCAAAGAAAAATATAGCTATAAGAAGTATTTTTTCCTTTTAAAATTCCACTAGTAGAATGAAGGTGGTGAAGGCCATTAGCAAGAGAGAGTAAGTTAGCAACAAATGAGATGTGGCTTCTGTGCTCGTTAAAGTGACAGTTTGAGTAACTCATGCTGACCTGAAGCAGTTTAATTTTTCTCAGTAGATAAGAACAGAAAGGGCTGAGAAAGATCCCGGATGGAACTGAAATAGCAAGAAAACAGTTTGCTCTCCATAAACATTCCTGGGCACTTTCAAAATGATCAGATGAGTTTGCCCCATTACTTGATTCTTCGGAGTATGGTGATGCAGATGTCCTTGAAATCCTGACCCAACATGCCACAACTGGTTTCTCAAGCTGGACAAATTCACACATTGGCTATGACCTTGACCCCCAAAGACAGTTCAACCCTTTGGAGGACTAGGGAAAAAAGTACACCCTTAATTACATGTAGATTTTCAAAGAACTAGTTGTACAAGATAATTAACAAATGAGTACTGAATAATACAGATTAAATTTAGTCTCTCACCTGATGACTTTGGTGTCTGGTATCCTGGTAGATTTCTGGTTACTGTGCACAAAAGTATTTTAGATGCTTGTTCCGGAGTTGAGGTAAAAGTGGTAAGAGGGGGAAATATTTTATCCAAAAGGAATAGAACAGTGACAGCCCTCTTGAAAGCAAAAGAGTGGCCACCCTGCTATGTCCACCCAGAGTTCTCTGGTCAAGTGTGAATGCATATGGTGGCATTCTGCATTGATAGCGGTGGCCACAGTTTTCATTATCACCTTGCCTTTTCCTCCTGTTCGGTGCTTTGTCTCCTTTCAGGTCACCAATTTAGTTCTCATGGCGCCCAATGTGAAATGTGTTTGCTTTCTGAGGGAAAAAACAGGCCAGATTCTGTATATTCTCCCTTGACTCTTTTCTACAGTATTTAGCATGATCATTATGTGCACTATTTTGACCAACTGTGTATTCATGACTTTTAGTAACCCTCCTGAATGGTCGAAGAATGTGGAGTAAGTAGCTCGTTTCCCTATTTGTCTGCTTTCTTGTTTTAAAGATTTTTAGTCACTGATTCTTGCTTTGCACAGTTCATCCAATCAAGGAAAAAAAATAGTTATTGCCCACTCTTTATTTCACAGAGAGAGGTGAGGACACATCTGGAATAGAGGAAATAACCTTAGAAATCAACTCTAGAGAGACAAAGTGTGCTCTGGAAGTTACTACCCTCACCTCTGCCTTTCCTGTGCTAGCCACTGAATTGACTTGCTGCCCCCTCACCATCTTGTACCTCAGTTCCTAATAATACTGCTGCCTTCTCCAACATTAGGTTCCCCTTTCCTTTTGCCTTGTTTAAAGTTAAAAATAGCTCTGAGGCCTCCACACCTGGTTCAAAATGATCATGTACTCTGTGGCAGTAGAGAGTTGTTTCTTTGCAGTACCCATCAGGACCCAGTATAGCCTTCCAGAGTTCTCAGTTTGTACATTTCAGTAAGTTTCATCCGAAGCTTCCCTTTGTCTTCCTCCTTTCCTTTGTGCTATAGGCTGTGCCCTTTCTGTTTTGTCTGTTAGTTGAAGCCACACCTCAGGCAAGTGCTATCTTAAAAGATTCATTTAAAGTTTCTGTCTGTTCAGAAATTACCTCAAGCTCTCCATTTCTTTGACAGGTACACGTTCACAGGGATTTATACATTTGAATCACTAGTGAAAATCATCGCAAGAGGTTTCTGCATAGATGGCTTTACCTTTTTACGGGATCCATGGAACTGGTTAGATTTCAGTGTCATCATGATGGCGTAAGTTCTCTGCTTACTTTATCGGTGTTCTGAGTATGATTATGTGTGTATGATTGTACTCCTGGGTGTGTTTGTGAGTGTGAGTTTGTGGGCACAGTTGTATGACGAATTAATGAATAACCACATAAGGCTGTACAGGCTTATGCCTGTGACTTGCTGGTGAGGGCCTCTTGTGGTTCAGGCAGTGATAGTGTGTTTATATGGGAGAAGGTAAGCAGAGGCTTTATAGCTGGAAGAGAAAGCAAGAAGTGATTTCCCGTGGACACTCCCTCATGTTTTCTTCCTGCTTATAACATGTACCAAGGCTTACACACTTATCACTAGGGGGCCTCGGTGAAGACTTGAAATCCTTTAAATGTAAACCTTAAGTTGAAAATCAGTTTCCTGGGTATGTTATATCACATGTAATTTCATGAGGCTGGCCAGATTTTGCAGACCACAGAGCAGATTTCAGAGTCAAAACATGAGCCAAGGTATCCAAATTGGTCACTTCCTAAAGAGTTATTGACCAGAACTTCCAACTATTGCAAGAGAACAGTGTAACTCCATATAGGTATGCTAGCTGCTCTTGGTAATTTGTGTTGTTTTAACAATGAACATGTGTCTCTGGGAAACTTAACTGATGATAGAGGGGTTATAGCAAACTTTATTATTTTTATTTCCAGGCTGGGAAAGTACTTTGTGGTTTGGTAGCGGGTAAGGGTGTTGTCTAGATTTTGTGTGTGTGTGTGTGTGTGTGTGTGTGTGTGTCCGCGCATGCGTGTGCGCACACGCAATATGTAAGAGATTGAGTGCATTTGTATGTACGGCTCTGAGCATCAGATAGAAAGATGTGTTTCAACTGTAAAATGTGAATGAATGACATGCATTGAATATTTGAAACTGGAGCTTCGACTTTCTGTTATATTAAGGTAATTTCTAGCTTTCCAGAACTATGAATGCACATTGCTGTTCATTTAAAATTTAAGTGTCCCTGCTGGTGATAAAATGGGCGCTTAACACAATATTTGCTCTGATCCCATGATCTAGATTTTCCTGAGCCGTGCTTCTGTATGTCACAGGCTAAAACTTTATCTGTAGGGATGACTGCAAAAATATGCAGACAACTCTTGGATAACTCGTATATACAGACATTTAGGCATGTTTTGCCATTGCCCACGAAGGAGTTATTTTACTGTAGATTTGTTTCTGTGAGGCTCCTGCTGCATAAATTTGTCTCTTTTTCCTAAAAAATTGTTCACAAAACTTGGGGACATAAGGCTTTGCTGGCCTTCCTCCTAGCTGTCCTTTTTACTAAAAAAAAGTGAATGGACCGAGAGTAGTCATTCTGATTGGGGTCTGCACATCACAATGCTGATTAAGAGAGGAAACCCCCGGGACCTCCTGGTTCTAGCAGTTCTTTCAAATATACTGTTGAATTCTTCTTGCCCAACTGAGAAAAAAAATGTGTTCTTTAAATGTTTTTACTTTGAAACTTTTCTTTTTCAAGGAAAAAAATGAAATCATAGCTTGTATATAAGACCCATTCTTCCCCCCCGTTCTCAACCCCTCGCCCAGTGGTACCATTACAAGTTAACTTTGGTTTGATTCTGCAGGTATATAACAGAGTTTGTAAACCTAGGCAATGTTTCAGCTCTACGCACTTTCAGGGTACTGAGGGCTTTGAAAACTATTTCGGTAATCCCAGGTAAGATGGCCCGGGGTTGGTGTTAGGTGTTGGGTTAGGGCCCTGACGTGACGTATTGTACTTTTTGTTTTGTTGTGGTTTTGTTTTTTTTCCTTTGGTGTTTGTGTTTGTGTCTGTGTTTGTCATTTGTGTCTGTGTGTGACCTCCCTTACTACAGATATGTGACAGAGTTTGTGGACCTGGGCAATGTCTCAGCGCTGAGAACATTCAGGGTTCTCCGAGCTTTGAAAACTATCTCTGTAATTCCAGGTGAGAAAATTTAAGCACAAGACTGACTTGGCCTCATCTCCTCTTTCCCCTCCATTCATTTTGTCCACCACATTCTAAACTGGTGTCAGCACAATTGACATGGCCTTGCATTCCGCATGTTTTCCTGGGACACATTCTCTGGAATGGCCCTTTGATCTTTAGGCAGCTTCTCTGACAGTGCTTGCCAGGCATGCAGCCCCCATTCCATCCATGCTTTGAAAAAGCACGTGCTTAAGAATCACTTGGATCTTACAATATCTGAAAAAATTGTCACAGAGCTAGCTGTCTCTTTGAATATAAATCATTTGCTTCCTGGCCTCATGGAATTACAGTAATTTTAACATTCACCATCATTCCATTGCTTGTGATTTCTAGGCTTCCTATGGCATGGTTTGCTGATGGGATGTTATTTGAAGAATTGTACTTTTATTGTTAATGTGTCAATGGAATTATTTAATCACAGAAGAGACCTACCCATTAAACTAGTCCAGTGTTATAGATGAATTTAAGAGCTTTGGAGTTAATGAACTGAACTTGAATAACCACTGTCTATCACATTCTGTCACTGTCTGTTTCACTGGAATAAGAACCATCTACTATCCATATATTCAGAGATGTTCTCAAACATAAATCCCAATGAAAGCTTAAGCAGGTGCCGTTAAAAAAAATAAAAGGTAAGATAACATACATCTAAATGTGTGGGCAAACAAAAAGTACAGAAACTTGAGAAGGAAAAAAAGGAATCAGTGGGTGGTTGAGAGGTACTTGATTGACAGTCACTTTAAAATTTTTGCCTGTTTCTTTTTGGTCCTGGTTGAGCCAGCCCAGTGGTTCTTAACCTTTTGAAGGTTTTGGATCCTTTTGAGAATCAGATGAAAGTTTACAGACGCCCCCACCGAAGCCCATCTATGGACCCCAGGTTAAGATCCCTTAATTTAATTGAAACCCTCGCTACTGGGTAATACTTAACTATTCTTCTAAAGACCAGACGTGAAATCTGGAAGGAAAGGCATTTTAGTTGGTCCTGCGAGCCCGAGGTGGACTGGCAGTAACGCAGCAGAAAGCAAGACTGTGCTGTTGCCGCTTGGACTTCGGCTGTTGTTCAGGGGTTTTCAGGGAAGACTGCCAAGAGACCAGGCTTTCCACTGCGGTTCTGTAGAAACAAGGACATGAAGAACAGAGGCATCCTATTCCTGGCCTCACGTGGCTCTTCTCCTTGTGGCTGACTCAGAAATATTCCTCTTTTCCCCTTTTCAACATTATCTTAATATCAGACACCAAGAGAGGCAGACTCCTGGAGAGAGCAGACTCGGAATGTGGCTATTGAGAACCTCAAGGACCGTAAACTTCCATTTCTCCATTTACAGATTTGGGCCATGAAGTGGGCCCATAATTTGGGCCCTGCTAAAAATGAATTCCTTTCCTTTTAGCAATGGTAGCTTACTCCTTATCAATCAGATATTGGATGTCAGTTGGAGTATATTCTTTGTGGCAAAAAACTGCAGCCCTGACTGATCAAGGTTTAGTTTCTGGGCATTTTAAATAAATTTGACAGAAAACCAAGCTCCTTCTCCAGGCAGCCTCCTGCAGCTCCTGATGGTGGCCTAACCCTCATGCAAGCCTTGTCTTATTTTTCAAGGCATCTGGAGCACCAAATCTTTACTTTCGTTTTTCTTTTGGTGGCTCTCCTCCTCTGGCCTCTTTTAAATGTGATCCCGTGTTTTCTACTCCCTTCCCCCAGTGCACTCCGCAAGGCATCTGTCTCTTTATGTTCTTGTGATCGCAAAACTTCTTTTCCAGAATTAAATTGGAAAGCTGTGTTCTGTTCACTAACTAGGGCAGCAGATGCTATCTCTGGTCTAGCTCTTAGCTTCTGTCTCTGTCTCTGCTATACGGTTAATTTCTGACCCCGGCATTTCTGCAAGGTAACTCTTGACTGATGTCACATTATTTATCCTTAATACTCCAGTACTACATGTATATATATATAAACTTTATAAACACAGTGCCTGGCCCGTAGTAGTGCTCCATAAATGGCAATTTTAGTAGTAGCAATTATTATCACAAAGAAGAAACCAAAATCCAAAGACAGGGTTTGTATCAAGATTTAGACATCACAGTTTGAAATAGATTCCTGGATTCCTATTTCTAGAAGCACCTCCAGTTGAGCTGGCTTTGGGAGGTTAACTGGGATGGAAAATAACTTTAAGGGATTCTAAAGCCAGTATTAGATCACTATCAGTGAGTGGTATAATTGATACTTAGATTAAAGTGTGACTTTTAATCCCCAGTCCTTTTGCTCGCCTTTCTACTTATAGAGGGCTATTGTCCTGTTCCTACCTACCTGTTACCCAGGTCTCCTTCCAGGTAGGAGCACCAGCGTATGAGTCAGTAGACGTGGGGCCAGCTCTTGATTGGAAATCCAGATCATTTCGGCTCCACTGTCACAGAGCTGGGCCATAGTTCCCTCTTAGTAAAAACCATTGTTTTCATACCAAGTTTCCTCATGGATCACTTCAGTGGAATTGTTGCTCTCTTTGCCTTCTCCTGTTCCCAGTTTGATTATAGGCTTCTGCCAAAGCTGCCAGAAACAAGTGAGAGCAACCACAGAGCTGGCACGGGGTCTGCAAGATCTCACAGAGCTCTCAGCTCCCTTTTTGAGAGTTTTCCCTTTCCTGGAGCACTCACGCAGCTCACCTGGGCTGACGCTGGCCTCCCTCTTAGCACCTTTGGTAGATACTCTGAATGTGTCAGGGCTGCCAGCACTTGCGGAAAATGGGAGACCACAGCCCATCGGTTAGCTCCAGCCTTTTGGATAAGAGGTGCTTTGATTTACAGCCTTCTTGTAGTTTAGAAAAAGGCCAAACCCACAATCTGACCCTCTTTATTTGCTAACTCAAGACCTGGATACGTCTCATTCATGGTTTCCCTCCTGCTTCAGAGGGCTTGACTTGAAGAACTTGAAGAACTGTGCATGCAAGCCCTGTGCTAAAAGGGTCACTTGTAGGAGGAGACCTTTTCTAAATTTTCTTTGGTCTGGAATTTGCCGGGTTCAACTTGAAATTCAAGCATTCCGTGTAGAAATTCATATGTCTTAAAACGTTTGTTTTCCCTTTGTATTTATGTGGTGCCCAGGCACAGAAATGAACTTCTAAGTGACTTTGTCAGAAGTTTCATCTTCTGCCTACTTTGACCATGTGCCATAGAACTGACATGGCCAGAGATTGGCTAGAAATCTTAGAGCATGTGACGTGGGTTTTTCTTAGAGAGTAGCACTTAATGGTGTAAATAAAACCAGCTAGGAGGGCCTCACTTCTTAGTTCCCTTTCATATCCATCATCATTTAAATGACTCCCCAAACCTCTACTTCTCTTTTTGTCAACACTGATTTAATATCATTTTCCTCTCTTTAGAGTTGTAATTTCTTGATTATTTTTCTCTTGGATTTTTTTTATTTCTCCGCTTTTATTTCTGTTACTTTCTCTCTTTACCTATGGTATCAGGTAAGAAGCAGGAAAAATGATGGGCCCTTCTCATTCCCACCCCAGTTTTCACAAGAAAGTATTTTCTTTAAATTTATGCATTATGAATATGGCAATTTCTGCTGCCTAGCGAAGGGGGATAGAAAGTGTTTCAAAACTCTGTTCAGACTCACTGTTTCTTTTAAAGTATTCTAGCTGTTAATTTAGTTGCTTTTGTATTTCTCCTTTCCCCACTTTGCTTCTCAGAAAGGATAACTGAAGTTTAACACAGTGGTTCTAAGTGGAAAAACATTGGAGACTCACAGGATCCCACTGCCCCCGCTTTGAGAGCTAGTTTAGTTTTGGTCAGACTTTGATATGAATCTGGTCTTGAGTAAAAAAATCGACAGCCCCCAAATCCCGCCCAAATTACTCTTGATCTGAAGAACCTTCAAGAACTGTCATTGTGAAGATTGAATCTGCAGGAGGAAGGTTGACCTGGCACAGCCTTACTCCGGGACTTGTCTGGACCAGCCAGACTTTGGGAATTGGGGAACTGTTCTTTTCTCTGGGGTGAGAACTGCTTGTTACTACTATTGAGGCCTGTTCCAATGTTAAATTTGTAGGAGAATTGACTCACGTTGCTTCAAACCAGTTAGATTTTTCGACTTGAGCCACAAACTAGGAAATATAAATTTATTTTATTTACCATCTGGCATCACCGTGGTGGAAGATCCCGGCATGCGTGGCTGATTTCTCTGGACTTAGCACGTAAGCAGGCTCTGTTCATTTGTTCAAGGGATTGCTGGGCGTCATGAACGAGGTTCAGAGGTGCCTTTGGAAACAGAGTGGAGTAAAATTCTGTGGCAGTAGCTTCACCTGTTTCTCAGAATTCCCTAAATGTCCAGCTTCTTCTCTGGTAGCTGACCTTTCCGTACATGGGGTCCAGCTGTCTTTTCTTGTTCTGTAGTAAATGAACTGCTTCTGCTCAGGCACATCCCAATACTAGTTACTCTTAGCCTTTTCCAAGAGTTCTCCCTGTCCAACTTGCCCCCACGTGGCTTCTGTTGCACACTCTGTTGTGTAGGAGTCGTTTGAGCGAGCATTCTGCTCTGCTTTGGGTAATCGGTTTTCAGTGAGTATCTTGCTTGTTCTGGTATGTGGTGTTGTGAGCCAATAGAAGAAGCAGGACAACTTCTCCTCACAGCCAGAACAGTGGCATTCTCCATTTTTCCCTGTGTCAGGTCAGGAATTCTACCAGCAGTTTCTTACGTTTATTGACGTGTGTTGGTGGCAGCAGGGAGCACTTTTCCTTGGCTGCATTTACTAGCATGTGGCAGCCACTGCTGGCAAGACTGCAGAACTTGATAAGAACTGCATCGATGGTGTCATCTCCATAAATTGGCATTGATGTCTGCAAATGTGGTCATTTGCAATTATCAACCCTAACAGGAAAGAAGAGTCTTGGCTGAGTGTATAATCCAGGGTCCTTTTTCATTTAACATTGTGTGTAATCGTGTGCCTACCTTCAGTTGCAAACACTAAGCCTCATCACCTTTCTTCCTCATCTGCCTTCCTCTGATTTTCTCCTGCCGATCTGGATGAGAATCTTGGAGAGTAAACTTTTTAGAGAGCTATAGTTAGTGTTGTTTAGTGATTGTTCTTGCTTAACTAAGATTTGTTTCCCTGAGCCCCTATGAAGTATAAGTAGCTGAATACCATTTCCAACTTGTTTCTCCTTTAAACTTCTTGAAAGCTGGAAGAACTCTCACCAAGAATTTGATCTAAGTCTCAGACTTCAAAACAAAACTCTTGAAGAATCTTTCTCTTTTTTAGCTTTCTGACCTCATGTTTGCAGATATCTGCAGCAATGACGTCTATTTTATGGAGAAGAGATGTTAAACCAGCTCATTGTGAGTGTTCAGGTTCATCCCCAGGAAAGTGATGAGGTCCGTATAGGGTTGGTACATTAGTTGAGCATCTCTGGTTGCAACTGAAAGGATACAGAAGTTACTTCAGGGAATCTAAGGGCTGGAATGCTTTCGGTCTTCCGGAAGCCAGTGAAACCAGAATGCAGAGCCAGAAGGCCCCAGATAGCAGGAAGTACTTTGTCTTTCTCTCTCTTCTCTCCATGTGTCTATTTCCTCTGACTCTTAGCGTGCTGACTTTACGTCTCAGACGTATCCTAGTATATTGACAGAACATGGCTACCACTTAGCTCCCAAATTTATATATTATCACTCCCACCACGTGAAAAGACTACTGGACTGTCTCTTGTTCCATTCCAAATTCCTGGAGGAAAGGGTCTGGATTTAGGTCAGATGTTCATTCTGATGTCTATAACCTACTAAGAGAGGGTCACTTCCTATAAACAAGGCTGCTGGGAGCCCACCCTTGTGGAACAGGGGATAGTTTGAGCCTTGTGGCCTGGATTTCCTATTACATGGGCTTGGAACTGTCCTGGGAGTTCCCAGCTCAGGAAAATCAGATTAGACTCATGCTAAACTTATATGTTAAAATGTTTGTTTGTTTGTTTATTTATTTGTATCACAAATGCATTCGTTTGACTATTTTGTAGTATTATACTCTTGTTACTAATACAGATGATAGCTTACAGCTCATTTTTCAATTTATTTAAAATAGAAAGAGACTTGAATGATCATCCAGTGTTCAGAGAGGTGATTGTCTGAACCATTCAGGAGAGATGGCTGTATAAGCTCTTTGTAAAGAAGTCCAGGAAAAAAGAAACTTTACAGCCATTCTTCAGTGACTTTTTCAACTGTTCTTTGTTTAAATCACTCTTTGACTTTGAAAACAGAACTGTATAATTTTAGGAGATTAAAATTGAATTATTGACCCAATATAGACCTGCCTCAGCTCAGCCCAATATAATGAAGGACTTTTCTATTCCTCAGCAACTTATGGAAATAAGTTCCATAACCCTCGAGCAGTTTTTATGTCTATGGCTGCCTTCTATTTTATACCACCAATACCTTCTTGTGGTTATGATACAATTTCCCAGGGCCTAAAGAATAAAAGATTGAAATTTCAACAATCTCAAACAAGTGAATATCTCTGCCCCTGTTTTTAAAGACTTCTGGAGAAGATTCTTCAGCTTCTCCTCCACTGCCCACTGCCACGTACTCCTGTGTTTATCCCCATTCTGTGTATGGGGAAGTGAGACCTTAAATTTGTTCTGAAACACAGTGGATCATAAATAATGGCTGAGCCAAGACCAGAATTCCTGCTTTCTGATTCTCTGTCTGGTGCTTTTTCTGCACAGCCCTCTGAGGAGAAAGGGAATCAGGTTAGAAATGCCTGGGTCCTGGAGCCCAGACAAGCTCTTCCTAATCCCTTCGGTGGCCGCAGTCTCCATGGAAGTCCCATCTGTAAGAAAGCACAGGCCTTTGCACACTTTTGTATCTCTGCAGTCTAACTCTTGGCTCTTTTTTCCTTAATTTCTCTTAGATCCCTCTCAGGCTATCTGTTTGAGAGGAAAGAAAATTTCTCATTCATTTACTCTTTCAATAGAAATATATTAAGTGCCTGCTTTGTGCCAGGTCCTGTGGTATGCCCAGCATCCTTTATTACTATTGGACTCACCTTTGAAAATTCTAGGTGGTCACTTGCAAAATACAGCAAAAGAAGGGTCATGTCCACATCGCTCGTTAGAGCACCGTCGTGCGAAGTTAGCCATGCAGTGTCGGTATCCCAGTCATCTCTCTTTGGGGAGGACAACATGTGTATAATAGTGATGGCTAACAAGCGTGAAGTGCCAGGTACTGTCCTTGGTGTTTTACATTCATGGTCTTATTTAAACCTCACAACAACCCAGTGAGGTTGGTATTGCAAATATCTTTTTATATTTGAGTAAACTGAGGTTCAGACAAAAAAGGTTAGCATTTGAGTCATTTACTGTGTACTAGGCATTTGTTAAGTGTTTATATGAATCGTGCTTAATCCTCACAACAGCTCTATCATATTCAACTGTAATTATCCCCACTTTAAAGATGAAAAAACTGAGATTCCAAAGGGTTAGGTGTATTGCTGAGGTCACACAAGTAACTGGTATAACTTGGTTAAGATTAGTAATTATCTACCCAGCCTCACACTTCAAACCCAGGATTAGAATTTCCCTTGAATTTCAGTCCGATATTCTTGTCTTCAGAAGTGGGTCAGGGATGAGATCCCCTTGGGGGGTTGTGTGTCCAGGCTCTGCTTCTGCCTCCTGTCCATCCTGGCGCCCTGGCGCCTGTGAGTGCTGAGGGCTTCACTGGCCGTGTCCTGTGGATGGTCTGATGTCTGGGCGTGCCCAGGAGAGCCACTGTAGACTCAGTTTTGACCCAAACATCGTGAACCCACAACCATGTTTTTCTGTATCTCCTATCACCGATCTCTCCCCATGCAGTTAAGAAATCTACCTGCAGGTTCAAATTTGAACCAGCAGCTTGCATTTAAACCTCAAATTCAAGCGGGCTATATGGGTTTTTTTTTTTTAATTTTGTTTTTAATCTAGGACAGAAAAATGGTCAGTTGTAGAGAATAGGGCATGTATGTGATACAGAGAAGGTGCGTTTTTAAGTGGAAAGATAACCCATAAATACTGGATTGATAATAATTAACCTTTTCAATACACTGGCGTTTCTAGAGCTCTTGGGAAAATGTTATTGGACCTTCACACTTACTGGCTTTAACTTCCCAGTAGTTCTCTTTCCAACCTAGAAGCCTCCTCAGTCCCTGAGTTTTCCAGTTGTTTCTTCAGCTCATATTTACTGAGTACCTGCTGTGGGCTAAGCAATATAGATAAAGCTGCGAACAAGACAGACGTAAATAATTAATTACAGCTATGATAAATGCTACAGAGCAAGGTAGAAGGTGCTATTAAAATATTAATAATGATGGAGGAGGGAGAAGAGTGGTGAAGTCAGGGAAGGCTTTCTGGAGGAATAGCCGTTCACGCTGAGACCGCAAGGATGACTAGGAGTTAGGCAGGTAGGACAGGGGAGTGGAAGGAAGCATTCCAGGCAGAGGGAACAGCATGCATGAGGGCTCTGAGGCAAGTAAGAGCTTGACTCATTTGAGGAGCTGAGAAGCAGTCAGAGACGGGAAAGTACTTCCAGGAAGAAAAGAGCCACATGTTGGAGAAGGAACTTTCTTTTGCTATTAAAAAATGATTGACTTAAGAATTGATACTTCTGGAAAAATGAATAATATTGCTGACCCATTATCATTCTCATGGTATAAAAGATAAAGTGGCTGTGGGGAGGAGTAGAAGCCAGTAGCTAAGAGGGCGGCTGGGGGAGGTGGGGAGGGCTCTGGGGTGACTCTGATTCTGGGGGTTCTGTCTCCTCAGGTCTGAAGACTATTGTGGGCGCCCTCATTCAGTCCGTGAAGAAGCTGTCAGACGTGATGATCCTGACAGTGTTCTGCCTGAGTGTTTTTGCCTTGATCGGGCTGCAGCTGTTCATGGGGAACCTGCGGAACAAGTGTGTGGTGTGGCCCATAAACTTCAACGAGAGCTACCTTGAAAATGGCACCAAAGGCTTTGATTGGGAAGAGTATATCAACAATAAAAGTAGGTGGCCCCTCCTCTGCAAGAGGAGAAGGAAGAGTCTATCTCTAGTTTATGTGGTCAGAAGTCACCGCTGGGCTTTGAAAAAGTAGTTGGGGCTGGAAAGGAAAGCGGGTACCTCTGGGGTGGCCTAGCGAAGCTCTTCCCTTTCCTCAAGGTGGGATTGTGCTCAGAAGCTCCGGAACACCAGCCCTCACTCCCTCTCTCTCTTTTCTCCCCCTTTAAAATCAAAAATGAAACGTTCTGCCTTTTTCACCTGTACCCCTAAACTTTTGCTTTGAAAATCAGGCTTAGAAGCTTGATAAAAAATCCTTTTTTCCCCTCACTGGGTTACCTGAGATATTTAAATGTTTAGTTCAGAATATGCCTGGTAAGCTTGCTTACTACTAAGACCTTAGTAATCGATGTGGTCTCGGGAGTCAGGTAATCTGGTCGCTCCCGAGGTGAGCGACCACTGATCCTGTTACAGTTAAGGAGTTTTAGTAATTTCATTTCAGGAACCAGAGCGCTTGGGTCTTACGCTAAGGAGCATTTGGTGTGGTAGTACTTCCATAAAATAATGGGAGAAAGTTAGCAAGATGACTGTTGGTGACTCTTGAGGAAATCCAGGCAGTTAACTAGCCATCAGGAAATGTGGCAAAGAGGATTTCAGAGACACATACAGGAGAGGGAAACGTGCCTTCTAATTTAAAATAGGACGTGGTAACTAGTGACCAGGGAGGGTTTCCAGCTTGTCTTTGGTAAAGAGAAGTTTTAAGGATAGACGGATAAAGTTGTATAAAGGGATAAAGAACTCAGAAAATTCACTCTTCGTCCCCTCTGATTCAGGTACCAGAACCTGGCGTTTAGATTTGGAGTATGAGTGGAAGTCAGGGGTCTGTGAAAAGAACGTGGCATTAAGGGCTGTATGGCAGCACTTTTCATTTTTAAATATATATGTAGGAAAATAATTAACGGGAAAGAATTCTCATCAGGTTCCACTGCTGTCAGAGAAGATGTATATGAGCTAAAATCAATAGCTGTTTCCACTGGGGCTGATTAGGGACAGTGTGACCTTATTCTCTCATTCACTTGAATCTGCTGTATTCATTTCCTGCCTCTTCAAACTTTTCTAGCGAATTTTTACACGGTTCCTGGCATGCTGGAACCTTTACTCTGTGGGAACAGTTCTGATGCTGGGTAAGTAGCTCACCTAATTTTATTCTCATCCCTTAAAATAATGTGTCAAATGAAAACGGGCAATATTTTCACTTTTCTTCGTGCTCATGTAGTACCCTAATTGAGTCTACATATTGGTGGACTCAGATTTTCTTTCTGTTTCATATTTGTCCATCCCAGGTTGACATTTCACTGGTAGTTGAATGTCCCTGTAGTCTCAAGCCAAAATCAAAGATGGGAAAGACTAAGGATAGACTCTGTAACACCAGATATCTTGCCTGTCTCTTGTAGACTCCTCTCATTCTGTTGTAACACAGTTGATAAAATGTAGAGTAAGGACACTGTTTGGCTAGTAGGTTAGCACCCAAGGATGACCCCAAATATTCTAAGGCTTGACAGCGTGGATGAGGGAAAAGAGTAGTAGCATTTTTTTCCCACTTTTTTTTTTATTGTGGTAAAATACACATAATGTGAAATTTACTCTCTTAACCATTTTTAGGTATATAGTTCATTGGTATGGAGTACGTTCACATCATTGTGCAATTATCACCACCATGCGTCTCAAGAACTCTTCATCTTCCCACACTGAAGCTGTACCCATTAAACACTAACTCCCCATCTCGCCCTTCCCCCAGCCCCTGGCAGCCAGCATTCTACTTTCTGTCTCTATGATTTTGACCATTCTAAGTACCTTATGTAAGTGGAATCATAGAGTATTTGTCTTTTTGTGACTGGCTTATTTCACTTAGTATCATGCCCTCAAAGTTTATCTATATTTATAGCATATGTCAGAATTTCCTTCCTTTTAAGGCTGAATAAGATTCTATTGTATATATATACCACATTTATTTATCCATCCGTCAGTGGACACTCGGGTTACTTCCACGTTTTAGCTATTGTGAATAATGCTGCTGTGAACATGAGTGTAAGCCATACAATTTGAGTCTTGATTCTGCTGCTTCTTCCTCTAAGACTTTTGGCAAGCCATTTAACTTATGTAAGCCTCAGTTTCTTCATATATAAAATGGATTTAATGAGTCATGTTCTCCCTTCCTCAAAGGGTTATTGTAAGGATCCAGTTGGATAACATACATGAAAGTGCTCTGTAGACAGAAGGCTGTATAAATGTAGGGTGTAGTGTCATTATTCAGAGTATGTTGGTCCTCTAGGAACTGGTGTTTTAAGATGACCATGACCACTACAAGTCCATTTAATTTCTGTATTGAAGTAGATACTGGAAATTATGTTGAAATGAATATCAGATGACACTAAAAGAAGAAGAACTGTTGTAACTAAGGTCATGAAATCCTCAGTATGACGCAGAGTTGTCACAGTGAGTGTTAAGAGAACAGAGATGATTAAGAGGAACTTCCAGTCATTTGTCATTTGGGATCATAGCTAAGTTGAATTTGGTTGAATTGCACATTGATACCAACCTAGGATAGTCGTTCTCAAATTTTGACTTGCATAAGAATCACCTGGCATGCCTCTTAAAAACGCAGATTCAGGTGCCGGCCCAGTGGCGTAGTGGTTAAGTTTGTGCATTCTGTTCGGTGGCCTGGGGTTCGTGGGTTCCGTTCCCAGGCACGGACTTACACATTGCTCATCAAGCCATGTTGTGGTGGCGTCCCACATACAAAATAGAGGAAGATTGGCACAGATGTTAGCTCAGTGACAATCCTCACACACACAAAAAAGTGCAGATTCATGGATCCCCTGTCCAGAGCTTATATTGCTAGGTCTTGGGTAGAGCAGAGGAATCTGCATTTTAAGAGGCATGCCAGGTGATTCTGGCCCTAGGCTGTCCCTAGGACTTCTTTTTTGAAAAATGGAGCTGGTTACTTTGTTTCTTTCCTCTTTTTCTTTTCTTTCTTTCTTTTTTTAATTCCTGTTTGTTGGCCTGGCTCTATAGTTGATTATTATTATCTCCATAGTCATGGAGATGACTTGCAGCTGATGACTGGGTAAAATTATGTTGAAAAGCCTGGAACTTCCCCTTCTTTCTTCAGGCAATGCCCAGAGGGATACCAGTGTATGAAAGCAGGAAGGAACCCCAACTATGGTTACACGAGCTTTGACACTTTCAGCTGGGCCTTCTTGGCATTATTTCGCCTTATGACCCAGGACTATTGGGAAAACTTGTATCAGTTGGTAAGTAGTCCTTCTTTTTTGAGTGTTCCCTCTTTTTCTTTGGTGATAGAACTTGCATGAGGATATGTGGGGTTGGGGGCATTCTGCGTAAGACCTTTAGTAAAGACATTATACAGGATCTTAGGATGGTATTTCTCAGAGCCAGCTGGTTTGCAAAATTAAGTGAACTCTCCCAGCTCTCGTCTCTGTTTCTTGAATGCTCAGTCATGCATAGCTGTAGAGGCTCAGCCTCGACAGCCTCTTGCCTGGCCTGGGAATCTGCTCTCTCTGCCTCCTTCTTGTTGTTTCACCAGCCCCTCTGCAGTAGTTTTCCTTTTAGATATTTTGGGCTTAGGGAATCTTTTTAAGAAATATTAATTAAACATTGTGCTAAACACTATGCTAGTGCTAGAATTACAAAGATGAGGTTCCTATCCACAAGGACCTTGGAGTCTCAACATATCAAAATGTTTGAGATTTGTAACACATCTGGACTTGTTCAAGCAGGTTGTGACAGATTAAAAAAAAAGGGTCAGTACCATTCTACTCTAGTGACTTTGGGCAAGTCATTTAACTTTGCTGGTTGTGATGGAGAAGTTAGTCTAGGTGATTGCTGAGGGTCTTCTAGCTTAGAAATTCTACAATCATCCATTGTTTCCATTTGAACTGGCATTTGATGATGCCATTTTGAGAATGAGAAACATGTCCCACTCAGGCATGAAGGAACCTCTTTAATGGAAGCTTCTAATTCTATTCCCAGGGAATTCTTACTTTCTGTTGGACAGCTGAGAGTTCCCTCAGGTTCAGATCTGTCTCATGAAATATTTGTGGTTGATGCTAAGTTCCATTACGTATTTGTGGTTGAAAAGAATAAAGATGAAAATTAAGCAATAGTGGGTCACATATATAACCTAAAACCCTGTTGTTCTTTTTTCTCTTTTATTTAATTGTGGTCATAGTAGTTTATAACATTGTGAAATTTCAGTTGTACATTATTATTTGTCAGACACCATATAAATGTGCTCCTTCACCCCTTGTGCCCAACCCCCACTCCCCTCCCCCTGGTAACCGCTAAACTGTTCTCTTTGTCCGTAAGTTTGTTTATGTTCCACAAATAAGTGAAATCATATGGTGTTTGTCTTTCTCTGTCTGGCTTATTTCACTTAACATAAAACCCTCAAGGTCCATCCATGTGGTTGCAAATGGGGGCAGTTTTGTCTTTTTTTATGGCTGAGTTGTATTCCATTGTATATATATACCACAGCTTTTTTATCCAATCATTGGTAGATGGGCACTTGGGTTGCTTCCACGTCTTGGCTATTGTGAATAATGCTGCAGTGAACATAGGGGTGCATAAGTCTCTTTGTATTGTTGATTCCATTGTTCTTTGATGTTTATTTGCTCCTTCCTAGCGAAAGGAATAGTCCTGGCATCTTCCTTCTTCTTTTCTCCCCACTATCCTTTATGTCATATCTCTCTTTAAGCATATTATTAAAGGATAAGGAAGGATGTCACTCAAGATGACAACTTCCTGTGACTTGGACCTGATTCTAAAGATGGAATTTGTCTGTTAATTCTCTTTGAGGACCAGTAGATAAACGAACTGAAGTCTTGTATTCTTTTCTTTATACTTGTTTTAGATCCAACTGACAGATACAGTTCTTAGCACAGATCATTTTTTCCTTTAAAAAAAAATGAGGCATTTTTCTATGAAAGGAGTATATTAGGAGTATCTGGAAATGGAAGAGGACCTTTTTTGTCACAATGAATGAGAGGTACTACTGACATTTGCTGTGAGTTGAGGATAAGGGAGGCCATTCGGCCATTGGGGGAGCAATGTGTTCTGCAGTGTGAAGGAGTGCCACACAATGAAGGGCTGCCCTGTTCAAAATGTAGCAGTGCCCCTACAGAGGAACGTTAGCCCACAAGCTGTTTTCAACCTGGTTCATTTGATACACATGACTCAGAAAATGGTCTTTGTCTTTACAGACCTTACGAGCAGCTGGGAAAACATACATGATTTTCTTCGTCTTGGTCATCTTTGTGGGTTCTTTCTATCTGGTGAACTTGATCTTGGCTGTGGTGGCCATGGCCTATGAGGAGCAGAATCAGGCAACCCTGGAGGAAGCAGAGCAGAAAGAGGCTGAATTCAAAGCAATGTTGGAGCAGCTTAAGAAGCAGCAGGAAGAGGCACAGGTTGGTGATCCATTCCTTGGAATAGTCCTTCCTGCCAGGTGGCCGTGACTGAGGCCCCATGTGATTGCCACTCCAAGTGATCCTTTCTAGGCACATCATCAAATAGAAATCATTGATCTGATTAAAATAACCCAAGTAACAACTACAGATGTTTGGTTTAACTATTCTGTTTGTCTTAATGACCAAATTATTTGTCAATATGATCTTTTTTCGAATTTCTCAACTGTTCAGTGTTCACCTGCTATGACAGCTGGGGTGAAAAAAAGTGGCCAGAGCAGCTATATGGTGCTTCGTGTAAGCATAGCCTTTTTCTTGAGGAAAACATTCTCTGTGGTCAGAAAAAGTATTGATTGTAATTGTAGAGTAGATACAGGTAAAATATTAAAGTAAAATTTGAGAGACAAATTTGTCATCTCACCATCCTAACACTTTACCTTTTAATCCTTATCCAAATAAACATGTATTTTTGCGCTGTTGGGCCCAGAATGTATAATATAGTTTCTTAGCATTCATTTTCAGAGTTGCCCAGAAGGGATCCTTTGGTCCCAAGAAAGCAGCCAAGCTCTTGTCTGAGACACTCAAGAGAATAAATCCAGAAGTTCTCACCACTGGGTTCTGCTCTGATTATGTAGGGCTGTGTGCTGCGACACAAATTCAACTAGGCAATGGAAACAGCCAGGCCCTGGCCACCGTCTCCTCTGACAGGCTGGTTTTCCTTCCTCCTTTTTTCCCTCCTTTCGCTATCTATGGGAAGGAAATGACCTGCACTAATTGCTTGGCTTTGGGTGGCCCCAGTTCATTCTGATCTGGCCTGTTGCTCTGGCTTCTTCCCTAGGCTGCTGCAATGGCCACTTCAGCAGGCACTGTCTCCGAAGACGCCATAGAGGAAGAGGGTGAAGAAGGGGGAGGCTCCCCTCGGAGCTCATCTGAACTTTCTAAACTCAGTTCCAAGAGTGCCAAAGAAAGACGAAACAGGAGAAAGAAAAGGAAGCAAAAGGAGCTGTCTGAAGGAGAGGAGAAAGGGGATCCTGAGAAGGTGTTTAAGTCAGAGTCAGAAGATGGCATGAGGAGGAAGGGCTTTCGGCTGCCGGACAACAGAATAGGGAGGAAGTTTTCCATCATGAATCAGGTAAACTCTTTACACTGGGACAAATAAGCCTAAGAAATTCTGGTATTGCTAATCTCGCTTGATTCTTGCATTCCCCTTTGGTCTCACGTTCCCAGACCCCTCCCTGCATCTTCAGCCTACCTTTCCCCTCCGTGCTCCATGTTGTCTCCTCCTGGAGGAAGTGTTACCGGCTTATTAGGACCATTCTCTGCTCTGACCCTGCCCCCCCCTCCTCTGCTCGAAAGCCAGCCTCAAGACACTGGGATCACTTTGGCAGACTTGCTTCAGCAGTAAAGTCTTCATCACAGCAGCAAGCCTTATGTTCTAAAACATAGAGAAGAACTCTTAGCATCTGAACATCAGAATTTAGCTCAAACACCTCTGTTTAAGAATTACATATAATTGTAGGTTAAAAAAAAAAGTCATGAAACTCTTTGGGTCACCTTATTTGAGTGTGGCAAATTCTAGTAATTAATTATTCTAGATAGATAGTGTCATGCTGATAAATTATCCTATGGTAGATTAAAAGCCTCCAGTTTTACCCATGTTTGATAAATGAGGAAACTAAGAGAAGAACAGAGGAGAGAACTTATAGATAATTATTGAGCATTCGATTATTATAAATATCACATAATAGATATTTTTGGATTTCAAAAAACACCACAAAAATCCAATTCTTAGGCCATTTAGTTGCCCCATTTTAAAGAAATGCTGCAAAGTTTGTAAGGTTTGGAATAAATTATAGTTACTGGTTATGGCAGTATATCCAGTGTCTTTTCTTGTTTCCCAGAGATGATTCATTTTGCCTGTTCCTTGCGTCTCTCACCTCCTAGTTGTCTTTTACTAGTTCTGTTCATTTTATCACAGCAAAATTTCTTGTGTCCATGCCCTTCTTTCTATTCCTATTAATCCTATCTTGATTCAGACTTTTGTATTACTTTGTTCTGCTGCAGTTATCTGCTGCAGTTTCATTTCCTCCAGTCTTTCTCCCTCTCCTTTATGTTTTATATACTGTCAGCAGATCGCTCCCTAAAACATGGCTCTGCTTATTCATCACCAAGAAGTTAGGGAGTGCCTGCCACATGTCAAGGATTGTGCTAGGTCCTGGAGATTAAAAGGTGGTTAAAACGCCATCCCTGCCCTGGGGAGCTTACAGTGTAGATGAGCAGCCATATACATTAAAAAATTATTTATATAATGGCATCGATGGTATTATTCCATAGTTGAAATATGCTTTGGTGTTTTGGAGGGCACAAATCTATCTTAACCTGGAGTTTCAGCAGAGATTTTCTGGGGAAGGTAAAAATGGATAAACAGGAATTAGTCACATAATATATGTGTGTGTTGGTGAGGCAGCAGTAAGACAGAAGAAAGGACATTCCAGGTTTGGAAGAAAAGTACGTTCCAGTTAGGACATCCCAAGTTTGAATTATTTGTTGGATAACCAAGTAGAGAGGTGTTTTAGACACAGACAGTCAAATGATAGCTCATTTGAGTCTGAGGTTTTGAGCTGTGAGGTGGTGATTGAAACCATGAGACGTGATGAGATTGTATATTCAAAGAGATTGTGTCAGGTGCAAGAACAGTGGGCCCAGGACACAACTGCTAACGTTCATGAGTGTCGCAGGTAGAACTCATGAAGGAAAACAAATGAACGGTCATCAGAGATGCTAAGAGAACCAAGAGTTCAGTGAAGCCAAGAGAGCACAGGGTTGGAGAAGGCAGGAGAGTGATCAATGGATTGAAATTTAACAGAGATGCTTCCTGAGATCAGATTGGAAATGTCCTTGGATTTGGCAATATAAGTTATTGAGAACTTAAAGACATGTTTCAGTCCACCGTAGGGATGGATGCCATATTGAGTGGGAAATGGAGACAATGAGTGTAGACTTCTCATTCAAGCTTCTTTAAGGAAGCTTTGGGCGAATATCAGCATTTTTATAATCTGGGGGTAGGGGAGCCCAGAAGAAGGGGAAGTGGGGGTAGAAAATGGAGTAGGATAGAAAAGAAAATAGGGCACAATCATGGAAGATGTGATGTCTAACAGGAAAGGGGCACCTTGTCCCTCAAAATGTCAGGAAAATAGGGGAGGGTGGATGTGGATAAGTTTGTAGATAGGGAGAAGAGGTTGAGGAAGGTGATGCTAGTTTTCAATAATGTAGGAAATTAAAAATCTTATTGAAGGGAATGGGAGGTTGAGTAGGGGGTTTAAAGAAAATATTGACAGTTTAGAATAAGTATTAAGAATGGGAGAGGAAATTCCCCTCATCAGATTCACTCTACTTATTAATGAAGTCCCAGCCCTTCAGCATGGCATTCACAGCACCCCAGCCTTTCCCCTGGACTCCAGTCACTGTGCCCCTTCAAGCGCCCTGTACTTAACCCAGAATGAGCTCCTAGATGCTTCTCACACATGGTGTTTGTTTTCTACCCTCTGTTTAGCTCCAGAAACACCCTCTCTAAGATGCCCTAGTTTTCCACCTCTGAATGTCCACATCATACTTATTCTTCATATATTTATCTCAAGAAAACTTCCCTAACTTCCCCAATGGAATTATCATTTCACCTTTCCATTATGTTTCATACATCTCTCTTTATGTGTTGCTTTTTACTGTATATGGTATTATATTTACTTATGTTCATATCCTTTCGTCTCTTAGAGAAAGTCCTAAAGTCAAGGCCTGCTTCTTTGCTCATGGCAAGCATTCAGATATTTGTTGGGAAATGCATGGAGGACTTTTATAAATCTGATTTAACTCCTTCTGGGGCTTCTCTGTGGCCTGGAGCCATCTCTGTCTCACCTTCACCACCCTTTCTCTAGTTCAGCCTCTTTTGGGGAAAAGTATGATTGCAGCTTTGTTGTAATCCAGCCCTTATCTTGAGAGCCATCACTGAGCTGGTTAATGAATACCTTAGTGCTGTTAACACTTTGCTGTTGAATGGCCTCTGATTAATCTATAGGCTTTAGCACAGAGTTGCACTGATTGCTCCCTAGCTCAAAAAATAAAACTGGGCTTCTTAGATGTCCTGCTGTGCATTAAAATGTTCACTTCCTCTAATTTCCCCATCTGAAAAAATTGTAGATTCCTAGAGGCCATGGATGACTGCCAAGAAACCCCACACGGTAGTAATATTCTTTGTCCCAGGACTGTCCTGCAGTTTCTCTGAGTTTATCTGAAAGAGTGACTGAGGAAACTGAGACCTAGAGAGATTAACTAATTTATCTGAGATTACTAGCTCGGAAATGTCAGTCAAGATTGCACCTTCTGACTGCAGAGCTTGTGGAGCTAAAGGCTACCCAAAGTCTGTCGCCACTGGTCCCCGCTCACCTGCACACGTACGTGGTCATCTCTTCTTTTGGCCTAACTGTGAATGTGGCTTCATCTCCCAGGGCAGTTCAAGCATATGTCAGCTCCCTTTACCACCAGAGCTGAGACCCTTTTAAAACATCTGCCCAACCCATCGCCTGTCTGTTTCTCTATAAAATTACTGCTGTGTTTTTAGGGCTTTGGACAATTGATAAATATTAGTTGAGTCCATTTTTGCAAGATATTTTAATTATTCTGTTGCAGCAGTTCTCAAACTTTTTGGTCTTAGGACCCCCCTTATAGTCTTAAAAATTACTGAGGATCCCAAAAAGCTTTTTTAAAATGTGCCTTTAAATTATCATATATATATTATATAAATTATACAAAATTATACAAATTATACAAATTATAATTAAGAAATGTAAAAATATTTACTGATTTATTTTAAAATAATGATAAACCCATTGTGTGTTTAACACAAATTGTACATATTTTTGTAAAAATTAACTTTTACAAAACAAAAAAATTAGTGGAAAAAGTGACGCTGTTTACATTTTTGCAGATCTCTTTAATCTGTAGTTTAAGTATAAGACAGCTGGAATATACCTGCTTCTGCATTCACTTTGTCATGATATGTTTTTTCTTTTGATTTAAGTATTTGAAGAAAATCTAGTTTCATACAGATAATAGTTGGAAAAGGAAGGAATATTTTAATAGCCTTTTCAGATAATTGTGAATATTCTTCTTTGTTGCGATTCCAAAACTGGACAGTGGTAGTTTTTTAATGGTTAGTTGTAGTGTGGGATCCGATATCAGTAACTTGGTGCTGTGTTACATTAAAACTCTCTGTTGTATTTTGCACCATAGATTTTTAACTCGTGAATGATTTATAGCATCAAGCATTGATCATTTAGGCAATCCCGGGTCACTGAGTTACACAGATCTTCCAAGTACTGACACACAATATTAAAAATTCACGTATGTTATTATCACTACCAATCTCATCAGAAAAGTCTTTAAATACTGTGAAACTGCCAGGCTCACAGAGTTCAGTGTGTACTTGTGAGAGAATGAGAGTGATAAAGGCAGATATCATCTTAGTATTACTTTGAAATAATTCTGACCGCATGAGCCCCCCTAAAAGGATCACAGGAACCCCCAGGAGTCTTTAAGAACCACTGCTGTATTGGAAAGAAAAAGTGAAATATGGCATGGAAATAGAACATTTAAATCACCAATTTATCACATTCTAAACATCCCAGTCATTGTGAAGCCTCATCTCAACAGACAGCTGACATGAATACCTGGAAATCCCCAGTTAATTTTTCTGTGGGATGTAAGAGCCACTCCCTCAAATCAAGAACACCTCGGGGCCAATCTCCCAAGCAAACACCTAGACTTAAGATGGCTTTTAAGTTAACTGTGATGTGACTGCCTGAAAAGGACCAGAAGCTCCTGGTTGGTTGACAGGAAAGATTTTGAAAACAGGAAGTAAGGCCTACCCATCTCAAAAACTAGTCTGGATCCCCAGAGTTAATAGAGTCATCGGTTCTGAGTCATCACTGAAACCCTCTGGTCCAGGGAGGGTGAGACTGGGGAGGGGCTGGGGTGGCCGCCCTCAGGATGCATCTCCTTAGGGAATGGGCTAGATCAGGGTGGGATACTGGGTTCTATGAGAAATGGAGCAAGTCGTCTCTTCTCCTTCATTTATTTCAGTCAACTCTTTTGCCAAGAATGGAACAAGGAATTAAAGAATAATAGGTAATTGTTTCCTTTTAGTGTATATTGTCTCAGGATCCTGATTTCTAAGCATTTGTAGGTCGCCGAATTGATCCTCATCTTCCTTATCACTTTCCTGTCAGTTAGGAGTAGTCTTGTGTATTAGAGCTCATATAGTCTGCCATGTTTCCTCAGAGGCTACAAGTTTCAAGAGAGTAGGGACCATGTTGTATGTCTCGTTCACCATTGTATCCACATCACTTAGCGAACAATAGATATTTAATGATCGTTTGTCAAATAAATCAAACCTCCTTCCTAACGTGGGGATCTAATGTACCAGGCAGTTTCAGCACCCAGCATTAGCCTCATGTAAAATCACGGACTCAGTCCAGGGAAGCTTGCTAGGAAAAGTGAGGCAGTGACCCAAAGCAGGTATGGGACAGTGCTATAGAATCCAAATACATGTTGATTAAATTAAACATTGTACCTACGATATACAGGAGATAGAAAGGTGAATGAGGCAGTATGTCCTTAAGGAACTTGTCATTGGTTAAAAAAGAAGAGATAGGGGCCAGCCCGGTGGCGCAGCGGTTAAGTGTGCATGTTCCGCTTCAGTGGCCCCAGGTTCGCCGGTTCGGATCCCGGGTGTGGACATGGCACCACTTGTCAAGCCGTGCTGTGGTAGGCATCCCACATATAAAGTGGAGGGAGATGGGCACGGATGTTAGTTAGCTCAGGCCCAGTCTTCCTCAGCAAAAAGAGGAGGATTGGCAGTAGATGTTAGCTTCGGGCTAATCTTCCGGAAAAAAAAAAAAAAAAAAAAGAAGGACAGAGAAAGTATGGATACAAAGAACTTTATGTAGTAAAAAGTAGAACATAAGTACTCTGAAAGAGGGGCTCTGTGCTGTGGGAGGGTTAAGGAAGCTTGAAGAGGAAGAAGCTGAAGGGCTTGACCATGGAGAACAGAGAGGATTTCCACAGCTGAAAATGGAGTATGCCCTGGAAATGGAGAAAATAAAGACCTGAAGGCAGTGTGGCTGAATGGTAGGGTATGTGGAGGAAAGAGTGAGGAATAAAATGGAAAAAGTAAATTAAGGTCAAAGCTCGGAGGATCTTGAATGCCATTCTTAGGACGTGGAGTGATGACGTTAAGGGTGATCATGAGTTTTAGCCGAGGAGCCAAGGACTGCCTGAATCTTGTCTTGTCCTGGCCGTATTTGTGTCCATTGAGGCCCTTAAGAGAGAGAGATATGCCCAAGCACAGTTAAGTGACATCTAGGCTTATCCCTGAGCCGCAGTGCTCTATGTTAAACTGCAGTGAATATGTGGGTGGAAGCTTAAGGATGCTTCCTGTCCCCCATAAGCCCAATCCCGGGTTCTTACCATATTAATCATGGTTTTTATTTTCTGTGTTTTATGATGCTTAATATTTTAGGACCCTTGCTGGCTGGGGAGAGACTCCCTCCTCATGCTAGTTTAATTCTTAGAGATAGTAAACAACTTGCCTGGAAGTGTGCCTTTCATATGCACATCAACCAATCCAAAACCTGTCTCGCCAACCTTCTCCTTTTCTCTAACTCTCACACAGCAAGCCAATATTGCCCCTACCCTCAGTCACTCCAGGGCCAGGTGCTAGACAGCTAGGACCATCCCTGTAGCCCCGAGTCTGCCTGAAGTTCCTCGAACTATCCAGTCCTAAACTTGCTCAAATGTGCTTGTTCTGCCTTACCCATTGGAAACCACAGGAAAGGCTCTGGGCCGTGCTTTCCCCTCACTCCTTCTGCCTCCTGACTCACCCTTGTAGCTCCAGGAGCCCCTGCGTGGCATGCCATGCTGCCCCTTCCCTTGGGATCTATAGGTAACAAACTCTTCTTTCAAAGGCAGTTGTCTCTCTCACCTTACCAACCTGATTAAAACAAAATCATACGCTTATACCATCTTCTGGCCAGCCGCATCATTTAAAGTAGTGCTTCTTAAACTATCTGTGGTGAAGGACCAGTTTCTGTTTTTCCCAATTCTTCATGAACTGATACAATTGTAAAATATAATACCAATAAGTTTCTAGAAAAAATTATCACATTTTTTTCCCCAAAGGTTGGCACCTGAGCTAACATCTGTTGCCAATCTTTTCTTCTTCTTCTTCTTCTTCTTCTCCTTCTTCTCCCCAAAGCCACCCAGTACATAGTTGTATATTCTAGTTGTGAGTGCCTCTGGTTGTGCTATGTGGGACACCGCCTCAGCATGGCCTGATGAGCGGTGCCATGTCCATGCCCAGCATCCAAAGCAGTGAAACCCCTGGGCCGCCGAAGTGGAGTGGGCAAACTTAACCACTCGGCCACGGGGCTGGCCCCATATCACATTCTTGTATGTTGTGACAATGTCTAATTACTCTAAAAGTTTCTAAATGCTTCTCTCAGATTTTCTACTTGTCTCATTGCAAACCAGTAGCGGGTCAAATACTAGCATTTGTCCATGAATCACACTTTGACCACTGGTTCAGGGACGTGAATCAGTGGGGGTCCCCAAACATATGTGAGGAGAGGAATAGCAAGCAGTGAGCTGGAGGAGGCCCTGATCCCTTTATGAACCCAACAACGTGGAAGAAGGAAGTATAAGAGCCGGCTACATGTGTGCGCTTTTAACACAGTGACACCATCCTCTCGTAAATGAGACTCAGGAACATTCTGGAATCTGACTAATGCAGCTGCTCTCTGGGGAGGGATAGGGCAGAAGAGCAAAACAAGTCAGAGAGATGGGGAGAGGGGTCAGAGGTGTTACATACCTGCATCCTCTTTTCTAGAGGCCTATAGACAGCATATGATATATATTTAACAATGACATTTATATAAAATGATCTATGTTTAGTGGTTTTCTTGATGTGGCCCCCAGTGATCAAATTCATTTATTGTCTCAGAGATTTGTGCATTGCTTCAAGCCAGGGCAGGAAAAGACCACATAGAAAGGGAAATATAGGTGGGAGAATGGCGTATGATGGAACTAGAAATATCCAAAGAAAATGTACCAGTCTGGGCACAGGAGCTTTACACATTATAGCAAGAGACTGAAACTGGAAGCATTTTGAGTCTAGAACCAGAAATGGAATTCCAGGTAACAAAAAGATATGAGTGGAAATGTTAAAGAGGAGCCCTACAGCTCTTCCAGGGTTATCATCAAAAGTATTATTTTAAAAGGTTTATTTAGCACTTATATGCGTTATATTGGCAGAGTCCCAGCCCACAAAGCACTTCCACAGTGGAGCCATTTTACAGGAGGGTTAAGGCCTAAACTTTAAGGCAGAAGTCTCATATGGTTAATTATTTTGAAAAGTCCTTCACAGTCATAATTGGGCAAACTGAGTATCTCAGGGTAGTAAGGAGGGTTAGCTAAGGTCAGTTGTTTGTCAAGTTTCTTTCTCTTAGGGCAGGACCCCAAAAACTGGGGGTGTATCCCCTTGGGGCACTTGAAGACTTTCCAAGCACTGTTTTAAGGAAGCTGATTCCCAGCTCTTTAACTTACACATTCCTGTGCCCAAGGTTAGCCCTGCGGCCCAGAGTCACACGGTGCTTCTTCCTATTTCCCTTTCACAGCCAGCCTTCTCCCACTTTACAAAAGGAAGGCATACCTGTCCCTCATCCCCAGTCTTACGTGGTGCATTGCCCTGAGCTATACAAATCCTTGTGGTGCTGAACAAAGGGACAACTGAAAATATCAGTGTCTGAAGTTTTCTTTAATCCAGGAAGCGTAAATCCATTGTAAGGCTTTATGAACTTACCTCTCTCTTACATACTTCTGTTAGGAGTAAAACACAGAATTATAATCAGGGGTGTTGGGATGTTTGAAGTTCAGGAGCCACGTAGTTGTCACTGAGATACATATTAATACATTTATTCAAAATGAAAAATTAGGGGCCGGCCCGGTGGTGCAGCGGTTAGGTTCGCACGTTCCGCTTCTCGGCGGCCCAGGGTTCGCATCCCGGGTGCGGACATGGCACTGCTTGGCAGCCATGCTGTGGTAGGCGTCCCACGTATAAACTAGAGGAAGATGGGCGCGGATGTTGGCTCAGAGCCAGGCTTCCTCGGCAAGAAGAGGAGGACTGGCAGTAGTTAGCTGAGGGCTAATCTTCCTCCAAAAAAAACAAAAACAAATAAATAAAATGAAAAATTAGGTCATGCTTTTTCCAGTGAAAGTAAGTCTGATTTTTCCAGTTGCTTTAACAGTGAGGACATTACAAATTTTCATAAATTAAATGAGGTAAATCTGTGGCTTTAAGGTTTTGATGAAAATATCTTTAAAGCATGTGATAAGATAAAAACATTTTATTAAAAAATGTTGGCAATGATGTATAGAAATTAACAGCATTTTGATTATTCCAACCTTTTCTGTTGGGTTAACTAAGGTTCTTTTAAGTAAAAGTAACCCGTATAATTATTAGTAAATAATAAATAAAACCTTTCTGGTATCCACAGAAATCAGGGAGTGGAATGCTTCTAATAACTAGATAATAAATCCTTTGGCAAGTTGGGTGGTTTTCAGTTCTTTCAACAAACTCGAAAGCAAAACTAATTTAATTGTCAACCAATAGATTAAAATAAATTTTGCTGATAGCTTACTATGTGATTTTGGCATATAATTTGGAAGGAGTTCAAAGAATTGAGTGACATTACTATAACAAAATTCTTTGGTTCCAAGATACTATGTATTTATGTGAATAAGGTTTCTCAGCACTCAAAATCTAATATTAGAAGGGAGGGAGTTGATGTTGAGCCATGTCTCATTCTAGTAATAAGCAATACCATCTACAAATATTTAAACACCAAAAACACCAATTGAAAGAACAAGAACCTCATCCATCTCATTAAGAGATACATTTTAATAAAATTTTCTTTTTAAGCTTAGTAATTGCTTATAAAATGTATAACATATTTTTATATCTTGATCAGTTTTATTAATAAGAATTGTAAAAAAAATTTAACCCAGGAGAGTTTTTAAAATTTCTTACAGACTCATGGTCAGAGGAAAATTTAAAAATTTTTGAAGTATAGTTTATCATTTTTGTTGCAGAAAAGTATTCAGAGGTGGTCAATAAAACACATTAAAGTATAAAATATATATTAGCATAAAATTCTCTAGGGAATGTGGAATGGAAGTATGAGTTGAAGGAGAAAAAGAAATGAAAAGTTTCTAAGTGGTAAAGGGGAGTTTCATTTTAAAATAGTGCTGGGAATTACATAGTTTGCAAATATTTAAACTTTTGATAAAAAAAATTATGTTGACTTTAAAATGGAGTGGGAGGGGACATAAATAATTTTCAACTGAAAAATAACTTTTGAAGACCACTGTTGGCATAGTACTTGACCTCCAGGGCATGTCCTCATTGAGAGAATGGCAAGTGATACCCACTTTTAGATTCTCTCCTTTTTGCCAAGTGTGGCATAGAGGCTAACTCGAGTAAATTAAAGGCACACTCCATGTGAGCCCACAGTAATGAGAAATAGACACACTGCTGTGTTTCCCAGTAGATTCACCACGGAGAGCATGAGATAAAAGCATCGTTTCAATGCATGAGTGAACAGTGAGTAGAATTTTTGAATGGTTAACTGGTCAAAGACGGGTATATCTCAAGGGTATGGGGCAGGGAGAAGTGAGTAATAATGGATGTTGAACAGTAGTAGAAAGCCTCCAGAAGTGCTTTCTGGAAATGCTGGTGGTCTGACAATGGGAAGGCAAGGATGGAGCCAGGTCGGGGAAGTAACAGCCTTTGCTCAGCCTATAAGGGGTCAGCTTCCCGTCTCACGCCTGCCCCTCTCTCTCTCTTGCTGTCCCTACAGTCACTGCTCAGCATTCCAGGCTCGCCATTCCTCTCCCGCCACAACAGCAAAAGCAGCATCTTCAGCTTCAGGGGGCCCGGGCGGTTCCGGGACCCGGGCTCGGAGAACGAGTTTGCGGACGACGAGCACAGCACGGTGGAGGAGAGCGAGGGCCGCCGCGACTCGCTCTTCATCCCGATCCGGGCGCGCGAGCGCCGCAGCAGCTACAGCGGCTACAGCGGCTACAGCCAGGGCAGCCGCTCCTCGCGCATCTTCCCCAGCCTGCGGCGCAGCGTGAAGCGCAACAGCACGGTGGACTGCAACGGCGTGGTGTCCCTCATTGGCGGCCCCGGCTCCCACATCGGCGGGCGGCTCCTGCCAGAGGTGAAAATAGATAAGGCAGCTACTGACCACAGTGTAAGGAAGTAAACAAGTAGACCGAGGCTAGGCATGGCAGTCCTCCCTCCCTCTTCTCTCCCTGCTCTGCCCATTCCACCTGGTCTCTCCCAGGCTCGGCCCGACTCTTGTTTCTACCCCTAGCCGTTTCCGTTTCCTCCCTCCTGGTTTGGTTCTCTTTCTCTCTCCGTGTGTTCCCCTTCACTTTATTCCTGGCTCCATTTCCCCCTTCTTCCATCTTCTGACTTTTCCCTTCCTCCCCATCAACTCTTTTTATTTTACCTCTTTTCTTTCTCGCCGTCTTTGCAAGTCCGTCTGCCTCCCTGTCCCTCCGCCCACCTGCTCTGACTGAATGCCTCTGGCCGACGGATCCTGCCCGGATGGAATGGGGATGGCCTCCTGCCACCACCAGTGACCAAGTCTGAGCGGGTTTGGAACTGCCATTGCTTCTCTCCCCGCCCCCCAAGTCCTCTCCTCTTAGGGAAACAGCTTGGAATTTAAAGCACCTTTCTATTTAAAAAAAAAAAAGTGATATAGTTTTGAATAATTTTCCGTCTCCTCTACAAGAATGAGATGGGATTTTTCCAAAGACAAACGCGTGTAGCTCATGCTGAGGGTGGGAGGTGTGCACCGGGGAGAGCCAGGCACCGGAGAGGTTAAGGAAACCAACGCACAACTGGACCCAGACGTTCCAGAGGGACTGAAATGGAGATAAATCAAAGGAGGCAAAAGGAGGAGGTTGGGGCAAGAACACATGGTGTATGGGGGAGGAAGAAGAAGAGAAGCAAAAGATGAATTTGAAATGTAATCAAATGTCAGGCTCTGGAGGAGTTGCGTATAATACCTTCACAAAGTCACTTGTCTAGGGGTTTGGAGAAGGGCTCCCCTCTTTGGGAAAAGCCATCTCTTAACATTTCTTTAAATTCTAAGCTGTTTACACCTTTTTTCTAGTTTTAAATTGTTATAACCTTAATGATCTTAATCCTTCCTCCCTGTAATTCCTTAACTTTCCCCAGTCCCTCCTTAGCTGGTATAAGCTCCTTGAGATAGCATGTCAGACCGTTTTGTTTTAACACCTGAGTTTCCTCTAACACAGCATGAAGATAGCCAATTCTTTAATTAGCATGATGCATGTGTGGAGGAAAACCGGACGATCAAGGGTGGAATTATTCAGAATGATCTGTTTTTAGCATTTTAGGATGGTTGTTGACTGTACAGATTATTCAAAAGGCAGTTAGGAGGTGTTTGACATCATCTTTTCCCTCCCTGCCTTTTTATTTAAAAGCAAAATACTTTTCCCCCTTACATTTGTATAGTTCTTTACAAGCTACAAATCATTTTTACATGCATTATTTAATTTGTTCTAAATACGGATTTCGTGAGGCTGATGAAGTAGAGTTTATTCTTCCTGTTTTTGAGATGGAGACACAGGCTCAGGGAATTTGTGCTCCTTGAAGTCACACAGCTCATCAGTGATAGAGCCAGAATCTTAGGCCTTTCAGAAACCTTGTGTTTCTCAGCTAATTTTAAGGTCTTTTCTGCCTAGGCCATTGCTCTGCTGGGGAACCGTAATTTAAGATCAACAATAATAAGAACAATAACTATAACAGTGGTTCCAGAGTTCCCCCCAAACCAGATAGTTGGCCACAAATGTTATAGATGATATCTTTATTTTAAATAAGTCGTAAGGTAAATTTTGGGCTCCCCAGTTAGATAGATGATTATATTCTCGGAAAAAACAGCTGGTATCAATGGAGAATGAGGGATGGGTGCGCATGGACGGTACAGTTGGGGCAACTCAAATGTTGAGAACCAAGTTAAATTTTGATATCCTGGTAGTTTTTAAAAATATTGAAGCCAAATAATACATCTTGCTATTTCTTTGAAAAGAAGGTATTAGGAAGGTGTCCAGGAAGAAGGAGCTTGAACTTCAGCTGAAGGCAGACGAGCAGGTGTGGGGTTTGTTTTCGTTTCTTTCGCAGCTTCTGTTATACTGTGTGGGAGACAAATTGGAGAGGCAGTTGAGCAGATGGCTGTGGAGTGTAAGGCTCTGCACTGCCTTATACTGTGGCCTTCAGGGTGCTACCTTCCAGTTTGGAGGGCCTGTAAGCGCTTAGGAGATCCTTTGCAGTGGTCCCAAGTGATGATAACGACAGACTGGAGGATTCCCAAGGCCAGGAGGCCAGATCCCAAAGTGGCAGCGAGGTGAGGTGGGAGGACTATCTCATTCCCAAGGGCTTCACAACTAGGAAAAACTATTTTGTTAGAAGCCATAAAGAAGCACTTGCTAATTGATAACAATACGAGGAAATAGCTAAGTTGCATTAATAGGCCAAAAAGACAAAACCAAACCAATCCAGAATGCACACAGTTTGCAGACAGAATGACACCAGAACCCCATAGAGACAAGCTGCGTGCAGAAAGAAGATGAATGACTAAAAGTTAACAGTAGTTGCCGTTGGGAGGGGAAATTATTGGTGACTTGTTTCTTCCTTACACTTTCCTGTTTTCTACAGTGGGCATAATAATTACAGCTCAGCATATCGAGTTCTTACTATACTATGCTAAGCACTTTGTATGCAGGATCTCATCTAATTCTTATAACTACCCCATCTGGAAGGTGGTTTTATCCTATTAACAGATGAGACTCAGAGGTTTCATGACTTGTGGAAATGGAACTTGAAGCAAGGTCTTCCTGATGCCAAAGAGAACTTCCTGACCACTTAAAGATTGGCTCCTTGGGGAAGTGGGAAAAAGTCATTTATCATAGGAGGACACGATATATTAATGTCATATTCAGCCCAGGCTACATGAGCCATTAATACCTCTTTGCGCTAGGATGTAGCGACTCTTCCTGTCAAACATTTTGGATGTGTCTCTAGCCACGGATTAACTTGTCTTCGCCTGAAGCGTTAGAGTGCTCCCAGGCAGATGCTCAGGCTTTGTAGGAGCCGCTGATGGTCAACAGGTTGGTCGCACACAATATTAATGCTTAGGTTATGCCACATCTGTATTTTTTTTCTTCAGGCTCAATTTAAGAAATATAATATTCCCCATGGAAAAAAGCTATCACCTCATTAGAGCCTTATTGAAAACTATTTCACATCTTCATTAATTATTCGGTTGTGATTGAATGGTGATGATTTTTTGATAGTTTGGAAATTTTCACTCTTGCTTTTTGCTGAAGCAGAGGATCAGGGGACTTTTCCCATGTCTTCATCTCTGAGCTGGCAAAATAGGTGAGAATCATGGTTCTTCACTCAGAGAGTAAGCACGTGCCTCTGACGATCCGAAAGTCACACGTAACTCAGAAAGCATGTTCTTTAGCTTGCAAGTGTACAAGCATTATCTCATTTACTGCTCACAACCCTACTCTGTGAGCTAGATACTGCTGTTGTCTGCATTTCACTGAGGAGGAAACCAAGGCTTAGAGAAATAAAATAACTTGTCCAGGATTGCACAGTAAGCAGCAGAGTCAGGATTTGAATCCAGGCAATCTCACTCCGGAGCATTAACCGTTAACCATGACACTCTCCTAACTAAAGCTCAAGTGCTTTACTTTATTTACTCACGTGATCCTGGGAAATTAACCTCTCTAAGCCCTTATCTGTGAAAAAGAGGTAAAAGGACCTTTGTTATAGGGCTATTGTGAAAATTAAATGTAATAACATTTGTAAAATGTGGAGCACACTGCTTGGCCCATTTCTTAGTATGCAGAAAGCCAGTTTCCATTCCTTTCTGTATACTTTTTTGGCCTTTTTAGACCTGAGAAGTAGACAGTGGGGTTTCTGCTGAATTGCTTGACTTGGAGAGCGTCAGATTCCTTTTAAGATTCTAAAGATCCTTTGTCTGAGAAGGAGAAATTATTGTAAAATTATTTTAAAGCAGAATACTGCAAAAATTTGAGAAAGGCTTGAACAGGAGATAAATGGCTAGGTTCTAAGACCGCTTCTAAAAATGCTCTAAACTTTAATTCCAAAAGGTGACTGCCTGATAAATTTGCAGTTATGTATTTCCACGTGAAAGCAATTTAGAATCAATAACAAGCTGAGCCTCCCTGGGCAGATCTATAGAAATGTGGTCAGAATCTGCCATCTGCAGATGTTTCAGGATGCCTCTTTGAGAAGGGAGCTACAGTTTAGGAGGTTGGGAGTCAGTGGCTAAATGCCCTAATAAACTTTGCGTTTGAGTTAAGAGAAATGGAACAAATTCGTACTGGGTTTAACATAATTAAGGTTCTCAGTTGCTTCCCCTGTTACTGATAGTTTTGTACCAAGGCTCCTTAGAGGCTGAATTTTTAAAAGGCAGAGGCTCCTGACTTTAAAATGTTGTTCATTCTCCTCCTCCCTCCCCAACAAAACGAAACAGAACAAACAAAAAGTATACACCTCCATTTGCCAAAAAAAATGACCTGAAGAGACAAGGCAAGGGAAAGAAAGAATATGTGATCTTTCCTCTGGTCCTCGAGTCTCAGCCTGATTGAAAGAAGACATCTTCTCCCCACCTCCCGGGTAATAAGAATAGGGCAGCTGAGCAAATAGCAGAGACATACCTCAGAGAATCCAGGTTCTAGAGCAGAGCATAGCTGAAAGGTAGCTATGAAGTTGCTTTACGTGGGAGAGTCTGCTCCACGTTTTCTTCCCTGCAGCTGGCTGTGGTCTGGTACAAGATAACAATAGCCAGCTTTGCTGGTGGGAATGGAAAATGGTGCAGCCATTTTGGAAAACAGTTTGGCAGTTCCTCAAAAAATTAAACATAGAGTTACCATTATGACCCAGCAGTTCTACTCCTAGCTATATACCCAGGAGAACTGAAAACAGGTGTTCACCCAAAAACTTGCACATAAATATTCAAAAGCGTTATTCATAATAGCCAAAAAGTAGAAACAACCCAAGTGCCTATCCGCTGGTGAAAGGGTAAACAGAATATGATATGTCCCTACAATGGAATGTTATTTAGCCATAAAAGGCATAAAGTCTTGATACATGCTACAACATGGGTGAACTTTGGAAACGTTATGCTAAGTGAGAGAAGCCAGACACGAAAGGACACACATTGTATGATTCCATTGACATGAAGTGTCCAGAAGAGGCAAATCCACAGAGATGGAAAGCAGATGGTCGGGGGCCGGGGGCTGGGGGCAGGGACTGGGATCAGCCGCTCACAGCTACCGGGTTTTTCTTTGGTTCTGGAATTAGTAGTGATGATTGTACAACATTGTAAATATACTAAAAACCACTGGATTTTGCACTTTATGTGTACAATTAAATGGTGAATTTTATGTTATGTGCACTTTATCTCAGTTTTTTTAAAAAATGAAAAGATAGAAATAAAGAAACAAACAATAGCCAAGTACCTGGACTTTCAGTCCCAGCTTTCAAAACCTCACATCGGGAGAGGGACTTCAGGAACTACCCACCCATCTTGGTGTTCCGTGTTCCCTGATTTTAACAGATGAGGTTTTCTCAGTAGTACGGATGTATTTTTCTCTGGACACGGTCTTAGCACCTAACTGGTGCTTAGCACTTTTAAGTAATGTTCTTTGCAGGCAGTTTTGGTTTATGTCATCTTAGGCAGTTGACAGTGATCATATATGTTTGCTGTCTCTCCATTAACTAATCTGCTCTGATGAATACTGAGAGACTGTGTATACAAACAGACAATGACCAGACCCTATATACCCTATATAAAAACAGAACAGTCACCCACAACCTGCCCAAGAAGCCAACCTCCTTATCTGCAATAGTAAGCCCAGGAAGCCAGCCTGCTATAAGACCAACTGGCAGGAGGCCAGATTGCCATCTCTAGTGACAATCTGGGAAGCGAAACAGTAACTTCTGTAATAAGTAGCCCAAAATGGCCAGGGCTTGATTGACAACTGACAACTTCCCTAATTTTTGTCCTGCTTCCAACTTAGGTCCAATCAGAGAAAGCCAAATATGCTCCCCTAACCAGTCACATAGGATGCCCCACACCTAGTTAGCCTGCCTACAGCTTCCCCATGCCGACAGCCTTGAGTCAGGGCACACCTGAAGCCTCCCCTTCTTCCACTGTCAAGCTTCCCCACTCCTCTGCCTGCCTTTGAGTCTGCAAAAACGCACGTGGCGGTGGCTGACTGCCTCACTCTGTCAAGCTCAGAATAAATAGCCTTTGCTTTTCTCACTTGGTTGATCTTCATTTATGTCCACAATACAGATATTTACACATTTTGCACTCCATATTCCGTCTCAAAGGAATTCCACTGCATAATCAGTGTCGCAGTAGAACCTTGGGTACCCTCATGCAAGAGTTACCAAAGATGTGGGTAAAAAGGAGGTGGAGAAGGGGCTCTTTGACTCATTGGGGCTTATCCCCTAAACCCTTTACCACAAGACTCTCTCAGAAAGTACGTCTTCTAGTCAGTCTCCTCCGCTTTTCAGGCAACCGCTTCTGACATGTGTCACCGTAGGTTAGTTTTCTCTCATTTTTGTGGATTCATTTATATTATTTTTTATTTGGCGTGTTTCACTCCGTAAGATGTTTTGGAGATACATTCATGTTGTTTTGTCTATCAGTTGTCCATTCTTTGTTATTGATGAGTGGTATTTCATTGTATAAATATACTCCAATTTGTTCGTCCATTTTCCTGTTGGTGGACATTGAATTGTTTCCGGTTTACGATAATATGAATAAGCTAACTGAGAGCATTCTTGCACAACTCTTCTTGTAGACGTATGTTTTCATTTATATTGAATAAATACCTCAGAGTGAACTTCCTGGGTCATATGTTAAATGTATGTTTAACTTCATAAGAAACTACCAAATAGCTCTCCAAAACAGTTACACCACTTTTTAAAAACTCTCACCAATAATGTATAGTTAGAGTTCTAGTTGCTCCATACCCTAGCCAACATTTGGTGATGTTAGTCTTTGATTTTAACATTTTAGTGGGTATAAAATGTTACCGTATTTTGCTTTTAATTTGCATTTCCTTGATGGTTAATGATAATGAGCATCTTTTCATCTGCTTATCAGCTTCTCCTTTATCTTCTTTGTTAATTACTTGTTCACATCTTTTGCCCATTTTTAACTGAGTTCTTTTTATTATTAATTTATTTTTTTATATGGTATGGATACAAGTCCTTTGTCAGATACATAAATTTTTAATTTTGATGAAGTCCAATTTATCAGTTTTTTTTTTTCATGATTTTTTTGCATCCTGTCCAAGAAATCTTTGCTGATCCCCAAGATGGTGAAGATATTTTTCTTCTATAAGCTTTATGGTTTCAAGTTTTACAGTCAGGTCTCTGATTCAGCTCAAATTAATTTTTGTGTATGAAATTAGATAGGAGTCGACCTGGGTGGATATTTAGTTTTTCAGCACCATTTGCTAAAAAGACTTTCCTTTCTCCATTGAATTGACTTAGCATGTTGACCAAAAATCAGTTTTATAATGTTTTTTGCATCTTGTCCAAGAAATATTTGCTGAACCCCAAGATCATTTCCTTGATCTGTTTGTCTTTGCTTATACCAATACTACATTTGTCTACTAGAATTTTGGTAGTGATTGCACTAACTCTATAAGTCAGTTTGGGAAGAATTGGCATTTTAATTATATTGAGCCTTCCAATCTATGCGTGTGTGGTGTATTTCTTCATTTATTTAAGTCTTCTCAAGCTTCTCTCAGCAAAGTTGTGTAGTTTGTAGTGGGAGTCTTGCACGTCTTTCATGATATTTATTCCTTGGTATTTGATTTTTTTTATATACTGTTGTAGAAGGTAGAACTTCTGAAATTTTATTTTCAGGTATTTGTTGCCAGACTATAGAAATACAGTGGTTTTTGTATCTTGTGACCTTGATAAATTAATGTATTGGTTGTATTAGGTTTGGGTTTTGTTTTTTTAAAAATTCCATAGGGTTTTCTACATGCCTGAAAATGCTTTCTGTGAATAACAGAAACTGCAGCCTTTATACCTTTTATTTATTTTTCTTGCTGTATTGCACTGGCTAGGACTTCAGATATAAAATTGAATAGAAGTGATGAAAGCAGGCATCCTTCCTTGTTGCCAGTGTCAGAGGAAGAGGATTTAATGTTTCACCAAAAGGTATAATGTTGGCTGGACATTTTTATCAATGTTCTTTATCAGATTGAAGCTTCTACATTCAATTCCTAGCTTGCTGAGAAATTTTATTATGCAGAGGTGTTGAATTTTGTTAAATGTTCTTTTTCTGCATCTGTGAGATGATGATATGGCTTTACTCCTTTATTCTGTTAATATGATGAATGGCATTGACTTTTTTCCTAATATTAAACTAACCTTGTTTTCCTGGGATAAACCCTGTTGGTCATGATATATTATCCTTGGTATATATTGCTGGATTATTTGCTCATATTTTGTTAAGGATTTCACATCTCTGTTCATGAGGGATCTTGGTCTTTAATTGCCTTTTCTTGTAATGTTTCTGTCAGGTTTAGTATCAGGGTTATGTTAGCTTTACAAAACAGTTGATAACTATTCCTTTATCCTCTGTTTTCTGAAAGAATTTGTGTAACATTGGTATTATTTCTTCCATAAATGATAGAATCCCCTTGTGAAGCCATCTGGGCCTAGAGTTCTCTTTGTAGTAAGATTTTTTTATTATAATTTCTTTCATTAATATGGGCTATTTAGATTTTCTCTTTCTTCTATCGGTTTTGATAAGTTGTATTTTGATTATTTTGTTCATTTCATCCAAGATGAAATGATATAAAGTTCACAGTATATCTTTATTATCCTAATAATGCCACTAGGATTTGTGGTGATGTCCCCTTTTTTATTCCTGAAAATTATAATTTGAGTTTTCTCTCTTTTTTTCTTGATCAGTCTTGCTAAGGGAATTATCCATTTTATTAATCTTTCTTTAAAAACCAACATTTGACTTTTTTGATGGCATGTTGTTTGTCCATTTACTAATTCATTAATCTCTACTCCTATTTTTATTATTTCCTTTCATCTACTTACCCAGGGTTTAATTTGGTCTTCATTTTCTAGTTTCTTGTGGTGGAAGCTTAGAGCACTGACCTTATATCTTTTTCATTTTCTAATCTCATAATTTAAAGCTATAAAATTTTATCTAACTATTTCTTTAGCTGCAGCCCATAAATGTTGATGTATTGTGTTTTCATTATCATCTAAGTATTTTTCTAATTTTCCTTGTTATTTCATCTTTGATCCATGGATTTTTAGAAGTCTGTTGTTTAATTTGCAAATATATGGGGATTTTTCTAGATATCTTATTGTTACCACAAGACTTTTTGATGGAACCAGTTATTTGCATCTATGCTAAATGCTCTTGCCTGTGTAAAAAGATAACATAATGAATTTCTCTTTATTTTCTAAAATCCCCAAGTGTGGGCTTTGAAATTTTCATTTCTTTTTTTTTAAAGATTGGCACCTGGGCTAACAACTGTTGCCAGTCTTCCCTTTTTTTTTTTCTGCTTTATCTCCCCAAACCACCCTCCTCCCGCCCCCGTACACAGTTCTATGTCTTAGTTGCATGTCCTTCTAATTGTGGAATGTGGGACGCCACCTCAACATGGCCTGACGAGCGGTGCCATGTCCGCGCCCAGGATCCGAACCCTGGGCCGCCGCAGCGGAGCACGCGAACTTAACCACTGGGCCACGGAGCCAGCCCCCATGAAATTTTCATTTCTTGGTGTCTTCTTTCATTTACTTCTTTTTTGAAACTTCAGATATATATTTCTTTTTTTTTAAGATTGGCACCTGAGCTAACAACTGTTGCCAATCTTTTTTTTTTTTCCTTTCTGCTTTTTCTCCTCAAATCTCCCCAGTATATAGTTGTATATTATAGTTGTGGGTCCTTCTAGTTGTAGTACGTGGGACGCGGCCTCAATGTGGCCTGAAGAGCGGCGCCGTGTCCGCACCCAGATCTGAACCAGAGAAACCCTGGGCCGCCGTAGCGGAGCACGCGAACTTAACCCCTCAGCCACGGGGCCAACCCCAGATAGATTCTATAACACATCTTATTATGGAACAAATTTTAATGTTATAAATGTTGTCTCCACATATCCCTGCTAATGTAAACTAAAAATTGCTTTAATTTTCAAATAGGTATCACTAAATGATAATCTAATGATTTGACTGGGTCCTTTAGACAGCATTTTTATTAATTCTGTTTTTTTAAGGTTAATGTTATTAAAGTCTGAAGAACTTATATCTTGTTGTTTCCAGCAAGCCCAGAAAACAATAAGATATACTTAGTACCAAAGCCATATTAAATGCAATTTCATCCTTCTTTGTTGAATTACCTGGTCCATTAAATCTTACAGTACCCTGAGGGTCGGCATTATGAAAGTGATCTACCATGTGCTGTAGATTTTCAGAAGGGCAGCTCAGTAAAAATCTAGAATCAATAAATGCCAGAAATAAGAGTGTCCATTACATGAGTCCTTTCTGTGTTCATTTTTAGATGATTGTCATTTTTAAAATGTAGTAGTTTGATCTGATTTATTAAGTGTCATGAATATCAGGCTGAGAATTGGAGCAAAAAGTGGCTTCTCAAAGAAATATACTTTATCATGACCTGAGGTAATGGTTAACAAGTCGTTCTTACATATACAGATGTTGTATCGTAATGCAGCCAGGAATTCCTGAGGAAATCAGTTCTTTTTCCTTTCCATTTCTTCTGTAGCTCTGCCAAACAAACAAACAAACAAATAAACAAAACCCTAAGGTAAACCAATGTCTGAATCAGTGAAACCGTTTGATGAAACACTGTGATAAGATAAACTGTAATCTGCCGGGAACTTTCTTTTTACGGTTCTTAAAATCTAAACGTATATGCAGACAGACAGGCTCTGATGTAGCTCTCCAGAGGTGATTATTCTCTTCTCCAAACAGCTAGGATGGTGCTGGTACTGATCACATGGATGCTTCTCTAACTTCCCACACACAGGCCTCTACCCTCTCCTCTGAGGCGTGGTGACTGTCCCTGCCCTCCTACCTCCACCATGGAAGGGGCATCCAGCCTTACATGGGTGACATGTGAAAGTGGACAACATGGTTACTAGAAAGCCCCCGGTTAAGCCTGATCTGATGCAACCCGTTCAGGTTTGCACAGACAGCACCAGCAAGGGACACTGAGAAACCTTCTGCTGTCATCTGCCATATCAGTATTGCCCACGGTGGAGCGTGTAAAAAGTATTTTGTATAACAGTCTGATGGTGTTTTCTGCTCATTCTCTTTGGTTGGGAATTTGAACATTGCAGGTTAACTCAAAACAAAATTTTAAAAGGATAACGTCAACATATATGATGCAGTGTATTTAATTAAGATAGCAAAACCATGGGCTGGCCTGGTGTTGTAGTGGTTAAGTTTGTGTGTTCTGCTTCGGCAACCTGGGGTTTGCAGGTTCAGATCCCAGGTGCAGACCTACACACTGCTCATCAGTCATGCTGTAGCAGCATCCCATATACAAAATAGAGGAAGATTGGCACAGATGTTAGCTCTGGGCCAATCTTCCTCTCACACACACAAAAAAGATAGCGAACCTTACCATACTTCTTTACAGAGGCTTGGTGGAGATTTAGGGTAGAACTTCAACTTGCTGATGTTCAGTTGGGCCCAGCTGTGGCATTTGGGAGGGGCAGTATGGTAGAATGATGGTGCTTCTACACGTGGAGGAAACAATGTCTGTGATACTCAGTGTGATCAGGGACTTGGCCTTTAATGAAATTTCAAGTAGAGACGAATTTGACTTATTTTTTCATGCGGTCCAGTTCTAGCCAAATGCTGTGGCTGTGAGCCTGGGACAGGAGAGCTCAGGGTCTCCTTCTGGGACATTGCCCCAGCGGATCTGGTCTTTCTACTCGTGCTTGAAACGGAGCAGATGAGGCGTTTGGGTCCCAGCCAGACTCTTGGGTTTGTTGTGGATGTGTACAAACGTAAACGACTTGGTCTTGTCACCTGTAGAACTAAGGATGGTCGATGGCCATCTTGTTCCGTTCTACTTCCTAGGGTGAGTAGGATTGTAGGATCAAAGTAAAAAGATGTGATGAAGAGCATATGTTCTTACTCACACTCTGGACTATCTATCCAGTAAGGCCCAGCCTTAATGTTTAGAAGACTTTACTCACCTGATTTGCTGTTTTGTTTTGTTTTGTTTTTCAGGCTACAACTGAGATAGAAATAAAGAAGAAAGGCCCTGGATCTCTCTTAGTTTCCATGGACCAACTGGCCTCCTATGGACGGAAAGATAGAATCAACAGTATATTGAGTGTTGTTACAAATACACTAGTAGAAGGTATGTGCCCTGGGATGTCAGTCCAAGCTGCTGAGATATAAATGTGTAGTGTGCATGGTAAATATAACCCCTGTCCCTTGGTCTGAGCTTTGCAAAAATTGTCTCCGGGCTTTAGGAATAGAGTCTACTGGTTGTGGAAACCAGCATCCCAAGTCTACAAGCACAGAATCCAGTAAGGACATCAAAGCTGCTGCCACATTGTCCACAGATAGGTAGGAAGTGTGAAGGAACGACACCAATGAGCCAGAGGGTCTCAAGAAGTCTCTGTAGGAGCTGGCCCCGTGGCCGAGTGGTTAAGTTCTCGCATTCTGCTTCGGTGGCCCAGGGTTTCACCGGTTTGGATCCTGGGCACAGACATGGCACCGCTCATCAGGCCATGCTGGAGCAGTGTTCCACATGCCACAACTAGAAGGACCCACAACTGAAAAAATATACAACTATGTACCGGGGGGATTTGGGGAGAAAAAGCAGGAAAAAAAGAAAGAAGATTGGCAACAGTTGTTAGCTCAGGTGCCAATCTTTAAAAAAAAAAGTCTCTGTAGTCATCATCCTGAGGAGCCAGTGGAGTGACGTGAGGCATAAAGGAATGTAGACTGGAGAACTGTGAAGATATAAAATGATGGGATCCCCTTTGTGCCCTCTACCCCAAAACATACCTGCCTCTTTTCCCTTTTAGCTACTCACAACCCCTTTGGTTTTCCCTTGAGGACGATTACTGTGCATTTTGACTGCACCTAATTCTGCCTCTCTTCAGCCACCCCCACATATCCATAAATATATTCGACGTGTGAATAGGTGAGCTGAACCCCTCCTCTTCAGCACCCTGTGCCACAGGGAGCGAGCAGTGCTGTTGAGTCCCAGCAGGTCGGCAGCGACGCTGCTGTCGGGGCCTGACCTCCGCATTCGGTGACTCCCCCATGACTGGGGAACATCTGAAGATTTTCCATTACACCCTAGTGCCACCAGCAAGTGTCAGCCTTCTGTCTAATCGTGGTCTGTATTCCAGGCTCCTCTTGCTTTCCTTGGAGGTAGATTCAGGCGCTGACCAGGTTTTCTCTCATGAGATTCTGATTGATT